>NC_138343.1:113219527-113819527 GCF_046562875.1 Panthera onca
GTATAAATTTTCTAACTTTGTTCATCTTTCTAAACATTGTTTTGGCTCTACTTGTTCCTTTTTACTTCCATAAGAATCTTAGAATCACTATGCCAATTTTTACAAAAAGCTTGTCATAGTTTGAGATTACATTGGATCAATAGATCAATTGGGCAGAATTGACATTTTAACAATAGTGAGTCTTCCTATCAATGAATATGATATTCCAGTCCATTTATTTCACATGTCTTTAATTTCTCTTAACAGTATTTTATAATATTCAGGGACAGGTAGTTTATATATTTTGATAACCTTATCCCTAAGTATTTTATAGTTATGCTACTACTGTATATGGAATTTTATAATTTTGAACTTCCAATTGTTTTTTGAAAGCTCATCCTCATACAACTGATTTTGCGTATTCTTATATTTTTTCATGAGTTGTACCCTATAGCCTAACTAAATTCATTTGTTAGTTCTCATAGTTTCCTGTGTTGATTCCATATAAATTTCTATACCAGTTATGTTACTTGTGAATGAAGAAAGTTTTGCCTCTTTCTTTTATATGTGTATATCTTGTATTTATTTATTTTGCTTTATTTCCCTGACTAGGATTTTCAGTACAATGTTTAATAGAATGGATGAGAGTAGGTATCCTTGGTTTGTTCCTGATCTTGGGGGGGAAAGAATTTTGTTTTTCACCATTAAATATATAATAACTATAAAGTTTTTTTTCCAGATGTTCTTTATCTTCAGATGTTCTGGCTCCAAGTTATATGCTCTTTCATTTAGTTTCAACAACATATCTCACACTATACTGTGTCAGGATGATAACATTATTTATCAGAATTTTATAGTGACTGTAAAGAATTCATAGTCCCTTGGTTTGTTGTTGTTTCAGTTCAACATTTTAGTTTTAGTTTAGTGAGAGTTTTATCATTAATAGGTATTGAATTTTTGACAAAATTATAGGCCCAATTTCAATACCGGCATTCCTCTTTATCTTCAATTTAATCATTTACTTAATACAGGCATATAATTTAGATATTAAAAAGTGCTAAGTACTTCTATTCTGAATCTTCCCAGTTTTCATTCCTTATCCACAGGTAAACACTTTTATTAATTCCCGGTATTGTAAGCTTTCTGAATTTCTAAAACATAAGTTAACAGAAAATATCAATATATCTTCTAATTTGCTCCACCTTTTAAACACATAGAATTCTATAAAGTGGTTTTGCACAGTGTTTTTTTTCACTTGATAGGTCTTAGAAAGCTTTTATCTAGTATTGTTATGGACTGAAAATGTTGTGTCTTCTCTCCTCCTCCTCTAAACCCCCATGTGATGATATTTGGAGGTGGAAGTTTTGGGTTGTGCTTATATTTAGATGAGGTCATGAGGGTGGAGACTTCATAATGAGGTAGTGTTCTTATAAGAAGACACCTGAGCTCTCTCCATCATGTGAGAATATAGGGCTCTCTGCAAGCCAGTAAGAGGATGGCCTTTGACAAGAACTGCATCCTTACTGGTACCTTGATCTTGGACTTCCCAGGCTCCATAACTATGAGAAATACATGTCTGTTGCTTAAGCCACCCAGTCTATGGCAATTTGTTATAGCAGTTCAAGTAGACTAAGACAAGGCATAGAGAGATTCCTTATTATTTCTTATAGCTACATAGTATTCTATTGCAAGAATATACCATTATTTAGAAAACTAGTACCCTTTAATGAAAGAATGGGTTGTTTCCAATTTTTTGTTGTTGTAGGAATGCTGCAGTAGATAACCACATATGTATGTCAATTCCTATAATTAGTAATCCAGTTCAAAGAGTACATGCATTTGTAATTTTGGTGGTACAAATTTGCATTAACTTGTAATTTCTTATTGTCATGAAGTGATTAGACTCTTGTTCATATGGGAATGCTCTGTACTGCTCTTATCTAGATCCTGTTCTTCATTTATTGTTCTAGCTCCAAATTATGTGCTCTTTCTTTTAGTTTCAACAATGTATCTCAGACTCTACTGGGTCAGGATGATAATGTTATTTATCAGGGTTTTATAGTGACTGTAAAGAATTCATAATCTCTTGGTTTGCTGTTGCTTCAGTTCAACATCAGTTACATTCAATTGTGTATTTTTGTAACTAAAGCTGGGATTCCTAGATTACTATACAAAATACACATGCAAATTGCAACATAAAATTTTTTTTTATCCTCCAGTTAGACTGGAAAATACCTAGTATAAAATTAAGCCTTCTTTTTTTTTTTTTTTTTTTGGCACTGTACTCTTCCTTTGCACTGTTTTTCTCTGTCCTTGAAAAAAGGTTTATACAGTTTTACTTAGAGTAGAAGAAAGAAAAAGACAAAGTCGGTACTATCTACTTAATTTCCCATATTTCGGAAAAGGGATTGTCTCTATCTTCTCTCAAAAATAATCGCATTGGCATCTAAGCATGTTTTATTGAGCCATTTATGTGTTTTTCGGTGGAGACCACATCTGCTTTTCTTATCTAATGAAAAGGAGTGATAGGAACTTTAACAAATCCAGTAGATAGGGCCTCAAATATTACTTGCCCATGTGTAGGGCTAGCTCTAGATTTACTTTTATATTACAATAAATGCTAGTTCCATCTTCTTTGTACTCTCTCTGAAAAAGAACAAGAAAAGGTTATGTATGCTGAAAAAACATTTCAGATGACCAGTAAAAAAAAATTAGCAAACTTTGATAATATATTATTCTGCTTTTTCTGAAGTTTATGATAATAGGCCCTTTTCATCCCATTCCTATCTTTTCTATCTTTGGATGCACCTCTGAAGAGAGTACAAAAGGCAGAAGGGGAAATGTATGCCAGGAGAATAGAACTCACTGTACAGAAATTAAAAGTGTGATGAAATCTATTGAAGGAACAATGTGCAAAGCATTCTGCACTTTAACTTGAGCAATGACAATGCTGTAGAATTTAAATAATCAACAGTATTTAAAGAAATACTATAGAAATGTAAAATGTCAAAAAATCTCACACCTTATGTTAAATTTATATTCCTTTCAAATATTTTTGGATGTTGATGTGAGGGAACAGGAAGATACTTAAGGCGAGAGACTCAGCAGAGCAATAAATTCCCTCCTACTGCTTTTAATTAAAATTAATATGTTTTATTCATTTAGTATGACCTCTTTAATGAAGCATACATAATTGGAATCACTTTTATATCCCTTTTGTGCTAATATATTGAGTTAGTTTATTGGTTTGGTGACTTGAAAGAAATATTGGTTAAGAGCAGTGGCTATGGAATGAGAGCCTAAATTTGAATTTTGGATTCCCCATGTATTAACTAATTATCTCACATAAGCTCTGATTTCTCAGATGCACAATTCCTTCCTTAGTAAAACAGGCACAAAAATATTTACCTTATAAGGTCATTGTAAGGACTAAATGAGATAATATATGCTAAACACTCAACATAGTTTCCTGGTGAAGCATAAATGTTTAATAATTGATAGCAAAAATGAAAAGAACAAAATTATTTTCCATTCCAGTATAGGTTCACTAATTGAATATGAGGAAATATACTTTGAGATGATTACTTGAAGTACAACAAGTCAATATTCAGCAAAAATTTATATAGAAATACATATGTAATGTATGTGGGTATGTATATACACAATATGCACATATCAACACAGGTACACATGCATATATATAAAGTAATGCAAAAAAAAGCACTTTAGGTAGTAAGAAATGAATATTCATAATCCATTTATATGTTTTACAATTACTTATTCTAATATTTGTATCTGTTTCTATATTAGCACATTCCAGAAGGATAAGCAATATTTCTAGCACTGCTTATTCAGAAAACACATCTGCATGTACTTTAAGAATCCATCAGGGTACTAGGCTCCCTGTAGTATAATGCTGTTGAGTATAACTTAGGCTGGAAATCTTTCAGGGATAGCATCATAACACATCCCATGATTTCATGCATTATCTGGCTGGCATTGTTCCCAGTGGGGCAAGAGAGACACACACTAACATGGCTGTCGAAACAAGTTAAGATGAATCATCTGAAAATATGTTAAAGACTAGGATTAGTGAAGACAGCCTACTAATTTTCATTTAAGTGTTTTGTAATATCACTTGATATTAGACCGTCTGTTCAGGAACTTACCACCTGCAAATTCTATTTCTTTATTAAATCCAAAAAGTTTAACTTTGGAGTAGATGACAGAGAGCTAAAAGGAAATGGGGAAAACTAGAAACGTATATAGAATAAGTTTTAAATGAGATGACTGAAATTATCCAGAGAATAATTTTTATCATCAGTAAATATGCTTTTCACCCTTTCCTCTTGATTCACATAAATTTAATAAAGAGAGTAAAAAAAATGTGTGCTGGCCTGCATTTTATTATGTAATAACGTTTGCATGGTACCGCTTTTCTGTTTCTCACTTCATCAGTACTGTTTTTCATTTGGTTGGACCTCCTCAGCTGTGACAGTGTCGGAAAAAAGCATCTGTAGTTGTGCAATCATCTACTGAAAGCTATTCTGTTTCCATGTAACTATACGTCTCTTTGAGACCAAATGGGAGATGGTTAATGTTAATAAATAAGCAGTTTCTGCATAAATAAAGACCAGGCCCTAAAATCTACAGGGTTGATTAATTATTTTTTTTCTGTGCCAAGCCAAATGGACTCATAAAACAAGCGATAAAGCTGTGAATTGTACACTTAGTTACAAATGCATTCAGAATAAATATGGTTTCTATTTGTAAATACAAATATTATAGCGCTATGGGATTCAACCTTAATCCATTACAATAGAGAAAAATACAAATATATGACCCTTGTGCATAATGCACATTTGTGCCAAAGTACTGCAGCAATGGATAATATGTTTGTCTTTGGTTTAGATGCCAAAAATGTGCTTCAAAGCCTTGGAAGATGAGATCAACTCACCTCCTTTCTGGCCTCTCACTGCTCCTCACAAACTTTAATATTTAATCTGATCAAATGGGGGCAGTACATGGTGATTTTCATACTAGCTGTGTATATTTGCATGCATTTAAGAATATGGTCTTTAAAAGAGGAGAGGTACTATTTTTTTAAAAAAAGTTTGCTTTATATTTCTATGAATGTAGAAACAGAGGACTGTAATTAAGGAGGAGCTATGTTAGCTATTTATCTATTTATTGCCATAAGGACAATTTTTACTACTGTTTGAATATTTTGTACAAATACTCTTTTTTGCTGCAATTTTTCTCATTTGTTACAGTGAGACCGTAAAAGTCACGATTGATCACAACAACAATCGGTTGCCTTAGATTGGATTTTGATGCCACAAATTCACCATTTCATTTTAGTATCCAATAGCTGGAGAACTCAAACTGAGAGGAAGAAAAACCTTGTTTAAATATAAATAGCTTTGACAATCATCTGGGATAGTTAAAAGGATTATGAGAAACACATGAAAGGTAATAGATACTTTTTTCCAACAATAGAGTTTGAAGTTTCTTCTGTTCTGAATGTTCTACTTTACAAAGAGAAAATATAAAGTAAAAAGATAAATTACTATATTTGGTTTATGGCCTCATTTCCATTTAACAACAAAACTATTTTATGATGATAAGATTCTTGTAAACTATTGTCTTTTTCAAAATAAACATATAGTTTTTTATTAGCAGGCTATTTGGAAAAATTGGCACTTCAAGAATATTCATTTATAATTAATATAAAAATATAATTAAAAAATAAACTATGCCTTAAGGAATATGAGGTCTCCATTCAGAAGCCCCATGTGTTTTACGAAGTCCTAATAGACTTCAGTTGGCTTTGCTGGCAATTGCCTTCTTCCCAGCCATATTTAACACCTCTTACATTCAACTATCCTTCTCAAACCTGAATCTAGCATCTATGTCCCAGTAGCTGTGTAAATATATGTATATTGACCCCTGAAAAGATGATGGTGACCAAAGCCACTTCTACATCAGTATATATTTTTCATGCCTAAACCAAAAATTGAATTCATTCTCAGATCAAATGCTACCTGTTCTTTGAAGATCCCATCAATTTCTTAATTCCATCACAAGCCTAAATTTAGGTCTTCCTCCTTCTGTACTCCTATTACATTTTATGTAGATACACATGCACACTTCCATTAGAGACACCGTCGCGCTCTAATGTAGGCCCTGATTTTGCCTGGTCACCTCCTCTATAGATCGTAAGAGTTCTATAAGATACAGAAAATGCCTTCTTATCGTACTTGTTAAATTAAAAAGCCCAATTTAATATGTGATGAGTGAGTAATGAAGTAATTCAAAGTGCAGTAAAACCTTGATTTGGGAGCATAATTCATTTCAGAAACATGCTTGTAATCCAAAGCACTTGTATATCAAAGCGAATGTCCACATAAGAAATAATAGAAGCTCAGATGATTTGTTCCACAACCCAAAAATACTCATATCAAAATGATTACAATACTGTAATATAATACAAATAATAAATAAAATACAAAATATAAAGAAAAATAAACAAATTAACCTGCACTTACCTTTGAAAACCTTTGTGGCTGCTCTGAGGGAGATAAGAGAGAGAAGGGTTATTGTGTAGGAAGACTTTCACTGTCACTAATGGGATCACTGCTATCTATTGGCTGGATGGAATCTTTTTCTGCATGGGGGCCATTGTATACAGTAGCATGGATGTTGACTACAGTACGGTATTAATAAACTCTTGTCATATACTGTGTTTAATGTAACTGGCAATAAGGCAGCAGGAGAAAGGGTCTATATCTGCAGGCAGCCTGACCTATAATGAAGCAAAGCATTCCTAAGCTTACTCTTATATGGAAAAGCAAAGGACTGTCCATAGGTGCTCTGAAGTGACAAAAAATACACTTTTGCCAGTTGTGGGAACCTTCCAGTGTTCTGAAAAATCTCTTATTTCTGCGAAACACGGCCTGAGATCGAGCATCTGAGCATGGGTAATGATTAACCACAATCACGCAGCAAGAGAGAGAGAGAGAGAGAAGAACCATTGGCTCAGTTGTGATCATGTGGTGTTTGGCATCACGTACTACTTGTATGGCAAGACTTGTATTATCACTCATTTGTCAAGTTAAAATTTATTAGAAATGTTTGCTTGTCAGGGCACCTCAGTGGCTTAGTCGGTTAAGTGGCCAACTTGGGCCCAGATCATGATCTCAATGGTTCATGATTTCAAGCCCCACATCGGGCTCCATGCTGCTAGCTCAGAGCCTGGAGCCTCTCCCTCTCTCTCTGCCCCTCTCCCACTCACACTCTCTCTTTCTCAAAAATAAATGTTAAAAAAGTTAAAAGAAATGTTTGCTTGTCTCACCGAACACTTGCAGAACAAGTTACTTGCAATCCAAGGTTTTACTCTACTTAGAAAATTTTTGAAATCCTGGATTACAGATAAATTACTAATTTGATACACTCTTTCTTCACTCTACATGAACCTGTTTCCTGTCCCGTAATCTAAAATGCATTCAATAGCAGAATGAGGAATATAATTTACTTCAGCTAGCCATTTAAATATGAAACTATATTACTTATGTGGTGTTTCTAAATTATGAGAGAATTAAATGAATTTCTATGGAAAGTATGTGAAGCCAGAAGCAAATAATAATGAACAAATTATTCATAAGAAGATTCTATAAACACAAGGTACCTTAAGTATTTTAGAGACTCTTTGGATGGGGGATTCAAATCATTGGAAGTTTGGAATCCAAGTGTTCCTCTGCTTCTTCAAGTCTTTCTTTCTTTTTTTTTTTTTTTTTTTTTGAATGAAAACAGTAATGAACAGGTGAAAGTAAATACATGTATTTTGAAATGTTTAGATTTAATTAATGCTCTACATGTTCTTTTATGTTTTGTTTTTGTTGAGAAGAGAAATTTATACATTTGTCTTCCTATTATATATATTTTGTAATTGAAAGTAATGCTCTTTACCCATTAGTTTATTTGAACTTGCTACACTGACCTTTAGTCCCCACAAAGTACCTAGAAGAAACAGAGGTATAAGCCACTTAGATGTCACAAAATTCCTAAATTGAGAATATATGGTTGTTTTCTATTGCTACTGTCAACTCATTCCCTCGAATGTTAAATAATAGAATATGTTCTTTTATTCTTTGCTCATGCCTTTTTTTCAAAAATTTTTTTAGGTTTATTCATTTTTGAGAGAGAGAGAGAGACAGAGTGTCAGTAGGGGAGGGGCAGAGACAGAGAGGGAGACACAGAATCCAAAGCAGGCTCCAGGCTCTGAGCTGTCAGCACAGATTCCGCACGTGGGGCTCAAACCCACAGACCGTGAGATCATGACCTGAGCTGAAGTCAGGACGCCTAACAGACAGAGCCACCCAGGCACCCCCTGCTCATGCCTTTTCAATTATCACAGCTACTTTAATATCAATGGTATTATAGTTACCCTTAAAATTGAGCTTACTTCTGTTAATTTGGGTTTGAAACGTTTTAAGATCCCACATAGTATATACATTTAAAAAAATGAATTACCAATATCTTAACCATGTTTGGCTAAAAGTGATAGAAACAGCTCTCAAATTAGCTTAAATTAAAAAGGAGATTTATAGGAAAGATGCCAGAGTGGATCACTAAAGGAAGATAACAGGAAATAAGATAGCTCTGGATGTCAGAAACTCTCTACTTCTAATCAGTGCTTCTTTCTGGGTGTTAGGGACATGGCTCCTGGAAATTCTGATGTCTCAGAATTTAAGCTTCATGATCAGTAAGGAAAGAGATCTTATCATCATTAACAGAAAAATCCTGGTTGGGGCAGAACTCTGATTGACTTACCTGGACACATATCCCCATTCCTAGACCCATCCATGTAGACAGAACTAAAGCAAATTATGAATTATCCAGCCTCAGTCTCATGATGACCTCTATGGTCAAGATATAGGACTGTTTTTCAAAGAAGGGTGATGGAGGTGCCAGGCCAACAATGGCAATAGCCACAACAAAGAGAACCCAATCATTTTTATTTCATTAACCTTTTATGCCTCATTCTGTAACATCAGAGATTATGGGGAAAAAAAGATTTATATCAAGTGTCAAATATTTGTAACGCTACTATTAATTTAAACGTGGAAATATTTTGTCTGTACAGCATTTAAATATTTGCTTTAACTTAGGATTATTATGGAAAAAAAAAAAAAAACCACTATTGAGGCCAGATGTTAAAGTGAAGTTTTAATTAAAATATTAGAATGTAATGGGCTATGAAATTCTAAAGTGAGATGCCAGACCAAGATGAAAATTTTCAAAGGAAAGCTCTGTAAATGGTCTTCTTGACTCTAAAAATCCCTTAACTCTCATTGGGAATATAAATAACAAAGAGAGCAGAGAGGGGTGGAGATTAGTGAAGATGATTTTTTTTTGACAAAAATTAAGATTTCCCTCTTCATGTGAAGTCGAGAGGATTTCTAGCAGGATACTCAGAGACTGAGCTATGGCCCTGCAGTTAAGGAGGCACAGAAACGTAGAATGCAAGGGCTTGCTACAACAGGAGTGTTAGCTCCTCTCTTGGGATTGTCCTGCTATACCTGGTGTGTGGGGAAAAAGGATGCCTAAGTGTTTTGTGCTCATCATATATGGTCGAGAGATTTGACATAGATGTTTATTAGATAGCATACAAGCAGGTCCCCAAGAGGACAAACAGGCTTCAAAAGGAGAAGGTGAATCACCGAACTCATTATGGCAGAGGAGTAAGCAACCACAGAAAAGTATGTTTATCCTAGTCAGGAGAACTGCAGAACAGAGACCATCTCAAAAGGGAGGATGGTAGGGTAGGGCATTCCAAACAAATGCAAAAGTTCCCCAGAAGAGAAACTGTTAGCTTTAAAAATCTGCCAGCTCTTGAAAGATAGTAAGCAACTTAAGACAATGGCGATCAATTATGAATTTTCTTGCTCCGGCCCATCCCTTGTCTGTCCTCGCATATTGTCTCTAGAGGGAAGCTTCAATAATTACAATTAGCAAGGTAGAGGTGTAGGATTGAAGGCCTAAGAGAAGAGAAAAAGATACAAAATGAGTAACTTTCACCACTTTATTGACTTCTTACAACAGGTCTATATACTTTGGGGACTGGATGTAGCTCTAATTTTGAGCGAAGTTGGATACTTTGACTATTACATGAGACTAGACGTTCTAAGTACCAAATGCAGGCTTTGAAACCCAGAGTGATCATTGTACTTTTTATTATCTATAAGTGAGAAGAACATTTAGGAGGCTACCAGTGTTTTATTCCAGAGACAAAAAGGGAAGAGCTCATATCACTGAATAAATTTTGAAAGGTGAGTGGGTGGGGGGGAGAAAAGTATATCTGATTATAATCTTTGAGTTATGTTTTTTCTTTTTGTTTCTTGCTCACTTGCTTGCTAGATTTTTCTTTCTCTTTTTTTAAGCAGACATAGTCCCTTAAACTAAATTATCAGCTTCTTAGGCCATACCTAACCAACCAATTCTTGTGAAGTGTTAGACTTTTTGTTTTATCATGTTTGGTACATAAGAATTCTGTGTACTATATTGTTTGTGTCTGTGTGCCTGTACATTTTATGTTCTTCATCATTTAATTTATCTGGTGTCCCAATACAATATCAATGATAGGAACACCTTTGTTGAACTTAAAAATTATTTGAGAGTCAGATTCATATTATAAAAGCAATAGAGAAAAATCAACCACTAATTAGAACTTGGAAAATATATTTTTACAGATTAAAATGAAAAACAAAATGCCACTTAAATGTTTTAATTGGTTTCAGTTTTACAACTGCAAACCAGATGGTTTCTTTTCAAGTAGTTTACAATGTCTTTGCCGAATAACTGAATTACCAAACCAGCTGTGATTATTAACATTTACCTAAACAGAAAAACATGTCTGCTATTTGTTTGCTGAGAAAGTACCTGTTTTGCAAAAGTTTGGCAAACAAATCATGACTCTACTCTGGCTAGCACAGTATCTTAATAAAATAGTATAGATAAATAGAAGTACATATATTAATTTATATCCTAAAATGAATGCTAATTTAAAATTTTAACTTAAGTACTAGGTGTCAGAAATCTCTCATGGATTTTTCCAATTTTATGATTCTATAATTGTAAAATCTATTTACATTTTTAATGTGACGAGACTGTTTTCAGACTCATTTAAAAACCCTGTTAATAATTATCTTTAACTGCTTGTTAAAATATTATAATTTGGAAGCAAATGGTCCTTACAGAAATTTGTTTCTGATGTAAGCTGAGGCTTTCTAACTCTAAACTATGAGCAAATGTAAATTTCTAGGTACAAATTTTAATTGTATGCTGAGCACATACTCAATTCTCTTTAGAGCCAGTTAGGGAAAGAGACATTTAAGGGGAAGTAATGGTGAAGAATGCTATTTCTATTCTTCTATCAAAAGGATCGATTATCAGGGAAAATTCTGAGTACAAAAATGACATTGTAAACATTCTATTACAGTCATTTTCCAATCAGAATTTTCCTTGTAATATGGGGAACCTGGGTGGATTAGTCAGTTAAGCATCCAACTTCGGCTCAGGTCATGATCTCTCAGTTCGATCTCTCACGATCTCTCAGCCCTGCGTGGGGCTCTGTGCTGACAGCTCAGAGCCTGGAGCCTGCTTCAGATTTTGTGTCTCCCTCTCTCTGCCTCTTCCCCAGCTTGTGTTCTGTCTCTGTCTCTCTCAAAAATAAATAAACATTAAAAAATTTAAAAAAAAAAAGAATTTTCCTTATAATTTACTGCTTTGGTGAAAAGACTGAAAACTAATTTTTGTCTCACAACTCTGTGATCAACTGGGCACTTTTATTGATCTGATCTACGCAGCTTAAGTGATCTACGCAGAACTGTTTCAGATGTCTATCTCTAGTCAGTTGGAGGCTCTGAGGGGGCCGTTGGTGCAGGATGGTCAGCACAGTGATGACTCAGTTCTCCTGCTGCTCCTTACATTTCTTCAGCAAAGTAACTTCCGTGTGTTCTCATGGTTCTTATAAGGAGCAAGAGAGCAAGTACAGTGAACAAGAATTCTTCTCACTTCTGATTGTGTCACATTTGAGAACATTCCTTTGGCCAATGCAAGTGCTGTAGTTGAGCCCAGAGTAAAAGAATGGGGCAGAATGCCCTGACTGATGGGAAGAGTAAAGAATTGGAGCCACCGATGCAATCAATCAAATACACATTCATGTAGGTTTACACTATTAATAGCATTCCTATGTGTGATGTACCATAATTTACTTACTCATTTCTCTATTTATGGATATTCAATTGATTCTAATTCTTTTTTCAAAATTACAGTCAATGTGGCAATAAAAATTTATGTACATCCAGCTTTATGCACAGGTATGAATATTTTAAAATTTTCAACATACAAAATATGTCCTCACCACTGATATAAAATACCTTTTCATATTTTGTCACACCTGTTTCAATCTTCATGAGTATCTTTTTTGAAGTTTTAAGAAAACAGGAACAGCTAAAGCTCCATCACTTATCCTTCCCTCCATTTCCAGAGGCAACCAGTCCCCTGAAGTTGGTATGTGCCATTCCGGTATGTGCTATACATAGTTATTATATATGTAAAACTGTACTGCTGCTTTACATTTGAACATTTTTATGTCAGTGTTAATCATACTATATGGAAGTTTCTATAGCTTCTATTTTTATCCAACAGAATGTTAAGATTTATCCATATTATTACATGTAAGTTTGCTTCAGTAATTGTAACAGCTGTATACATTATTCCACTGCATGAGTAAGCCAGTTATTGGGAGGTACTTGTATTTTTCCAAAGTTTTGCTGTTGCAAAGCGTGCTTAGTGACCATCCTTGTATGTATTTCTTTGTGTATATATGTGAAAATTGTCAAGTGCAGGAACCCAGAATAATTTCTGTTTAGTAGAGTATGTGCATATTGTTTGGCTTTTTTACAATCTGTCCAGGAATGTATAAATGATTTGCCTTTCCTCATATCTTACAAAAATTTGTTATCATCTGACCTAATACCTATGTCAATCTGATGATTCTGAAATTATATCTCATTATTACTTAAATTTATATTCCTGTGGTTTTAAGCATATTTTCATATGTTTATTTTCTGTCCCAGTTTCTATCCTGTCCCTTTACTTTTCCCTATAAATTTTTGGATTTGTTTGTTAGTTCCCCTAAAAATCCTGTGGGTTGTAACTGCATTAATTTTACAGATTATTTTTATTTATGATTGTTATTCATAAACATGTGATGGCATTTATTTAAGACTTTTTTATGCTTTTGAATAATATTTTACTATATTCTCTGTAAATATTGCACCTCTTTGATTTATTCTCAGGAAATTTATGAGTCTTGTTAGCATTGTAGATGATACCTTTTTTAAAGTACATTTTTCTGTTTGTTGCTCAAGTGTATTGACCACTATTGATTTTATATACTGAGCTGTTAGAAAAAATTGCTAATGCCCTTTATTCACTGAAATTATCTGCAGATTCTCACAATTTTTTTTTTTTTTTTTACGAAGAGTGACAGTTTTCTTTCTTCATTTCCAAGTGCTTCTTCTACTCTCTATTTTTTATAACTCTTACCTTACATTACTAGAAAGATCTTCCAATGTAATGCTGACTAGAAATGTTCGTTTCTGAATTACAAGGAATTTCTTATCGTGTTTCAAAAGTGACTTTGTTATCGGCAGTGGGTTTTGATAGATAACATTCATCAGGAAGGGAAGTTTCCTTCTATTCCTAGTTTATAGTAGTTTTATTAAGTTAAGCATGTGTGATGAATTTTATCAAAATTGTTTCACTTCCGTTGAAATATTCATATGATTTTTTTCTCCTTTAATGTCAGTGTGGCGAATTTACATTAGTAGCTGTAGAGAGCAAGATGGAGTCACTCATGTCAAGCAGGGGCCTGTGTCAAGCAATGACTCAAGCGCTTGAGGGGACTGCAGCTACTAGATATCGCCAAGGCCAGCAGCAGCTGACCATACCCCAGAACTGATAACAAGCAGGAGCAGAGGAGGGCTGCAGGGGCCCAAGGCTGATTAAGTCCCTTTAAAAAGAGAGGATTTTTGCAGCAAACTGTCAGATTCCTTAGACACTGACCCCTCTATGTCTGACCACTTCAAAAGGCAGCTGCCGCCAAAGGCTCTGCCTGATTGATCTCTGAACAGAACTGAGATCCTTCACTACTTGATCATAACAAGCAGTAAGTGCCGAGAGCTGACTTGGACTGGACCGAGGCCTTATCTCAAATGTGCGCCCACCAGACTGACCTCACCACGTTTCGTTCCTTAGCTTCCTACCCGCTGTGTTATCTTGTTTGTTGTGTGACTTGTCTTGTGTTCAGCTTTATGTGCCTTTGTAAGAAGCCAAGTTAATCACGTGGTGAAATGTCACGGAGTTTGGAATCCTGAGCCTGCTTTATAATTACATTACCCTTGCTTTATGACTGAATAAAGCTGACACTGTGAAAGACATAACTCATGTGTGGGCCTTCAGAGGGTGCTCAGGACAGGAGCTGTTACAAAGTTAATCATCTGTACATTCCTGAGATAAATGTATTTCTTCATATATTGCTGATTTCTTTTGCTAAGAGTTTTTTTTTTTAGAATTTTCTGTCTAGTTCAGAAGTAAGAGCCTCTTATATTTTTCTTTCTTTTATTGTCCTTATCTAGTTTTTATGTTAAAAGTATACTGTCTTCATAAAAGAAGTTGAGGAACTTTCCCCCTTCATCTTGCTCCTCTTAGGACCTACCCTTTTCGAAGTTTTTCTGCAGTTTCACTACAGTGCATTTGTTGTATATTAATTCTTTTTTTTTCCTGCTTGTACCTTAGGAATCTGAGATTTTGTGTCTTCTGTCAACTCTGGAAAATTCTAGGCCATTTAAAAATGTATTCCCTCTCTGTTTCTCTGTGTTCCCTTGATGTGGAACTCATCTTTATGTTGGACATTCTCATTGTATCCTCAACATCTCAACTTCTCTTAAATAATTTCTATAATTTTTAAAATATACTTTATTGTCAAATTCACTAACATGCAATGTGTAAAGTGTACTCTTGGTTTTGGGGTAATAATTTCTATAATTTTATATCTCTGGTCCACAATGTAGATAATTTCTTAGATTTATTTTCCAGTTTAGTAATCTTCTCTTTAGTTTTTATGCATTTAATCATTTTAAGAATACTGTTATTTTGATTCTCCTTCAAAGTTTTTTTCTATTATCTCATATACTTTTGGATAATAATGCTATGTTTAAACCTTCTGGCTTTGGCTATTCTGCTTTTTTTAAAAGGTTTATTTTTTTTTAATTTTAGTTTTTATTTTTTAAAATTTAGATCCAAATTAGTTAGCGTATAGTGAAGCAATGATTTCAGGAGTAGATTCTTAATGCCCCTTATCCATTTAGTACATCCCCCCTCCCACAACCCCTCCAGCAACCCTCAGTTTGTTTTCCATATTTATGAGTCTCTTCTGTTTTGTCCCCCTCCCTGTTTTTATATTATTTTTGTTTCCTTTCCCTTATGTTCATCTGTTTTGTGTCTTAAAGTCCTTATATGAGTAAAGTCATATGATTTGTGTCTTTCTCTGACTGACTCATTTCATTTAGCATAATACCCTCCAGTTCCATCCACATAGATGCAAATGGCAAGATTTCATTCTTTTTGATTGCTGAGTAGTACTCCAGTGTGTGTGTGTGTGTGTGTGTGTGTGTGTGCATGTGTATACATATACCACATTTTCTTTACCCATTCATCCACCTATGGACATTTGGGCTCTTTCCATACTTCGGCTATTGTAGATAGTGCTGCTATAAACATGGGGGTGCATGTATCCCTTTGAATCGGCACACCTGTATCCCGTGGATAAATGCCTAATAGTGCAATTTCTAGGTCATAGGGTAGTTCTATTTTTAATTTTTTGAGGAGCCTCCATACTGTTTTCCAGAGTGGCTGCACCAGGTTGCATTCCCACCAACAATGCAAAAGAGATCCTCTTTCTCTGCATCCTCGCCAATATCTGTTGTTGCCTGAGTTGTTAATGTTAGCCATTCTGACAGGTGTAAGGTGATATCTCATTATGGTTTTGATTTGTATTTACCTGATGATGAGTGATGTGGAGCATTTTTTCATGTGTCTGTTGGCCATTTGGATGTCTTCTTTGGAGAAGTGTCAATTCATGTCTTTTGCTCATTTCTTCACTGGATTATTTGTTTTTTTGGGTGTTGAGTTTGATAAATTCTTTATAGATTTTGGATACTAACCCTTTACTTGATATGTCGTTTGCAATCTTCTCCCATTCTGTTGGTTGCCTTTTAGTTTTGCTGATTGTTTCCTTTGCTGTGCAGAAACTTTTTATTTTGATGAGGTCCCAGTAGTTCATTTTTGCTTGTGTTTCCCTTGCCTCCAGAGACGTCTTGAGTAAAAACGTTGCTGTAGCCAAGATCAAAGAGGTTTTTGCCTGCTTTCTCCTCAGGGATTTTGATGGCTTTCTGTCTTATGTTTAGGTCTTTCATCCATTTTGAGTTTATTTTTGTGTATGGTGTAAGAATGTGGTCCAGGTTCATACTTCTGCATGTTGCTGTCCAGTTTTCCCAGCACCACTTGCTGAAGAGACGGTGTTTATTCCATTGGATATTCTCTGCTTTGTCAAAGATTAGTTGTCCATACGTTTGTGGGTCCATTTCTGGGTTCTCTATTCTGTTCCATTGGTCTGTGTCTGTTCTTGTGCCAGTACCATACTGTCTTGATGATTACAGCTTTGCAGTATAGCTTGAAGTGTGGGATTGTGATGCCTCCTGCTTTGGTTTTCTTTTTTAAGATTGCTTTGGCTATTCGGGTCTTTTCTGGTTCCATACAAATTTTAGGATTATTTGTTCTAGCTCTGTAAGGAATGCTGGTGTTACTTTGATAGGGATTGCATTGAATACGTAGATTGCTTTTGGTAGTATTGACATTTTAACAATATTTCTTCCTATCCAGGAGCATGGAATCTTTTTCCATTTTTTTGGTGTCTTCTTCAATTTTTTTCATAAGCTTTCTATAAGTTTTCAGTGTATAGATTTTTCACCTCTTTGGTTAGATTTATTTCTAGGTATTTTATGGTTTTTGTGCAACTGTAAATGGGGTCAATTCCTTGATTTCTCTTTCTGTCACATCATTGTTGGTGTATAGGAATGCAACCGATTTCTGTGCATTGATTTTATATCCTGTAACTTTGCTGAATTCATGAATCAGTTCTAGCAGTTTTTTGGTGGAATCTTTTGGGTTTTCCATATAGAGTATCCTGTCATCTGTGAAGAGTGAAAGTGTGACTTCCTCCTGGCCGATTTGGATGCCTTTTATTTCTTTGGTTGTCTGATTTCAGAGGCTAAGACTTCCAATACTATGTTGAATAACAGTGGCAAGAGTGGACATCCCTGTCTTGTTCCTGACCTTACGGGGAAAGCTCTCAGTTTTACCCCATTGAAGATGATATTAGCTTTGGGTCATTCATATATAGCTTTTATGATCTTTTGTGATAGAGGTATGCTCCTTCTATCCCTACTTTCTTGAGGGTTTTTATCAAGAAAGGATGCTGTATTTTGTCAAATGCTTTCTCTGCATCTATTGAGAGGATCATATGGTTCTTGTCCTTTCTTTTATTGATGTGATGAATCACATTAATTGTTTTTGCAGATATTGAACCAGCCCTGCATCCCAGGTATAAATCCTGCCTGGTCGTAGTGAATAATTTTTTTTAATGTATTGTTGGATTCAGTTGGCTAATATCTTATTGAGGATTTTTGCATCCATGTTCATCAGGAAAATTGGTCTACAGTTCTCCTTTTTAGTGGGGTCTCTGTCTGGTTTTGGAATCAAGGTAATGCTGGCTTCATTGAGTTTGGAAGTTTTCCTTCCATTTCTATTTTTTGGAACAGCTTCAAGAGAATGGGTGTTAACTATTCCTTAAATGTTTGGTAGAATTCCCCTGGAAAGCCATGTGGCCATGGACTTTTGGTTTTTGGCAGATTTTTGATTACTAATTCAATTTCCTTACTGGTTATGGGTCTGTTCAAATTTTCTCTTTCTTCCTGTTTCAGTTTTGGTAGTGTATATGTTTCTAGGAATTTGTCCATTTCTTCCAGATTGCCCATTTTATTGGCATATAATTGTTCATAATATTCTCTTATCATTGTTTTTAGTTCTGTTGTGTTTGTTGTGATCTCTCCTCTTTCATTCTTGATTTTATTTATTTGGGTCCTTTCCTTTTTCTTCTTGATCAAACTGGCTAGTGGTTTATCAATTTTGTTAATTCTTTCAAAGAACCAGCTTCTGGTTTCATTGATCTGTTCTACTGTTTTTTTTGGTTTCGATAGCATTGATTTCTGCTCCAATCTTTATTATTTCCGGTCTTCTGCTGGTTTTGGGTTTTATTTGCTGTTCTTTTTCCATCTCCTTAAGGTGTAAGGTTAGGTTGTGTATCTGAGATCTTTCTTCCTTCTTTAGGAAGGCCTGGATTGCTATATACTTTCCTTTTATGACCACCTTTGCTGCATCCCAGAGGTTTTGGGTTGTGGTGTTATCATTTTCATTGACTTCCATATACTTTTTAATTTCCTGTTTAACTGCTTGGTTGGCCCATTAATTCCTTAGTAGGATGTTCTTCTGTCTCCAATTATTTATTACCTTTCCAAATTTTTTCTTGTGGTTGATTTCAAGTTTCATAGCGTTGTGGTCTGAAAATATGCATGGTATGATCTCGATCTTTTTGTACTTACTTAGGGCTGATTTGTGTCCCAGTATGTGGTCTATTCTGGAGAACGTTCCATGTGCACTGGCGAAGAATGTATATTCTGCTGCTTTAGGATGAAATGTTCTGAATATATCTGTTAAGCCCATCTGGTCCAGTGTGTCATTCAAAGCCATTGTTTCCTTGTTGAGTTTTTGGTTAGATGATGTGTCCATTGTTGTGAGTGGGGTGTTGAAGTTTCCTACTATTATGGTATTGCTATCGTTGAGTTTCTTTATGTTTGTGATTAATTGATTTTATATTTGGGTGCTCTCACCTTTGGTGCATAAATGTTTACAATTGTTAGGTCTTCTTGGTGGATAGACACCTTGATTATGATATAATGCCCTTCTGCATCTCTTGATATAGTCTTTATTTTAAAGTCTAGATTGTCTGATATAAGTATGGCTACTCCGGCTTTCTTTGGTCGACATTAGCCTGATAGATGGTTCTCCATCCCCTTACTTTCAGTCTGAAGATGTCTTTAGGTTCCAAGTGGGTCTCTTGTAAACAGCATATAGATGGATCTTGTTTTCTTATCCATTCTGTTACCCTATGTCTTTTGATTGGAGCATTGAGTCCATTGACATTTAGAGTGAGTACTGAAAGATATGAATTTATTGCCATTATGATGCTTACAGAGTTGGGAGTTTCTGGTGGTGTTCTCTGGTCCTTTCTAATCTTCTGTTGCTTTTGGTATTTATGTATATATATGTTTTTTCATCTTTTCTCCCCTCAGAAAGTCCCCCTTAAAATTTCTTGCAGGGTGGTTTAGTGGTCACAAACTCCTTTCATTTTTGTTTGTCTGGGAAAGTTTTTATCTCTCCTCCTATTTTGAATGACAGCCTTGCTGGATAAAGAATTCTTGGCTGCATATTATTCTGATTCAGCACATTGAATATATCCCACCACTCCTATCTGGCCTGCCAAGTTTCTGTGGATAGGTCTGCTGCAAACCTGATCTGTCTTCCCTTGTAGGTTGGGGACTTTTTTTCCCTTGTTGCTTTCATGATTCTCTCCTTGCCTGAATATTTGGTGAATTTGACTATGATATGCCTTGTTGATGGGCGGTTTTTGTTGAATCTAATGAGAGTCCTCTGTGCTTCCTGGGTTTTGATGTCTTTGTCTTTCCTCAGGTTAGGAAAGTTTTCTGCTATGATTTGCTCACATAACCCTTCTACCCCTATTTCTCTCTCTTCCTCTTCCGGGACCCCTATGATTCTGATGTTGTTCCTTTTTAATGAGTCACTGATTTCTCTAATTCTGAAATCATGCTCTTTTGCCTTAATCTCCCTCTTTTTCCTGCTTCGTTATTCTCTTTAAGTTTGTCCTCTATATCACTGATTCTCTGTTCTGCCTCATCTATCCTTGCTGCTGCTGCATCCATCTGTGATTGCAGCTCAGTTATAGCATTTTTAATTTCATTCTGGCTATTTTTTACTTCTTCTATCCCTGCAGAAAGGGATTCTAATCTATTTTTGACTCCAGCTAGTATTCTTATTATCGTGATTCTAAATTCCGGTTCCAACATCTTGCTTGTATCTGTGTTGGTTAAATCCCTGGCTTCATTTCTTTGTGCTCTTTCTTTTGGGGTGAATTCCTTCGTTTTGTCATTTTGAAGGGAGAAAAGGAATTAATGAGGTAGAAAAATTGAAATAAAAAAATTGAAATTAAGAAATATTAAAATTAAAAATTAAACACACACACACACATGCACACACACACACACACACACACACAAATCGAATAAATGATGCTAGATCCTAGGTATGTTTTGGTCTTGGTGTTGAAACTGGTTTGACAGATTAGAAAAAAAAAGGTGGGGGGGAGAAAAAAAAAGAAATCGTTTGAGAATTTGAAAAAATGAATACACTGAAGTAGACTAAAATGAGATGGTGGGGGTAAAATAGAATTTGAAAAAATATACACAAAATAAAGAATATAGTAGAAAAAATTTAAAGAACCATATTTTTAATAAAAATTAAAAATAAATATGATTTTTTTTCGTTTTCTGTATTTAAGAAAAAAGAAAACAAATGAAGAAGAGAAAAAAGATAATAAAAGAAAAAAAAGAAAAAGAAATCGTTTGAAAATTTGAAAGGTGAATACACTGAAGACTAAAGTAGTCTAAAATAAAATGTTGGAAGTAAAATAGAATTTGAAAAAATTTACATAAAAGCAAAAAATATAGTAATGAAAATAAATAAGAAAAATTTTAATAGAAATTTAAAGTAAAAATGAAATTTTTCTTTCTGCATTCAAGAAAAAGAAAAATGTAAAACAGAAGAAAAAGAAAAAGAAAATAAAAAAAGGAAATTGAAAATTTGAAAAGGTGAATACACTGAAGTAGACTGAAATAAAATGATGGAAGTAAAGTAGAATTTGAAAAAAAATTACAGAAAAGTAAAAAATATAGTAATAAAAATTAAAGAAAGATATGTTTAATAAAAGTCAAAAATAAAAATGAATTTTTCTTTTTGTGTTCAAGAAAAAGAAAAGAATTGTGAAAGAAAAAAAAAAGAAAAAAGAAAAGAAAAAAAAAGAAAGAAAACTGAATAGATGAACCTGCTAACAGATTGAAGTAGGACTGAAATTGCTTTGTTTTCCCCTAGAAGTCAGTCTATGTATCTCTTTATAGTCCATAAATTAAGCCCACAGTGAAACTTGTGTTCTTGAAAAGCGAAGTTGGCCCAGTTGGGCGGGGCTTGGTGTAACAGCTCTCTCTCCACTAGACGGCACTGCTAGCCCTCTGGGGTGGATTGTTGCGGAACTTGTAGGTGTGTATGCGCATGCGAGGGAGCTGTGAAAATGGTGCCACCCAGCTACCCAGTCTGTTCTCCCGGATCAGCAATCGCACACCCGTCCTCTGTCTTCAGCTCTTGTCTACTCCCTGCTTTTTCAGTCTCCGTGACCAGGCCCTAGGCAGTACCTCTCTCACAAGTTTTGTCTCAGATGCGGCTGTTTTTCCCGGCCCCTAATTTCTGATGGACTGCGGCTGTGACCTGTTCCACCCCTCTGTGGGAGGGTCTCACTGAGCAATGGCTGAATGAGCAAGGCTGAATATTGGCTGCACCCAAGAATGCCCACTGGACCCTGTTGTTCCCGGTGCCCCGAGACTGCAGCCAGGTGCCAGCCTGTCCCAGAAAATGTTCACGAGACAGTGTAGCTGCAGCATTTCAGGGATTATGGAAAATCACAACACACATCTGGCACCAGGCTTCACCCTTAATGACCTTGCCCCAGAACCAGTGAATGTGGCTGCCTTCCGGGGTCTGCTGGGACCAGGTGGCTTCAACAGTCTCTACCAAATGACCTTCCAGCAATGGAACTGCTTTTCCCCGTGTGGCCTGAGAACCTCCCTGACCCCACTCTGTTCCTGGGGATTTGCTCTTCCCACCAGAGCACCGCCAGGTATCGAGCTGCGGAGTTGCAGCCTTTGTGCTCCCCTTGTTTACAGTCTTAATGGAATTTAAACCCTCTCCTTTCTCCTTTCTCCCTTTTTAGTTCAGTCCCTGTGGCTGTTTCCAATTTTCCACTTTCTCTCCAGCTGCTTTTGGGAAGGGGTGCTTTTCCCGTATGTTCCCCCCCCACCCCAGTCTCTGTCCTCTCTCTGCCCACAAAAGCAGTTCCCTACCTTTCAGGTTTTCTTGCTCCCCAAGTTCAGCTCTCCGCGCCACATACCTGCTGAATTCTGTGGTTCAGGTTGTGCAGATTGTTGTGTTAATCCTCCAATCAGTTTTCTAGGTGTGTAGGATGGTTTAGTGTTGGTCTGGCTGTATTTCATGGATGTGAGCCACACAAAAAGCTTCCATGCTGTTCCACATATTGACTCCTGCCTCCCAGATTCTCTGCTTTTTTTTTTTTTTTTTTTGGTGGAAGTTATATCTTCTATTCCTTTTTTAATCCTTTAATATTTTATATACATACTTAATATAGTTACCATTATTTTTACTTTCCTTCCCCCAAATAGAAGAACATCACACTATTTTCATTCTGATCATTCTTCCTCCTACCTCAGGTGTCACCATTGTTGAGGATTTAACTTCCCTCAAATTCTCCCAAATTGAATATTATTATTATCTTACAGAATCAGTGTTTGCTTAGATTTACTCACTTGTGTAATCACCCAATTTCTTTTTTCTGTTTTGAATTTCTTTTTTTCCTGAAAGGCATACTTTAGACATTGTCTCTGTAAAACCTATTGAGGGTAATGATCATTTTTTTGTTTGAAAATGTCTTTTATATTGCCCTCATTTTGGAATGATAGTTTAGGTATAAAATTCTATGTGAAGTCTAATTAGCTTAAGTAGTTTGAAGTTGTTATTCCATTATCTTTTGACTTCTCTAACAAACTATAGTTACTTATATCCTCAGTTTGTTTTTCATCTTTTGAAGGCTGTGGTGAATCTCTAGATGCATTTAACATATTTCCTTTGTCAGTGGTATCCAGGAATTTTTCTAACTTGTTTCGAGGCATGGATTTTATTTTGTTTATCCTGCTTGAGATGCATAATGTTGCTTGAAAGTAAAAAAAATTCAGTTCTGGAAAATACTAGCCATTATTTGTTGAATATTTCTTTTCTTCCATTCTGTCTATGCTTTCCTCCTGAACTCCTATTTTTTTTCCTCCTTATTTAAAAAATTATCTTTCATATTTTCCATCACTTTGTAATTTCCTCAATTTACAAGTCGCTACTTTCCTATTTTACTGTTTCTAATCCCTTGTATAATGAATCCTTTAATTTGAAATAATACTCTTTAAATTTATTAATCGTCCATATTATTTTTGAAAAATATGGCTGGCTTAATTTTTGTAATGACTTAGTTTCTAATTGAAAAAAATTAAACGTATTTATTTTATATTCTATTGTCCATTATTTTTTTATCTGGTGTTTTTGAGGATCTACTTCAGATATCTATTACTTCTCTTGTGCTTGCTGCTGCTTTTTAGTTTCTTTACATGTTCCCTAATTTTGCATTAGAAATTTATGTACAGAGGTAGATGGGTAGAAAGAATAGAAGCTTGGGTTTTGGAGGATATTACAAGGATACTGTTTTCATTACCTGCTTGTAGTCAAATGCAAAAAAAAATTTTTTTTTTAAATACATCTTTATGGGGGCTCCTATCTGGCTCAGTCAGTAGAGCATGTGACTCTTAATCTCAGGGTCATGAGTTCAAGTGTCTCATTGGGTGCAGACTCTACTTAAAAACAAAAAACACAAAAACTACATCTTTATGTTTGGTGTATGATAATTGAACTAATCGTAGAATTGAATGATTAATTTTTGGTCAGAAGATAACTTGTAGAACATAATAACAAATTATAATAGGAGTGCTTGATGGAAACAAACATGTGTCACATAGTGTGATGACAGCTTTATAAGACTCACAACAATTATTTCCTGCCAAAATAGGAAGGCAGCCAAAACTATACTATACAGTTATATATTATATGGACAAATGTATACTCTAGTCATAATATTAGGTATTTCCCCCTTTTCAGATAGTATAAATCATGGTTAGAGAGAGTAAGCCACTTGTTTAAGGTCTCAAAGCTAAGATAGACCTGTACTCAGATTCTAGTTTATTTGACTTCAAACCCCCTTCTAATTTCAAATTATATTGGCTCTCACTAAGACCTTCTGTGTCAAAGGTTGCCAGTTATTATACATTCCTTGATTTTTAGCTGGGCACATTGTAGCCCAAATACAGGTAGCATTTTCTACCTCAGTGTACATTTTGGTATCATCACGTATCAGAGTTCTCTTCAAAGGAATAGATGTGATGTGGTATGTGTAGCTTTTGCATACTGGCCTTAAGGAAAGGGGGTATGTACCACACTTCTGCTTCCTCTTTTGTTCTTGCTCAAATACAGATGTGCTCACAGAAGATCAACTTTAAGTATATGGCCATATTAAAAATTAATTTTCAATATTGAGTAAGACAATTTTGTTATTGTCATTTCTAGTCTCATAATACTAAAAACCTAGCTTAAGTCAAATTTTAAAACATAAACTACTTGACTAGTTTTGATAAAAAGTTTCAAGTGGATTACTTTTTCCCTTTTATTAATTTATTCTTTCAATAGAGATGCAATGTTACCACTTAAAATAAATAGGAATTACAGAGGGAAAAAATCACCCTCAAAATTAATACCCTTCATTCACACTCTGTGATTTTTGTTCTAGCCATTTTTTGTAAACTTTATTTTTAACAAAATATGTATAAACTAAACCACCAGTAATAGAATATTTTAAAGGTTTTCCTTGACCATATTAAGCTATAGTTTTACATATTTCTACCTGGTGGTTAAAATCATTGCTTTAAGTGAGTGCATGGCTGCCCATGGACAGACTACGTTTAATTAACTGGACATTTTATGTTGTTCCCAGGTTTTTGCTGTGATAAATCACATCTCATCTCCACTAAATGTGTAAATTTTAGAAAGTTACTTCTGGGTCTCTCTTTCCTTCTCTGTAAGTGAGGATAACAATAGTAATTACCTCTAGAATTCTAGAGAAGATTAAATGAGCACACGTGTGTTTGGTATTGAGAGCAGTTCTGAGTACATGGTAAGCACAAATTATAGTTATTTTGATAATTTTTGTGGGGTAAATGACTTAAGATTATTGAACAAGAAAGACTTGATGGAGTGTAAGCAGAAACTAACTTTATTCTTCCTCCTGTTTCCCTCCAAACCTGTTCCTTTATTCTTAAATGGAAATCTCAGGATTTTACTGCCTCTCTTCGGTAATAAACTCAAAAACCCTCTATTTTGATGATAAAAAAATCTAGTCTAGTCTCATAATTACCCATCATTACAATTCAGTCCAGAGAAATAATAAAAATTTTAAACTTTTACCCAATATTAAGCTTCTTTCTCCCAGTCCTATGCCTGATCCCAACAGAGAAGCCTGAAGTGGAAGAAGGGAGGTGTATTATTTCTTTCACTTCATCCTAGCTTTCCCTCCTTCCTTCCTTCCTTCCTTCCTTCCTTTCTTTCTTTCTTTCTTTCTTTCTTTCTTTCTCCTTCCTTCCTTCCTTCCTTCCTTTCTTCCTTTCTTCCTTTCTTTTCTTTCCTTCTTTTTTTCTTTCTTTCTTTCTTTCTTTCTTTCTTTCTTTCTTTCTTTCCTTCTTTCTTTCTTTAAGTTTGCTTATTTTGGGAAAGAGAGAGAGAACGTGAACAGGGCAGGGGCAGAGAGAGCGGGGAGAGAAAGAATCCCAATGAGGCCCAGCGCTGTCAGGGCAGAACCCAATGTGGGGCTTGAACTCACAGATCCTGAGATCAAGACCTGAGTTCAAATCAAGAGTTGAATGCTTAACCAACTGAGCCACCCAGGCACAGGCACCCTTCCCACTTACTTTCTAATAAAAATTGCTAAATAATAAATTATGTTGGGATTTTTCACATTTGCTTAAAAATTCTTTTTTTTTTTTTCCCACCAGAAAAATGTGGCTGTTTTAGGGATAGAAGACAAAAAAATTTTACCTGGAAAGAAGTACTTAGTTTACTCTCCTTTTCTTGACAATTAGCCAATTGATGTCATATCATTTTCTCACAGAATCCTTAATTTATCTGTGGACAGCAGTGTCAATTTGAAAACTTCCTGAAGTCACTAAATTAAGAGGAAAAAAAATCCTGATGATTTGATGTTACCAGCCGAGTAAAATTTTTAAATTTAAGTATTTCTCTTTTGCCCTGTTCTATTCCAAATCATGTGCTAGTGGCAGTTGTTCTTAGTGTAAAAACAGGGGCCATAGAAAAATTATTGTTAGCAATGTAGTTTTTGCCCCAAGTTTTGATTTTTATTTCCACTTAATATTTCATAGCAAAGTCCATTTGTTTTGGAATATGGTGTCCTATTTCAAAGCTCAGGTCATGATCTCATGGTTCATGAGTTTGAGTCCTGCATCAGGCTCCATGCTGACAGTGTGGGGCCTGCTTGGGATTCTCTCTCTCTGCCCCTCCCCTGCTCACAACTTCTCTCTCAAAATAAATTAACTTAAAAAAATATTCAAAAATGTTAGTTCAGAGGAATACATTATGTAGTAACAGACTCCATATGTGTGCATTAGTACAACATATGAAAAGCAAAATCAAATTATTTTCCAAGATTCTGTTGAATATCAGAAAGTATTATCAATTATTTTTAAAAGTTTTTCTAATGTAAATAGTTTTCTTAGGGAAATATTTAAATGAAATTTATTCTGTAAACATTTTCAACTATATAAAATCAATTAGCTAAAATATGAAATATCTCATCATTTCTTTTTTTAAGTAAGCTTATTGTAGAAAACTGGACATTTAAAATAATAAAAAATATTATCTATATTCCCATTTTCTAAAACTAAGTTCATTTTTGGTATATTTCTTCCCAATGTAGTGTGTGTGTGTGTGTGTGTGTGTGTGTGTGTGTGTGTGAGTGTGTGTATGTGTATTTACATGTTTTCAATATTCTTGGAGTCATATTATTTTTAACTTGGTATACAGGTATTTTTCTCCCACTTGCCATTAAAATCACCTTCTTGGGGTACCTGGGTGGCTCGGTCGGTTAAGTGTCTGACTTCGACTCAGGTCATGGTCTCACAGCTCGTGAGTTCAAGCCCCACGTTGGGCTCTGTGCTGACAGCTCAGAGCCCGGAGCCTGCTTTGGATTCTGTCTCCCTCTCTCTCTGCCCCTCCCCCACTTGGGCTCGCTCTCTCTCTCTCTCTCAAAAATAAATAAACATTTTAAAAAAATAAAATCACCTTCTTTTAGGCTTAAATCTTTCATAAATGTCATTTCTAATATGGCCACAGCTGGATGGATGTGCCCAAATGTATACATCAAACATGTTTTAAAAAATATTTTTAAAGTCTCTGTGCATAAAATGGATTTTATATTTAGGATAATTTTCTTAGGGTAGATTCTGAAAAAAAAAAATGCATCCCTATTTAAAAATGACCTTAGCAGACATCAACAGTTGTCATCATCAAAAAAAGGCAAAAATTCTTAAAATTTTTAATTGTTTTTCATATACACCAATGCCTTAGAGTGGCATGGCGGGGGAATCTCTAAACAATTTTCTTTGAACAAATTTTATTATTGTAAACAGCAAAGTAAACAGCAGTGTCAAAGAGGTCTGTGGTTTTCAAATGTAGGCAAAGTTTACATTAGAAGGACTGGTTGGGATAAAGAAGGTGATGTATCTATCCTTCTGGTGTCAATGCTACTCCTGTCCAGATCTTGGTCCTTCTATCTAGATTCCCTTTTACTTTCCCTGAATTTGGACTTAGGGCTGTCATCACTCAAGACATTTTCAGTTCTGGGGGAAGATTCTAGCTGTATGGGCTAGAGTTCTAATTAATTGAAACCTATCTAATTAATTGAGCCCTATGTTTCATTATAGGGATAAATACATAAATTATTACCCTTATACTCTACTTCAATATTCTTAAAATATGTAAAAATTTAATAAAAAAGTGTTTTCGTTGTAGAAAGTATGAAAAATGCAGATAAATTGAAAGTCCTTTTTGAATCCTGTTTCTTGGCTTCCACTCACCTACCAAAGTATCACAGAAAATTACTTGTTAGTTTGCTCTAACTGCACTGTCCAAAATGGTAGCTACTAGTGACATGTGGCTAGTAAATATAAATGTAAATTATATTTAAATAAAATTAATATTGTTAATCACAGTAGCCATATTTCAAATGCCCAATAGCCACATATTGCTATTGTGTTGGACAGAGCAGATATAGACTGTATCCGTCACTGAAGAAAGTTCTGTTGAACAGTTCTACTGTAGAATCAAGTCCAGGAAGAGATCATGTAGTAGGCAGAATAATGCCACCCCTAAAGATATCTATGTCCTAATCTCCAGAATCTGAAAATGTTACCTTACTTGGCAAAAGAGACTTTACAGATGTCATCATAGTTAAGGATCTTGAGATGAGAAGATTATCCAGGATTATCTGGGTAGAACAATTGGGATAACAAGGGTTCTTAGAAGGAGTCAGGCAGATCAGAGTCTGAAAAAGATGTGCTTATCAAAACAGAAGGTAGAGTGATGTGCTTTAAAGGTGGAGGAAAGGGCCTTGGGCAGAACAGAAATGGCCTCTACAAGTTAGAAAAGGCAAGGAAACAGACCCTCCCCTAGAGCCTCCTGAAAGAAGAAAGCACTCTGACACTGATTTTAGGACTTCTGGCCTGCAATACTGAAAGATGGAAAGTTTGTATTGTTTGAAGCATTAAATTTGTGGTAATTTGTTACAGTAATGCTAGGAAACTAATACATGTGATAATAGATATTTCCATTCCTCTCTTTATGAATACTGTCTCCAATTATTTCTATCATAAATAAAGCTACTATAACATTTTTCTATATACAGAAGCAAATATTAGGTAGTGGAAAGTGCTGCTGACAAAAATAAACCACAGACAGTGTTAGTATATTTAGATCAGCAGGGATATGTGCAGTGTTATGTTGGTAAATGTTTAACAACTTCCTTTCCAGAAAAACAAAAACTAAAAAAAAAAAAAAACACCCAAAACCCTGATTTGTGCATTTGCCAATTCCTACGATGTAAATACTTTTGGCTACCAACATCATGTCATTGAACAAAGTTCTGGGAGGATAAGTCAGCTTTTGCACACTGTTGGATTTGTGTCTCTGCATATGTGTATGGGTGTGTCTAGGTTTTTATGTGTTTACATGTGGGGGGGTTCTATTTTTTTTTTTTATTTGAGCGCACACACGCATGTGAGAGAGAAAGCGCGAGAGTGTGCACACACAGGGGAGAGGGGCAGAGGGAGAGAGAGACAATCTTAAGTAGGCTGTATGCTTAGCTTGGAACCCAATGTGAAGCCTGATCCCAAGACCCTGGGATCATGCCCTGAGCCAAAATCAAGAGTTGGATGCTCAACCGACTGAGACACCCAGGCACCCCTGGAGTTTCTATTTTAAATAGGAGGTGTCTCTGATACTTGTCAGAGCAGACTCTTGAAGGAAGTGATGGAGACACTTCTGCAGATAAATGAGGAAAAAGTATCCTTGGCAGAGGGAATAGTAAATGCAAATACTTGATGGAGGAGTGTTTGGTATATTTGATGGATTTCAGGTGTGCCTGAAGGCTATCAAGAATGCTAATACAGTTACAGAAGCTTGAGTTGCTTAATTGTGGTAAGTAAAGTCAGAGTTAGTTGTGTATTTGTACTTGAAAGGCAGGTAAGACCTCATAAGTCATTGTAGAAACTTTTATTTTGCTGGAAATGGAAGGGGTTTGAAAAGAGTAACATAATCTGAGTTAAATCTGGCTCCTCTGTTAAGGAAAACAGCAGCCTGAGACACAGTCAGGAGGGTGTTGCAATAATCCAAGTGATAGATCATGGTGACTTGGCCAAAAGTTATCAGATATTGCAAATAGAGCTGATGAAATTTGATGAAAGATTGAATGTGGGGTGAGAGAAAGAGAGGAGCTAAGGATGATTCCAAGATTTTGGCTTTAGTAATTGGAAAAATGAAAGTGTCATCAGCTGTGATAGGTAAGTTAGTGTGAGGATATTTGGAATATAGGGGCATATCAAGAACTAATTTTGGGTATGTTAAATTAAGATGACTAAAATTCCAGTCTGGCGGAGAATTGGATACACATGTCTGGGAAAGAGAATTAGCTGGAGATGTAAATTTGGTATTTAAAGTAAAATACTGGATAAGATCACATAGGGAGAGTGTAGATAGAGAAATTTAAGGACTGAGCCCTGTGCTTCAGTATTTTGAGACAAAGTACACAAGGAGAAACCAGAAATGGAGAATGAAGGGCCATGAGGTAGGAGGAAAACCAAAAGAGAATAGCATCAAATTAAAGAAAATGTTTCCTGGAAGAAAGAATCATAAAACCCAACAAATACTCCTTGTTTGTCAAATAAACTTAAGATTCAGAATTGACCATTGAATTTTAAAATGTTATTAATTATGTTGACCAAAACAAATTTGGTACAGAGATGGGTATAAAACTTCGACTTGCAGTGGCTTCAAGAGAGAATGGAGGAAAGGGAACTGGAGACATCAAATGTAGCCAATGCTTTCTAGTTTTTCTGTGAAAGGACAGTAGCTAAAAATAGGATCTAAAAAGGGATATTAAAAGGCTAGAGATATTACAGAATGTGTGTGTACAGATGGAAAAAAAAAATCAACAAAGAAGGAAAATTCATGAAGTAGAAGAAGGGAGAATTGCCAGAGAATGTCCTTAAGAAAGGGAGAGGACAGGGATCTAGGGCCCAAGTGGAGTGGTCATAGATGGTTCATCAGTGGGAGAAAGTGGAGATTGATGGATAGATATGGTGGTGGGATTATGTGGAAAGTCTCTATGGGATGGTTCTGTTTTGTGAGTGAAGCAATGTTATCAACTGAGGGTGAGGATGGGATAGGAGTGAAGGGAGGTTTGAGGAAAAGAATGGGTGAATGAAAAGACTTCGGAAAGAGCAAAAGACTCCCGGAAATACTTAAAACCCACTTGAATGGTCATGAATTTAAATTAAGACCCAACACAGACCTGTCTTGTGTGTTTTAATTAAGCCAATATCAATTCACAGATGCAAGCACAGAATAGATTGAGATTGTAATTTAAACAGGGATGGAGGTTTGTCAGGTGAGTATAAAGGGAAAAAGAATGGCTACAGAGCTAAGGCAAAGTGTAAGGGAATATTGTAATAATGCACAATGGACTGTAGGAGGGAGGATAAGGAGAAGAGTAGTGTTTGGGGTCTGGTAGGAATAGAAAGAAAGAGGACTACTATCCCAGTGTCGTCTAAGAATTGTTGGAGTTGGGATACTGGCAGGAATGAGTTGAAAAGATAGATGAGGTTGAAGAGTGAGACAACTGAATTGTGAATATGGAAAGGTATAGTATTTGGTGATGACATGGCCTAATGTATGACTGCAGGTGTGACTGGATGATAGGGTGAAAGATAGCATCATCGGCAGAGAGAAGGCCTTGGAAATGGGAGGCCAGATAGTGGAACGATCAACTGTGTGGATACGGAAATCACAATAATTACTACAGGTATAGTATTAGAGGTAATTACAATGAAAATCACAGTGTTCTCAGTGTGGTCCTCACACTAGCAGTGCCAACATGGCCTGATTAGTTAGAAATGCAAATTCTCAAGTCCCATCCAGATCTATTGAATCAGAACCTCTGAGAGTGGTGCTTCACTGATGCACAATAGAGTTTAGGGACTAGTGTCCTGTAGCACAGAAGATAAAAAAGTTAATTGTTTGGGAGAAATAGCAAGGATTTCAATGAGGTAGCACTTAAACTACACCTGAATTTATTGCAAGGTTAAGTGCAGGGGCCTTAAAATGAAAAGGAGCAGCATTTGTAAAGAAAAGCTAGAATCATAAAAGACCTCAAGTAAGATCAAATGAAATTATGTAAATGTGTAAATTGTTAGGCATTAATATCAGAAAATCATGTCTTGTTAGGAAAGCATTGTTTCTTCAGGAATCCTGATAAAACATCACAAACATTTATTCATCTACTTCTCAGTCCGCTGGTATTAGGTTCAGTAAGTGTAATTGCCTTGGCATACAATCATTTTCCATAATTTCTCAACACTTCTGTGAAACACAGGAGAAATAGTTCTAAAGCGCTGATATTACACAAAAATCGAAGAACGTAAGCCTGGCCCTTTAATGACATCCCTAGGCCCCCACCGAGGAGGGTGTTTTCTACCCGGGCGCCTCCGGGGGCGGGGCTTGCGCCAAGCCTACGTCACTACCGAGCGCCGGGCGCACTCCTTTGGCGGCGGATTCAAACGTTCGGGCTGGGGTATCGGGCCTGAAGGAGTGTCCCAGTGGCTGGGTGCTTCCTGCTGTCCGTTCGGGTGTGAATTTCAGTGCGGTGCCAGGAGGATCTTGGTAGCGAAGGCGGCTAGTGCCTGAGGGAGAGAATGGCGCCCTCGACCACAGTCTCCCAGAGAAAGAAGATAAAACGGAAGGCTCCCCGGGGCTTTCTTAAGCGCGTCTTCAAGCGACAGAAGCCTCACCTTCGTCTAGAGACAAGTGGCGACTTACTGGTGAGATTCTGTCCCTTTTTTGGGTGGGAGTGGGGCAAGGAAAGGTAAAGGAAATAAACCCCAGGTTTTATTTTGCCACCCCAGCTCTTTCAGGCCTCCGTTTAAGGCGTTTCCAGCAATGACTAGGGCAGGTTTGCTCCGGTTTGGCTGGTCAGTTCGTATGACGCTTAGTTGTCCCGGGGCCCGCTGAAATATAAATATCCGGACCTTTTTTACGGGAGGCTATTAGCCACATCATCTTAAGAAAACTAACGTTAATTTCTGCTTTTGGCTTTTACATATCACTTTTCCAGAGCACAGTCTGGTACTGCGCTTAAGTGTACTTGAGAAAGGTATGAAAGATACAGTTAAAAAAAAAAATCTGGAATTCAGGCTGGGTTATATTTATCTCTTGTAAAGGGTATTACTGACATGGCTTTTAAATGTGTACCTCCTTCCTTGTCTTTCTCCCTTACCCCCATTTTTACTTAGTTAACCAAACATATTTCCCTGTTTCCTCTACTTTAGCTTACTTATTAAAGAACACTGATCTAAGTTTACTTGTAAGCAGTGTGCTTTCAACTGTGAATTTATTTTCCTAGACAAATAGAGCACCTGTTAGTTGAGTTTTCAAGGCAAACCAGTAAAACTTGTTTATCTTACTCATAATCCTGCAGCATAATGCTCACCATAACCAAAACCACTGTGTAATATTTCTATCTTGAAATAAATTGAGAGTTTTTATGTTGTATGCCTGGAGCATATTGCTTTCTAGCAGAATAAACACTCTTTCCCTAGGTTTAAACCAAAAGAGGCACTTCCTCCCTTTTGTCAGGAGCTTTTTGAGTAAAGGAGCCATTGTAAGTGGGCACCTAATTTCCAGGAAGTCAAGGTAAAGAATTGTGGGTAGCCAGGATATATGGCTTGGAGAATGTCTTCAGAATGCGTCATCTATCTGTTCTTAAGCTACCTTGGGTGTTTTCAACTCTTCTCTGTAGCCTTCCCGAATTCACTAACTGCCTTCCCATCTGTTGCCTGCAAGTGCAGTGTTTCTGTTTTTGCTAGAGTACTATAGAATTGTCTTCACTTTTCCATTATTTGGTTTCTGAAGCCAAAATAGCTTTTTTTTTCTTCTGGGAAAAGTAGCCCTTCTGATATCTCCTGCCCTTCTTTTTTATCCCTTTCAAGACCCTGTAAGAAAAGACAATACAGTTGACCCTTGAATGACCCCTTCCACCCCCCCACTCCCCAAAGTTGAAAATCCATGTATAACTTTGACTCTGCAAGAACTTAACTACTAATAGTCTCTTGTTGACCAGAACCTTACTGGTAACATAAAACAGTTGATTAACACATTTTTTGTATATGTATTACATACTGTATGCTTACAATAAAGTAAGATAGAGACAAGAAAATGTTAAGAAAGTCATAAGAGAAAATGCATTTACAGTACTGTATTAAAAAAAATCTGTGTTTTTCAAGAGTCATGTAAACAATTTTGAATGCCCCTCTCCCCCAATGGCAAAATAGCATAATGAGCTGGATTAAATAAAATGATCTGCAGAACATTTTTAGGAATTTATTCTTGAGTTTTCATTGGTGCTGGGTTTCTAATTGGAGGGGGAGGAAATGTACCTGCTCCAGAATATCTATGAGATTACAAACTGGAGCAGATTATTTGGCAGAAATTTCTCAAGTAGTCAGAGTCCTCCCATAGTCCTCCCTGAGCTGCCTGCCTCAAAGTGATCCATGGACAGGTGGGCTCTATTGTGGATTGGGATCCAGGTGCTGTAGGAGACAAGGGAAATGTCAAGCAGTTGCAGTGGTAGAGGAAAGGAGGCTTCTGTTGGCATCTGTTCCTAGGTTGTATGCTTGTCTTTGGCTTGTGTTGGTTCTCCTTCACTGTCTTGTATGTGTCATCCATCACCTTGGTTTCTTTGCTTATGGTTTTCTGCTTGCTTTTGACCCTTTGTAATCTTATCCAGCAAGTGTCCCCCGTCATCCATAAACTTTTCTACAATTATGGTGGTCAGTTTTGATCTGTTTTTTCTGAACTTTGATAGCAGTGATTACAGTTTAGCTATTGAGACTCTGGCACTGTTCTCTAAGTTTCATATGTCAGTTTTGACTCCCAGTGTGGTATGCATCTTCTTGAGAATAAGGAACCATACATATCCTTTTTGTCTCCCATTATCTTTAAAAGAAAACTAATCCACTTTTTTTTAAAGAATTTATTTTTAAATAATCTCTACATTCAACGTGGAGCTCAAATTTACAACCCCAAGATCTAGAGTTGCACACTCCACCAACCGAGCACAGCCAGGAGCCCCAAAACCAATCTACTTTGTATATAGGTTTGTCTTTTGTATATAGTATTGTTGTCTTTTGTATATAGTATTTCTTCTACCTGAAGATGTTCTCACTCTACTTGGTAAACTCCCAGTTTCAAAATTTAGTTCAAATGCCAGCCACTCCGAGTCCTCCTTAATCTTAGGACCAACTTTATCTTTCTGTATCATCTATGGTCAAATGTTTGTCTTTAATTTCGTATAGATTTGGTTCTCTCATTGGATGGGGACTTTGAATTGGGAACTTTTTGTATTCCTACTGTTTGGTACAGTACTTTGAGTATTATGAGTATACAATTAGTGTTGGGAATGCATGGTAATTAATGTGGGTTATTATTTATAACATTTTACTCATAAAGTCTTTGTGTTATTTCATAGTTCTTCTGCACTGGCTTTTTGTTGTTTTAATTTATGACTTGATTGTATATCCCCATGTCCAGTACTGGTGAGTACATCTATTAATCTGAATACATTGTTCAGCTTTCTCATGGATTAGTTGTTTTTCAGATTTCTCACTAGTAATGCTGTGCAAATATCTGGATGCTTATGGTTTGTGTAAAATTGAAAAGTGCTATGATGAAGGGAGGAGGAAATCAGGCTGGCCCAGTCTTTTGGCCAATTGACACTGTAAAGGAATGGATATTTCTTTGTAAGTTATCTTTCGCTTTATCTTTCAAGCAAACTGACTTTTTTTCCCAAGTAAATTTTTGATAGAATGGTCATTTTGAAGTTTGAGTGCCTTGTGGGATACCGTAAAATTTGTTTTTGTTATGACCATTTTAATTTAAACCTTAGTGCATTTGAGTGGCACCACTCAGTTAGCTGTTTTATGATAGAGGATTAGGTTGCTTTAAAAAAAAATGCTGTGACATTAAAAAAAGTAATATTAATTTGTCTCAGTACCTGTGGCTCATGTTTATAAGGCAGGTCTTTCCACATAGGTTAATAGGGTGAACTAAATCTCAAAGCAGTTTGGGAATTTTTGTTTTTTGCCTTTTCATTTTTTCAAAAGTGAAGTATAGTTGATGCGCAACATAGTGATTCAACAAGTGTGTATGTTCTGCTCACCACAGGTGTAGCTACCATCTGTCACCATACAACGCTGTTACAATACATTGACTATATTTCTTGAGCTGTACCTTTTATTCCCATGACTTGTTCATTCCAGTGACTTATTCCAGTGACTTATTCATTCCATAACTGGAAGCCTGTATCTCCTATACTTCTTCACCCATTTTCCAATCCCCCCATTCCCCTTCTCTATGACACCCATCAGTTCTCCAAAACAGAGTGTGGTTCATTGCAGATTGACTAAAAAATTTTTTTTGCCTAATTTGTGGAGAGATGGACGGATCTAATTGTTGACTACCTTGTGTGTGTGTGTGTGTGTGTGTGTGTGTGTGTGTGTGTGTGTGTGTATAAATGGCTAAAGATCACTGAGGATACAATGTTGGGGAAATTAGACATAATTCTTCCCCTTATATAGTACATTGAGGAAGACAGGTGAGAAATTGCTGCATAATGTATGTAGTGTGTACAGTTGTGAGAAGTTCAGGGTGCATAACCTTACATATTGGGGGTAGTTGGACTTTTCAGAGAAGTCTACAAACTAGTAGGATGCCGGTAGGCAAGGTTGTATTTGAATACCAAAAGAAGTTCAAAAGACTTACTATAGAACTGTGAGCTGAGAATGGTGAGAGATGAAACTGGAAAAGCCTAGTCAAATGGGGTTAGTATTAAGGAATTTATCCTGGGCATATCTGGAAGCTATTATATCTTTAGAAGTAGGAAATCTAGATTAACAGGAAATTGTGCCGTATTATGGAATGTTTTTGCTGCAGAAGGAAATGGGCTATCATTAGAAGTTTAAAAAAGAACTGAATGACAGGGCATTACGTAAAGAATCAGAATTGGGTGCTTTACCCTAGAGTTCTTGTGAGAATTAAGACAGCACATCAAAAAAAAGTACCAAAGGACTATCTCTTTCCATAGGTTCTTTATCTCATTAAATTTAAATTCCCAATCTCCTCTATTTTTTCCAAATATCACTAACACATTCTTAAACACCTAAAACCACCTACTAAAGATTTCTGTATAATATTTAAATTTAAAACACCACATTATCTAGTTATTTAATGTTTAGTGAACTGTGGAGGAGTGGTTGTGTGCAGTACACAAGATAGTAAATATTAGATGAGTATTGTTCTACTGCAAAGAGCATATAATATTATATAAATGACCAATATATTAAAGATATTATCTAGCTGTACCTAAATGATTAATATTTATTTGCTTATGTTATCTATTTTAATGTCTTAAAAAGAGCCTTAAAGATTAGTAGTAGTAGATATGATTATTTTGATATGTTGGATGACAAGTAACTTGACCTTTATATATATACTTTTCAGTAAACTTTTAATATTTCAATTATTAACCTTTTAAAAAAATGTTTACTTGTTTTTGAGAGAGAGAGGTAGAGAACAAGCAGGGGAGGGGCAGAGAGAGAGGGAGACAGAATCCCAAGCAGGTTCCATGCTGTCAGTGCAGAGCTGGATGTGGGGCTTGAACTCAAGAACCATGAGATCATGAACTAAGCTGAAATAAGAGTTGTACTCTTAACCAATTGAGCCACCCAGGTGCCTCTAACATGTTTTTGAATAGATATTTCAAATTAAATATCTGATTAAAATATCTTAAGCCTTTGGATTATAGCATGAGAGATGATTAGCTTTAAATATAATTGTTGATACCTTTTGATTTTAAATTTTTGGGAAATTCCATTATCAATTCAAATTTATTTGGAACTGGAAGGAAGAATATTTGCTATTTAATAGAGTCCTACATAAACTTTGTAATTATGCTTTACAATAAATGGTATCATCTCTGGCCTTTGGTCAGCCTTATATAGGCTTGTTTCATGTATTGCAATGACTAAGTCTCTTTTGTGTTGAATTTAAGTTGGACTTATATTAAATTGAATTTTGTGTTAGTGAATTAACTTATACTAGTAAATATTACAACATTAACTTTTGGAATCTTATTTTTAAAAACCATTATTTCAGAGTATCAGTGTTTGAGTTTAAAAGCCCTTTTGAATTTTCTCTTTCAAGGTGCACCTGAATTGTTTACTGTTTGTTCAGCGTTTAGCAGAAGAGTCCAGGATGAATGCTTTTGAGAATAAGTGTGGAGTCATTAAAAAGGAGCATGTACAGGCTGCAGCAAAGGTAAAATCTGACTTACTTTACTTGAGCAAGAATTAACTTAAAAAATATCCTCTAGTGTATCCCTTCTGTCTGATTTGGATTCCTTATTCAGCTTTGTTGACTGAGTTGATGCTTGGCTTTTTTTTTTTTTTTTTTTTTTTTTTTTTTGATTATGCTGGCATCCCGGTATAGTTAACAAGTTAACAACAGAGTTGGCATGAACCAGGCCCAGAATGCCAACCGGTTATGTCAGCTGCTCTTCTCCTAGTGGTGTGACACTTGCTTAGGTACATGGCAGCCTAGGCAGCTGCCTACCGCAGAGGGATGTTTGGCTTTTTATGTTAATGGGTTTTAATTATGGAGTTAGATTTTCTTTTTCTATATGTTTATATTGTGGATTTCTGATGGAAAGATTCGTGGCCACTGCTTTATCATTACTTAGGGGAAGATAAATGTTTGGCTGCTAATCTGTATGATTTAATAGTAGGCCGTATATAGTTGACAAGGTTCTCGAAATTTATGAGAACTTCATGATCACTTAAAATTTTCCTAATTATTTGTTTTTCTAACTTTGGCATTCAAATGACTTATGAATCAAATCACTAATATAAACAGAGAGGATTGTGTCTTACTGGCATTTCTATACAATGTAAGAGTATGATGCCTAGGGTAGTTTTTTCCCAAATATATCCCAAGATCACTATTTTCATTTGATGTTAGTAGATGCCCCATCATAAAATGCTTTGGGGGTCAGATAAATTTAGATGATGTACTATATCTCTTTGAATAGTCACAATATTTTATATAAAGGTTGTTTCTGTAATACTACGCAAGAAATTGACAACCATGATTGACTGGGGGATGATGTGGGAGAAAGACTTATTTTTGACAGTCTACCTCTTGGTAGACTTGTTTAATGTTTTTTTATTTTGAAATTATTATAGACTCACAGATGCAAAAATAATAGAGTTCCCATGTACCTTTTATCCAGTTTCCCACAGTGTTATCATCTTTATGTAACTGTAGTTATGTAAAGTTATAAAAGCTTATGAGATGCAGCAGTAAAGAAACTTGTTGAACTCTATTTAACTTAGTATTTTAAAGATTTGAGTGTATAATATACTCAGCATTTTGTAAATTTGAGTATGTTGTACTTTCTTTTGTGGTACTAACGTGTAGAACCAGAGAAGTTACTGGCCTGGGATATAGACCTACTTGGTGGCCTCTGTGGAAGCTTAGAAATGTACATGCCCTGATACTTTTTTATGGGCTTTCAATTATCTTATATTCCAATAAGTTTCTAGACTATTAAAGTGAATATAAGTCTTTTTCTACAGGTGAAGAGCAAAGCTTAAGGGCTTGAAGAGTGTATGTGCACATTTAAAATTTATAGTTTGCTTTTATTAATTATAGGTGTACTTACCTATAAGTAGGTAAATTCTTTAAAAAAAATTTTGGATATATTTTGGTCTAATGCTTCCTGTCTTTTACAGCTAGAGATCTAATTTTATTTTCTCATGGGCTATATGTTTTGAAAATTGTCTATCTAATGAGCTTTTTAGCATAAGATGACTAGTCTTGGTCTCTAAATTGATATGATTCCAGCTCAAATGTAAGAAATTTGGTGTTACAGTGGATTTGTATTGCTTTCTAGTTGTTAAATGCTTGATTTATAATAGGATTTTCGACTTTTGGAACATTCTTTAACTCCCTGGATTACTAAATTGCTTACAAACCTCAAGTTGGGAGCCATTAATCTGGGTACTTTTGGCTTACGTTTGAAGAAATTGACATTCAGAAGTGACTATAAAACCAAATTTTGAGAATTGCATGTTTCACATTTTTTGAGAGAAGTAGACTATTTTAGGGAAGTCTAGGACCATTATACGGCAAAAAATTCCCTAAGCACCTTCCAAATTGTATTTTACAAATTCAGAATCTTGCATATTATACACATAGGATGATTTAACATTTTGTTGAGGAATTCTGTTTTATGTGCCTTGTGTATAATATGAATCTTCATTTTTTCCCCCTCACAGGTAATTCTAAAGAAGAGCAGAGGTTAGAAGTCAAAGAACCATTTTTGAAAATTATATGATGTATTATTTTAGGTGGTAACAGATCCTGAAAGCACTTTTTACATATCAGCTAAATTGTATATTAAAATATTGGCTAGTTGTGGACTGTGTGTATTTGTATATTTTTTACTGATAATGGAATATCTCTAACACCTAGGGCTGTATAACTTTTTTTTTTTTTTTTTTTGAGGAATCATTTCATTCACTTTAAGTGGCCTCATTTTACTTCCACTTTATTGGTATTGCAAATGTTTTACATAACAAAAATAACATTTTACTATATAAAGTAGTTTGAAGAGATGTGATTTTAGAGTTAAATTTATATGGATTTAGATTTTGTTACAATTAACTATGGAATCAATTTCATTTTTTAAAGACAATGTGCAGTGAATCTCAATACATTTTAACACTGATTTTTAACTTTTTAATGCCTTCATATAAGCAATGCAATTTTTACTTTACACTATTAATGACATTTCTCAACTGAAAATATCAGTGAGGTGTTTTCAAAACCTGTCTCTCTTCCTGAGCCAAAAAAATAACAGAGCAAACTTATTTTCTTTAAGTAGATTTAATAGATAGGTGTTTTATTTCCTCTAAGGAAGCTGTTAGAAGTTCTTGTGTATCACCTGATAGTTATTTTTAACTTTTTATTTTGGAATAATTATAGATTGCAATATGAAGTTGCAAAGATAGTACAGAGAGGTCCCCATGTACTCTACATCCAGGTTTTTGCCAATGGTTATATCTTAAATATTGAAGTATGACAATCAAAACCAGGAATTTGATATTAGCATAGTGTGGGTGTGATTCTGTACCATTTTATCATATGTAGATTTGTGTAACTGCTGCTGCAGTCAAGATACAGAACTGTTTCATTACCAGAAAGTTCTTCATGCTATCCTTTTTTTTTTTTTTATTTAAAAGTTTTTTTTAATGTTTAATTTTTTGAGAGACAGAGACAGAGTACAAGCAGGGGAGGGGCAGAGAGAGAGGGAGACACAGAATCCAAAGCAGGCATCAGGCTCTGAGCTGTCAGTGTAGATCCTGATGCGGGGCTTGAACCCACAAAAGTGAGATCATGACCTGAGCCGCAGTCACAGATGCTCAACCGACTGAGCCACCCAGGCACCCCCATGATGTCCTTTTATACTTAACGCCTAGCCTTCTATGGACACTCCTCCCCTCCAGTCCCTAAGCCCTGACAGTCACCAATCTCTTCTCTCTTTCTATAATTTTGTCATTTTGATGGAATCATGCAGGCTATGACTTTTGGGTATTTATTTATTTTTTTCACTCAGCATAACTTCCTTGAGATCCATTCAAGTTGCTGCATATATCAGTTCATTTTCGTTACTTAGTCATATTCTATGGTATTTATGTACCACAGTTTGTGCAGCTATTCACCCATTGTAGGGCATTTTGATTACTTCCAGGTTTTGGCTATTACAAGTAAAGCTGCTATGAACCAATGTGTACAAGTTTTTATACAGATAGAAGTTTTCATTTCTTTGGGATAAATGCCCAGGAGTGTGATTGCTAGGTTGAATGGTACGTTTATTTTTTAAAAAAGAAATGGCCAAACTATTTTCCAGAATGGCTGTACCATTTTATATTCTCATCAGTTTATGAGAGGTCCAGTTTCTTCACATTCTCATAAATATTTGTATTGTTATTTTTTATTTTAAGTTGTTTTGATGGGAGTGTGTCTCATGGTTTTTTCCATTTCCCTAATGGCTAATGATATTGCACATATTTTCATATGTTTATTTCTCATCCATTTTTTTTCTTTGGTAAAATGTTTCTTCATTTCTTTTGGCTACTTTCTACTTGGATTTTGTTTTCAACATTGAATTCTGAGAGAACTTTTTGTAGGTATAGGTCATTTGTCAGATATGTGGTTTGCAATATTTTCTGTTGCTTTTTACCCTCTTAACAGGGTCTTTTATAGATCAAAGGCTTTTTTTTTTTTTTTTTTTTTTTAATGTTTATCCATTTATTTTGAGAGTTTGAACCGGGGAGGGGCAGAGAGAGAAGGAGAGAGAGAATCCCAAGCAGGCTCTTTGTGGAATAAACCTAGCAGAGCCCAATGCTGGGCTTATTCTCACGGACCTGTGAGATCATGACCTGAGCTGAAATCAAAAGTCAGATTCTTAACTGACTGAGCCACCTAGGTGCCCTAACAGTTTTTGATTTTGATGAATTCCAACTTAATTGGGTTCCCCTCACCCTCTCACCCCCTGCCTTTTCATGGTATTGGTGTAATGTTGAAGGAGTCTTTCCCAAGACCTTGGTCCTGAAGATTTTCTCCTATATTATTTTTTTTTACAAGTTTTATAGTTTATGTTTTAATTTCTGATGTATTTTGAGTTAATTTTTGTATGAGGTGTGAGGTTTAGGTCAAGATTTAATTTTTTGTCTGTAGATATTATTTCAGCAGCATTATTTTGAAAATACTGTATTTCCTCCATTCTTTTGCAGTTTTGTCACAGATCTGTTGGCCATACTTGTGTGGGCTGGTCCTGAGTTCTCTATTCCATTAATTTGTCTCAGTCGTTCCACCAATAACACATAGTCTTTATTACTGTGGCCATATAATCAGTCTTGAAATCATCTGGAGTGATTGCTCTCACATGATTTTTGGTCAGAATTGTTTTGGCTCATGCTCACTTTGGCAGCACACATACTAAAATTGGAATGATACAGAGAAGATTAGCATGGCCACTGCACAGGGGTGACATGCAGATTCGTGAAGCTGTCTGTATTTTTAAATGGCTATCTGAAATAAAGACTTGAATGCTTGTTGAAAACTGGTAAAAAAAAATTTTTTTTTTTGGCTCTTCTGTTCCTTTGCCTTTCCATATAAATTTTAGAATGATTTTGTTTGTATCTACAAAAAAAAAAATCTTGCCAGAATTTTTATAGGAATTGGATTAAACCTGTGAATCAATTTGGGGAAGACTTGGCATCTTAACTATGTTAAATGTTCCAACCCATTGATATGGTATGGAAAGTCTCTGTGTTTATTTACATCTTTGATTTCTTCATCATTGTCTTGTAGATTTCACTTTTTTATCATTTTCTTTGTGTTTAGAGAACTTCCTTTTGTCATTCTTTTAGGGTAGGTCTCTGGTGACAAATTTTCTTTGAATGTCTTTTTTTTCAATTTTTTAAAATATTTTATTTTGGGGGAGAGAGAGAGAGAGACAGACAGAGAGAGAGAGAATGAGTGGAAAGGGGCAGAGAGAGAGGGAGACACAGAATCTGAAGCAGGCTCCCGGCTCCGGGCTCTGAGCTGCCAGCACAGAACCCAACACAGGGCTGGAACTCACAAACCAGGAGATCATGACTTGAGCCAAAGTCGGACTCTTAACTGACTGAGCCACCCAGGCACCCCCCTGTTTGAATGTCTTAGGATGTGATTTTCCCATCATTCTTGAAGCATATTTTCACTGGATAGAGAATTCTGGTTTGACTGTTCTTTTGTACTTGAAAAATACTGTATCATTTCCATTTGGCTTATATACTCTTTGATGAAAAAAATCTGTAATTAATGCTTTGTATCTTTGGCTACTTTTAAGAGTTTTCTTGTCATATTTTAGAAGTTTGATACCATGTGCTTTGGCATGGATGCCTTTGCATATATCCTATCTGGAGGTTACTCTGGGAATGTTTTTCTGCCAACTTTGGGAAATTTTCAGCCATTATTTTTTTTGAATACTTTTTAGCCCCATCTTTCTTATTTTGTGGGTGTCTAATGACACAAATGTAAGATTTTTTTTAAGTTCCATAAATTCCTGAGGCCTTTTCTTGGGAAGGGGGGAATGTCTGTTTCTCTGTTCAGATTGGGTAATTTCTATGTTCTGTCTTCAAATTCATTGCTTATTTCTTCTGTTTCCCCATTCTACTATTGACTCATTGAGGGTTTTTTTGGTTATTAAACTATAGTTCTCAAAGTTTCACTTGTTTCTTCTTTATATCTTATATATCTTTCCTGAGACTTCATATTTTTTTTTCATTTAAGTATGTTTGTAATTATTCAAGAATTTTTATGATGGCTGCTTTGAAATTCTTGTTTGATAATTCTAACATCTGTGCCATCTTGGTGTTGACATTTGTTTTCTATCATTCAGTTTGTGATCTGTTGATTCTTGGTATTCTGTGTGTTTTTTTAATTGAAACTTGGACATTTGGGGTATTATGTTACAAGACTGGATCTTATTTAAAACAGGACTTTTTTGGCACCCTCCTGGTGGATAAAACCTGATACTGCCTTGTTACTGCTGGTGGAAGTAAAAGTCCAGGTTCTTCACTTAGCCACGGTTGATAGCCCGTAATGGTGAAGGAAGGAGCTGTCTGTTGTTATTTATTGCTGGGTAGAGGTGGGAGTTTAGGCTCCCCACTAGGTCTTTGCTGATACCATCCTGATTGGGAGGGGGAGAGGTACTTTATTATTGCTATTCACTTGTATTCCACTGGTGGGATGGTAGCCATGTTACCCTTGAGCAGTGATGAAAAGTTCTAACTTTACTAGCCTCTGATACCACCCAATGGGGAAGGGATAGAGTTTTTTTTTTCCTACAGCATGAGAATGAAATACCAGACTTCTGGTCTTCGCTGACTGTGAGGGTGTGCTTCCATGATGAGTGGTAAGGGTCCTGCCTCTCCAGTAGGTTTCTGATACCTCACCAACAAGGAGAGGATGGGGTTCCTTGTTAGTGCTAGTTGTGGATGAAATTTTGGGCTCAAGATGAACTGAAATTGCTAGCTTCTCACTTGGTCTTCTGACATCACCCTGGTAGCAGGGTTTGGAATGCTATGTTATATTCTGGCAAGAGTAGAAGTCTAGGCTGTCTACTTGACTGTTGCTGAAGGGAGTGAGAAGTGGAGGCTACAGTTTTTATCTGTTGTATTTGGCTGGAATAGATTGGTTATTGTCTTCAATTTTTGTCTTGCTTGGATACCCCTTTTCTTGTCTTTTGGTTAGAGAGAGTAGCTTTTTAGAGGGCTTTTCAGTTTTCCCTCTTTTGTTTGTGCTTATTGGTGTTTTCTGAGTTGCCAGCTTCTCTAATATCCAGTCTAGGGTAGAAATGGGAAAAAGAAAACCCAGTGTACTCATCACTGTATTATTATTATTATTATTATTATTATTATTATTATTATTTTGTCCCAAGTTTCTAGCTAGTCTGGTGTTTTCTTTATATTTTTCAGAGTCTCCTTATATATGGATGAGGTGTGTACAGCCATCCTAGTGGCCTAATCCTCCGTGTAATTTATTTAATTTCTTTAGAGAAAAATCCCTTCCACACTTTTTCCCCCCCCGGGATAAACTTCGGGGAATGGACTGTCCCACATACAGATCACCAGTTAAATCATTTTGTTATTGCCCTTAAGTCTCTTCCTCCATTGTACATGGCTGTCTGCACTCAGGAGAGGCCCAAGTTCTGCCTCAGCAGGTCAGCTGCTTCTGCTGCAGCGTTTTTTATTGTTACCTGTAACTTCTTAGGCTCTGCCTCAGCACTCTTTGCATCTAGAAGTTTCCTGAACTTTTGAATGTCTGTATCTTATCTCTTCAATTTTGGTTTATACCTTTTTATATTTTCTTATATTAATGGAGTCTAAGGAGGGAAAGATTGTGTGTGTGTGTGTGTGGTCGGTCTTGAACAGAAAGCCTTGTGAATTCTTAGTTCAACATAAATAAAATTTAATAAGTTAATACTTCTAAAGCATTAATGTGCCAAGGTTTCAACATATTATTTGCAATATAAATACACATTTTTAACATAAAACTATGCTAAATATGAGGATAAATTATAGATCAATATTAAGATTTTTCATAAGAATGTATAAAATTGAAAAAACATGCAACTAGAATAATTCATGCTGAAGAGTTCTGTAAATGTATGTAATATCAAAATCTCATTTGCCACTTGTCTTTAAGAGCTAGATTAGGGAATATTGGATCCAGGACAACTAGAACTAATGTATTTGGAGTTAATATTTAAGATTTTTTAAAAATTAGGTTTTCCCTTGTGCTTGCTTTGGCAGCACCTGTATTAAAATTGGAATAATACAGAGAAGATTAGCATGGCCCTACTCAAGGGTGACATGCAAATTCATGAAGCATTCATATTTTAAAAAAATGAGATTTTCTCATCTTTTCTGTTTCTTATATGATGACAGATGAGCATAATATTGCAGGTAGGCCCACTACCACTTCCTGAGAAGACTTTCAAATAGTCTGAACTTATTCTTACAGTGTCTATATTAGGTTTCTATATACAAATTTTCTACCTCACCCCAACTTTTAAGTCATGAAAACTTCTAGGAGAGTGGGCTAAGATTAAACTTCTCCAATTGAAGGGCAAAATAGGATTCTAATCGAGTGTTTGGAGAGGCGTGGAGGTTTTTGCTCCATCGTTACAGACCATGATATTGCTAACCTGCAGGAAAATACAAGACCGAAAGAGGTATGTGCTTGCGTGCTGTGCACACAACCTGGGGAGTAGGATGGGATGAAGGGAATTGGTAGAGGTAAGAGTGAGTAGAGGCGCGTGATAGTGTCCATGTGGGTTTGGCACCTCTTCTGGGAGGTTTTTTGTTACAGGTAGAAATTTTACTATCTTGGTAACACTTATAACTCCCAACATTTCATGAGAGTTAGAGACTGAAGTAAGCCAGAAGCAAGACATAATGAAGATAGAAGAATAGGAGAAATTCATTGGTTTGTCTTCTGTGTCTTATATTTATATGCCACCCATCCCTCACACCTGAATAAGAAAAGATGAAGATAATCTAGAATATAAGAACTCCCTGAAAAACTTTCTTTAATATTTTCTTTAGTGTCTTAGTAATAAATTCTTTGTTTTTGTCTGTGAAAAAAATTTCAACTTTATTTTATTTTTTTCAACTTTTTTTTTTTTTTTTAATTTATTTTTGGGACAGAGAGAGACAGAGCATGAACGGGGGAGGGGCAGAGAGAGAGGGAGACACAGAATCGGAAACAGGCTCCAAGCCATCAGCCCAGAGCCTGACGCGGGGCTCGAACTCACGGACCGCGAGATCGTGACCTGGCTGAAGTCGGACGCTTAACCGACTGCGCCACCCAGGCGCCCCAAAAATTTCGACTTTAAATTTGAAAGATATTTTCATTAGATATAGAATTCTAGATTAGCTGTTATAGCACTTTAAAAGTTATTCGATATTTTCAGGCTTCCATCATTTTGTTTTGTTTTGAGAAATTCAGAAGACTTAATATGTTTTTCTTTCTTTCTGTTAGCAAACGGTTTCCTTTCTGGTTTTCAGCAATGTTACTGTGATTACTTTCCCTAGGTTTGTTTTCTTTGTTCATTTGCTTTCCTTTTTATTTTGCTTGATGTTTCTGAAAATACGTGGTGTCTTTCATCAGTTTTGGAAGATTCTTAGTCATTATCTTTTCTGATATTGGTTCTGTCCATTTTCTTTTTCCTCTTCTGGGATTCCAATTATGTCTTATTAGACTTCTGACTATGCCACTTGTCTCTCTTAGACTCCTGTGTTTTTTACATTAATTTTTTTTTCTCTGTCCTTTAGTTTGGATATTTCTGTTCACTTGTCCCAGGTTTACTAATTTTGTCTTCTCTATTTCATCTGTTCACACACACATCAGATGAGGTCTATATTATAGACCTTTTTTTCTCTCTTAAATGCATTTGGTTCATCTATTGAAACTTTTAATATTTTTTATCCATTCTTTATTGTCTTGGACATATTAATTATATATATACTATATAGTATATATATAGAAGTTTATTTAACTCAGAGAGAGAGGGAGAGAGAGAGGCAGTGGGGGAGGAGCAGAGAGGACAGGATCCCAAGCAGACTCCTCACTGACAGCAGTGAGCCTGATGAGGGACTTGAACTCACAAACTGTGAGATCATGACTTGAGCCAGAGTCAGATGCTTCATTGACTGAGCTGAGCCATCCAGGCTTCCCGACATATTAATTGTATTTTAAGGTAATTGTCAGTGAATTCCAATATTTGGGTTATCTGAATTTTTTTCCTCTTGTTCTCTTTGTTTTTTCTCTTGGGTTTTGTTCACGTAGTTTTGTCTTTTGGCATGCCTAATACATTTGGCCCAAGTGCTGGATATTTAGTTTGAAAAAATAAGTTATTATCCACAGAAGGGTCATTCTCTCCTGCACCATGCAGACAGAGTGATGGCTGATCACCTTAATCTAATCAGTGACTATGCTAATCCATGGCTGTGTTGTTGTTCAGAAGAGATTCGGTCACCGCTTGTTTGCCTGTGGCCTTCCAGGTATTTTTATTGGGAACTTGATATGTTTTTTAGTAGCTCCTCTTCTTGCATGTACTGAATGCTAAGACTTTGACATGTCAGAATGCCAGAAACTCTGCTTTACTTTTCAGAGTCTTTTCCACATAGGCACCAGAATTCTATAAATGCTCTGAAGGAAAAACTGACCTTCTGATTAAAGGTTCTAGGTCTCCATCAAAAGCTCTGCTATTGCAGCCTGGAGTCTTAGCCTGCTTTCTTTGTTAGAGTTGGCAGATGGCTATAGGGTAAAATTGGCTGCAAATACTAGCTCACTTTTCTTAATGTTCTCCCTTCTGCAGTCTTAGTCCTTCTATTTCTTCTGAGCAGATCTTATTTGTCTTCATATAAATGGCTTTTGTATTTTATCTAGTGGTTTTTTGTTCTCAGAAGGAGCACTGGTTGGCCATAAACTTAAGTGAGTGTGACCACCTGTCCCAGTTTGCCAAGCTGTTCCAGTTCAGCACTGTAGATCACCAATCCCAGGAAACTCTTCATCCACAGGCACACTGACACAGTTGGTCATCGTAATTATAAGCCATCCAGAAATGGAAGTTAGTAAATTTAAATTAATATGAAACTAATATGTAGGAAGGCATATTTAACAAAACTCATGTGAGAAAGACTACTTTTCATACTGAGGTTGTATGTTAAATTTCTTAGCTCATAATTGTTAAGCCAATATTTTCATGAGTACTAGTGCTTAAGGAAATGCAAATATCTATTGTTTAGAAATTTTACCTATTAGAAATTTTAAAAGACTGTCTAATCATTATTTTGTTAATTGTTCTAAGAAAGTTGGCAAAATCATCGGTTTGTCTTTGAAATCGTTTTAAGTGTTTGTACAAATTCTGACTTTCATTTATCTCTTTTTAAAATGCATTTTTTGGCTCTAAGATGTTTTTGATCAGATACTTTTGTGTCTAAGTAAAAATTCATGCTGGCTGGTCTATCCTGTGTGAAGGCAGTGAACTCTGTGCTCTGTGGCTTCATAGCTAATATGCACCATAGAAAAGTGAGGCAGAGGAACACGGCTCTTGGATGACAAAGCTTTATTCATTAAGCTCAAGAAATTCTTTCATTTGTAGATACTGTATCTTGTTTATATTTTATCATATTTAAAGTTTGAAACAAAAAAAATAAAATTTGTCCAGTAAAAAATGCTACAAGAGCAGAGTTTTTATTAATGGAGATATAATTTTTAAAAGGCTAGATTCAATATTTTGTATGTGATTTGGGAAATACTTGCCTTGTGATAGTGTCATGCTGTCTTAAATTGTATTTCAGTTTATATTTTTAATTGTCATTTTATATTCATTTCTGATTTTGCCAAGTAGAATATAAGGTCTTCTAGGGCAAGAGCTTCTCATTATTTGATTCCTCAAAGCCGATGTACAGATTTTTATTTAATTTCCAAGAGGACTGGATTTTCAATGGGCAGTTACTTATGGCCAGATAATGCATCTTTATATATATCATGACCTTACCGAACTCCAAAAATAATCCAAAAGAAAGAACATTGCCACATGTTTTAAGAAATCTAGATGATCATCTGGATTCTGCCATTAACTACACTTAAGCAAAGTAGTTTCAGTTTCTCTCTCTGTAAAATTAAGGGATTTGAAGACCATAGTTTCTGACATTCCTTCTAACTCTTCAAAAATAAAAATAAAAAAATAGACTGGTTTCTGAGAGAGCTAATATGGAGAATGTTCTATTTGGACGTATCAGAGCCTTAACCCATGTTGTCTGAAGTCCATGAACTGCTGTGATTATAGCATTTCTGAGCTCCCTAATATCTTTTATTTTGTTTCCATAAAAGACCATAAAAGTTATCGGTAACTTTTCTTAGATCTGTTGCATTTAGTTATTTTTTCTTATGTTCTCTTCATTTCTATTTTTTCCCCTGATTTTCTTTAGTATTGTGCTGAAAACAAGCTTTTCAGAGTTAAGATTCACACTCTTCTTCATTTATCTAAAGCTACATATAATGAGAGGAAAACTGTTAGAAGATAGATGTTGTTTCAAAGGTATATCTTGGTGAAATTGGGATAGTTTTGGCCTGCATACTTAAATTTTATTTTAAAAATCCTTCTAGTTAACACAGAAATGTATTTTAGGGGCGCCTGGGAGGCTCAGTCGGTTGAGGACGGACTTCGGCTCAGGTCATGATCTCCTGGTTTGTGAGTTCGAGCCCCGCGTCGGGCTCTGTTATGACAGCTCAGAGCCTGGAGCCTGGTTCGAGTTCTATGTCTCCCTCTCTCTCTGCCCCTCCCCAGCTAATGCTCTGTCTCTTTCTGTCTCAGAAACAAATAAACTTAAAAAAATTTTTTTTAAAGAAATGTATTTTAAAAGAAAAATGGCTTATGTCTGTTAAGTCTCAACTTGAGGATTCTTTGTGGACGCATAGGCACTGAGATCTCTTTCTTTAATGAACAGCAGCACTGCCTGAAGACAGTATACGGCCAAATGGAGAGTATCTGGTATTTGATTGTTGAGTTCATATCAACTAGACCAGCCGGGGAAGTGATTATGTTCACGGTGGAGGGATTTCGTCAGCTGACCACCATTATATAATGGGGTGGAATAACCAGAGACCATAAACTAACTGGTGGTTTAGGTACTATATTTGGCTTGCACAGAAGTTTTGTTTGACACACATAGTTTTGTTTTTTTTTAATTGAATTAATAATATTTAAAAATTAAATTTCACATGCAAATTAAACTTCTGGCTTTTTTTTTCTTTGAAAAATTGTGCAGTATGACAATAATACATCCACAGTCAGTAGGACCTAAATAGTAGCTTCTCTTAGATGACAACATTCTTTTGTTTGTTCACCCCAGTTAATCAGGCCTTCTTTACTTATTTATGTTAACTACTGCACCTGTGTAAACATTTGAGTTTACAACCCATTTGAAAACTTAAAAATTGGTATTTTTCTTGACCTCCCTGGCCAATTTTAGTGGCATGACCTAGCTGTGACTCAGTTGTGTTCTCTTTCTCAGCATATTTTCCAACATATCGTCAAGTTTCTGGTAGCAATTAGCTTGTACCATTGGTTCCAAAGCTTGTTCTAAGTCCAATAGTAGCAGCCAGATCCTTAAAGAATCTGGCCTCTGGCAACAGATTAGGGCAAAGTGTTTGAACTCATCCAAGTATATCTCTCATCAACCTTGTCTCACCCATCCAAAAGTAACTCAAGTTTAAGATTTCTTGTATCTATGCAAATTGGATTAAAATTCATGTCTAATTTGCAATTTCTCAAGGGAGTTTCTTGATACACAGATAATAAGCAGATAATACACAGATAATAGTGTTGATTTGCTTTTCTATATTCATCACTAAAAAGAACGTTCTCAAATTGTACTTATTTTAATAATGTCTCTTTCCTTTATGATGCCGTACCAGGAACTGTAATAGTACACAGTTATTTGTCTTGCATTCAATCCATTGCATACTGACCCCCAAGTATTTGACAGGCATGGTGAAAATCCATTCTATATGTAGTTCTGTGGTGCTTCCTAGAGTCACCTGGTACTAAATCTGAGATCTAGAATTCTAGATGGTAGCCGTGCAAAATGTACTATTGTGGTGACTGCATCAATTGGGCACTCAGTTACACATTTGATGAATGGATGAGTAATGGAAGTCACTTAAAATTGACCACTTATCCTAGTCTTTGCTGTGTCACATTCAAAGGAATAGATACCTGTTTGCAAAGGTTTTGAAGAATAATGCAGATGGTAACTCTAGTCTTTCTTGAAGGCACAGTGCAGGGTTTTCTATAGCATTTCACTCAGAAAGCTTCTAAAGTTTTTCTTCAGATAGATTTTCTTTTTCTTATTTATGAAATTGGCTAAAATTTCTTCTGCTTTCACTTTCCAGAGTAGTGTCACCACCATTTTTTTTTCTTTCAGTGTTTAATAGCTCTTCTTTTCCTGGGTGGAGCTTTTAGGCATCCTAATTCTTATGACCACATTGACCCCTCTATGTTTGGAGCTGTTCTTACCTTCCATTGATTCTAAATTTAATTTTTCTATCAAGGTTGCTTTTCTCTTCAAAATCTGCTCTTGTGAATGGATGAATAAAATTGTTTATTTTTTTAAATATTTATTATTTTTTGAGAAAGGGAGAGCAAGCAGGCAAGGAGCAGAAAGAGAGGGAGACAGAATCCCAAGCAGGCTCCACGTTAAAATTATTCACTTTTTTATATGTCAAAGAAAACTTGAGTGAAGGAAATTTGTTTCTTGTTCCCCTCCATATATTTTTCACCCACCCAACCAGGTTGGAGAAGCATGAAGGAGGAGAAGTATTGAAATAGTATGGGATATATAAATTTAATACCTAGACAAATCATGACTGAATAAAAACAGGTCAGAAGACAACCCATCTGCATTATGGTGAAGGTATTTAGTCCTTACTAAAAGCCTGTAAAATAGATGTTATTTAAAATTATTCTCGTAAGTCACAAATCAGAAAACATTCAGAGAGAAGTGACTTGATGCTTATAATCATGCTCAAAATTGCCTGTGGTAGGCAATTTTCATGTAAACAATAAGACTGAAGGAAAAGGTCTCAGTGAGTCTAAGACCTGGTTGTGAAGTGACTGGAATTTTTATATTTCTTAATTTTCAAGTAGAACCACAGACTATTGGGGATGGTAGCATTATAATGAACTCCAATTGACTAGCCTAATTGTACTTTAAATACTATAAACTTAGGGGCTAGAGATGATTAAAATGGAATAGTGACCTAATTGTACATTTTCAGAAATTTATATGAGTTGGGGTTAAACCACACTAGGATACCACAGTGTGAAGAAAAATAATGTTAACCTGTGTTTAAAAATAAGTGTTTATGATGAACAGATATTCTAAAGCTACCATTTAGGGATTTTAATAACTAGTAAAGCAGGAAAAAAATCCCTGTTTTCTCCTTCACTCTGATCCACAAAACATTAAATGAAAATGAGTATTTTTATGTTTTGTGGCCATATGAGTTTTTCCCCCTCATATTTTGTGAGTGATGAAATTCCTTAATTGTGAAGTCCAGATTTCTGATTAAGCAGTTTGTCCTTAGTGGGCTTTTAAATCAAATTTTATCTCCAGGCCTTGAGAGTTAAGGCTGCCAAGACTTAAATAAGGAAAACATTCATTTTGATTCCTAATAACATTAAATTTTAAGACTTTGCAGTTGTAAAACAAATACTAAAAATTCAAATTTGAAAATAAAGTTGGGATTGAATGTGCTATTTTAATCTTTACTATGCAGGGAAAAACAATGCAGTCTAATTAATATATAGTATAGTTACATTTGATTTGTATTATAAGATGAAATCAAAGACCTGAAAATAATTTTTTCTCTTATAAAGTTTTATTCTATAGTTGTTTTCAAAAAGTTCACTCTTTATATTATGAAGCCCATGATATAAAAAGAATACATATCTTTCAGTAATTTCTTTGCATGAACAGTTTGGCTAATGAAATGATGGCAATTTTCAAGACTATACAAGATTTTTAATTATTTTAGAAAACTTACTGAAGTTTTAGTTATGTTAAACTGTTAAAGTATCTATTTTCAAAGTTGTCATATAGTATTTAAGTATATTACACCTATAAATATCATGTACTTATAAGTACAATATACTTAGCTACAAATCCCAGTATAGAGCACTTGGGGGATCAAAGGGGTAGGATGGTGAGACAATCAGATCAGTAAATTGATTAAATGCTCCTAGCCCTGTAATTTTGTGCAAGGTACCCTCTGCTATGAAAATTAGATGTTCTTAGATTTTTGTAACTAGACTGCTTAGGTTTTCCAGAAGGAAAGAACATAGGTAATTGTAATAAACTCTTAACTTATTTTCAGTGATATATGTACATTTTTGGTCAGTTTAGATTTTAAGTGCATTAAATTAAGTATTATGCCTATGTAGGTTATTTTTGAAATCGAATAACTTTGAGTGTCATCTTATGAATAGTTTCTGAATTTGTAAATGTATACCATATACTCAAATAATCATGTTGGGCATGTTCATTTATTTTAGTACTTGCTGTGTGCTAAGCACTCAAGTATAATGAAAGAGAAACAATATCCCTGCATTCAAGAATACCCTATAACTATCTATATGAGGGTTTTTACTATAGAGTTTGCTTAAATATTTGCTTTTTTTTTTTTTTTTTTTTTTTTTTTTTTTTTTGTAAACCAAGGTCATAGTAATCACAGAGGTAATGTAAAGGATTTGAATCAGAAAAACTTCCTGAGAGTTTTTTTGTTTTTGTTTTAATTTTTGTTTTTTTGGTAGGGGACACCAAATTCAGACTTGGTGGAAAAGGATAATGGAAGGTTGAAAGTTGGCAGAAAACACGTAGAGAATGGTATGGACAAGGAGGAAGAAATAAACCATAACATGAGCTCACGATTAGAGTGCAGGGGCATGTATGCTGAGATTGAAGAGATTGTTTGAAAGACTTCCAAATCGTGGGAGAAGTGAACCATCAGGAATTTAGAGTCAGTGCAGGGGACAGGAGGTAGTGAGGTTCTTTGTGTGGGGTTATAAGTAAAGAAAAGAAATGTTGTGGGTTTTTTTTTTTTTTAAGATTATTTTAGTAACCATGAGTGGGTTAAGAGAAAATAGATACAGTGAAACTACTTTAAGCTGTTGCAGTGTTCAAATATGAAGTAATTATATACAACTTTCACAGTTTTGAAATAAACAGGAGATACTAGATCCGAGAGAACTAACGAAAGGAAAATAAATTATATAAAATCTCTAGTGTCTAAGTCATTTCAACTTTTAGTTTTAATTAGGAGTAGATACTGATGATTTAAATCATTATCTAGAGAACTTTGGGGGAAGTTAAGATACAGGTTATGGAAATCCCAAATACAACAGCCTAGGCAAAAAGGGAAAGTGGCAGTTTAGGACTCCTGCAGTGGCTTCAATGTTTCATCAGGGTCTTGGACGGTATCTTTTAATCTTTGGGGTGAAGGCCTTTCTTTATGTATATCTTCATAGTTTCAAAATAGCTGCTGCATCTCCATATATCACCTTTGTGTTCCATACTAGAGGAACAAAGAAGAAACAGAAAGGGTGGAACTTTTATCAGCAGAGAAGCTTTTCATCCTATTTACTTGAAACTTGTCCTACAACACCACACATAGTTAACTTTGTTTTCCTTTGGGTGAGAATGTGTAAGATCTACTTTCAGCAACTTTCAAGTATATAATACTGTATTATTAACCATAGTCATTAATAACCATATTATTAACCATAGTCATAAGCTGTACATTAGATCTTTAGAACTTACTCTTTTTTTTTTTTTTTTTTTTTTTTAAGAAAGAATGTGCATGAGCAGGGGAGAGGGCCAGAGAGAGAAAGACATACAGAATCTTCAGCAGGCTCCACTCTCAGCATGTAGCCTGATGCGGGGCTCGATCCCACAACACTGGGATCATGACCTGAGCCAAAATCAAGAGTTGGATGCTCAACCGACTGAGCAACCAAGCTACTCCAGAACTTATTCTTATAACTGAAAATTTGTACTTTTGATCTGCATCACCCTATTTCCCCCTCCTCTCAGCATTCCCCAGTAGCCACCATTATATTTCTGCTTCTATTAATTGGGTTGGCTTTTTTTCCTTTTCCTTTTTTTTTTTTTTTTTTTTTTTAAGATTCCACACGTAACTGACACCATGCAGTATCTGTGGTGTACACATATACATTTTCTTTATCCATTCATCCATTGAAGGACATTTAGGTTGATTCTGTACTTTGGCCATTGTGAATAATGTTGCAATGAGCATGTGTGTGCAGATATCTGTTTGAGATACTGATTTCAGTTCCTTTCAGATATATACTTAGGAGTGGGAATGCTGGATCCTTATATGGTAGTTCAATTTTCATTTTTTGGAGGGTCCTTAATGGTTGAATCAATTTATGTTTCTACCAACAGTATATAAAGGTTCTCTTTTATCCACATCTTCCCCAACATTTGTTATTTCTTGTCTTGTTGATAATAGCAATCCTAACAGATTTCAGGTGCTATCTCATTGTGCCTTTGTTTCATGTTTTCCTGATGACTAATGATGTTAAACATCTTTTCATATACCTTTTGGTAACTTTTTTTTTTTTTTTTTAATTTAAATCCAAGTTAGTTAACATTGTGTAGTAATGGTTTCAGGAGTAGAATTTAGTGATTCATCACTTACATATAATACCCAGTGCTAATCTCAACAAGTCCCCTCCTTAATGCCCATCACCCATTTAGTCCATCCCCCACTCATCTCCCCTCCAGTAATACTGTTTGTTCTCTGTATTTGAGTCTCTTATGGTTTGACTCCTCTGTTTTTGTCTTATTTTCCCTTCCCTTCCCCTATACTCATCTGTTTTGTTTCTTAAATTCTACATATGAGTCAAATCATGATACTTGTCTTTCTCTAACTTATTTCACTTAGCATAATACACCCCAGTTCCATCCACGTTGTTGCAAATGGCAAGATTTCATTCTTTTTGATCACTGAGTAATATTCCATTGTGTATATATATATATATATATGTATATATATATGTATATATATATATATGCTACATTTTCTTTATCCATTTATCAGTTGATGGACATTTGGACTCTTTCTACTGGTCATTTGTATGTCTTTGGAAAAATGTCTGTGTAAGTCCTTTGCCCATTTTTTAAATGTTTTATTTGTTTGGTTTTTTTTTTTTTTTTTTTTTTTTTTTTGCTATTGAGTTGTATGAGCTTAATATATTTTGGATATATCAGATATATGATTTGCAAATATTTTCTCCCATCCTATAGGTTGCTTTTTATTGAAGGTTTTATTGCCATGCAGAAGCTCTTTAGTTTGGTGGAGTTATACTTGTTTATTTTAGCTTTTTGTTGTCTGTACTTTTGGTGTTTTATCTAAGAAATCATTGCCAAGACCACCAATGCCAAGGTTCTTTTCCCCTATGTTTTCTTCTAGGAGTTTTATGGTTTCAGGTCTTACATTTATGTCTTTAAGCCATTTCAAGTTAATTTTTGTATGATGTAAGATAGAGATCCAGTTTCATTCTTTTACATGTGGATATCCAATTTTCCCAGCACCATTTATTGAAGAGGGAGCTTTTATTCCTCTTATGTGTTCTTGGTGCTCTTGTCAAACTTAGTTGGCCATACATCTGGGCTCTCTCTTCTGTTTTACTGGTCTGTGTGCCTCTTTTTATGCCAGTACCATACTGTTTTGATTAATATAGCTTGAAATCGGGAAGTGTGATGCCTCCAGCTTTGTTCTTCATTCTCAGGATTGCTTTGGCTCTTTGGCATTTCTTGTGGTTTTAGGATAGTTTTGTATAGGATAGTTTATTTTAGGATAAATTTTAGGATAGTTTATTGTATTTCTGTGGAAAGTGCCATTGAGATTTTGATAGGTATCATGTTGAATCTATAGATCACATTGGATAGTATGGACATTTTGACAATATTCTTCCAATCCAAGAACATGGGATATGTTTTTATTTGTGCCTTCAGTGTATTTCATCAATGTTTTATTGTTTTCAGTATTCAGGTCTTTCACTTCCATGGCTAATTTTATTCCTAAGTATTTTATTGTTTTTGGCACTTTGTCTCTCTGAGCACCGTCAAGGAAGGAGAAGCATATATTAGGTAGGTGTCTGGCAGAAGAGGTGTTTTGTATAACCCATTGATTCTACAAAAAAAAAAAAAAATGTATTAAACCATAAAGTTAAAAACCTTAACATGTTGGGCTGGAGCTCTTTCGGTTGTCTGAATACTGACTCAGGACATTTGTTACTGTTTTTTATCCTATTGGCTTTCTCAGACTGTGTGGCCAGAGGAAACCTAGATTATGTCCAGGAGGAAGTGTAGAAAATTCATGTTCTCTGAGGACCAGCTTATAAATATGAAGACTATTACATAAATATGTGGTTTCAAATGTCTTTAAATTTAATTTTAATTTATATTCCATGTTTATAGTTTTGACACTTAACATCTCAAATTATATTTTCCAAATTGTGTTTTTTATGCTCCTTCTAACACCATCTGTGATCCTAGATGAAGGTAAGCCTTTAAATTAAATGACCAGTATACTTGTAACAATTAAAAACATTTTTTTTAATGTTTATTTATTTTTGAGAGAGACAGAGACAGAATGTGAGCGGGTTAGGGGCAGAGAGAGAGGGAGACACAGAATCTGAAGCAGGCTCCAGGCTCTGAGCTGTCCGCACAGAGCCCGATGTGGGGCTCGAACTCACGAGCTGTGAGATCATGACCTGCACCGAAGTCGGATGCTCAACTGACTGAGCCACCCAGGTGCCCCAACAATTTTAAAATAGGAAATAAATGTGGTCAGATTATCAGGTATACATAGTACTTGTTCCCCCAAATGATATGTGATATAGGTGCAAAACTGTATAGGTAAAGATATTTAGCCACTGAGATCATTGAACTGGCCAAATATTCTCGAAAGCTTTAAGAATGAGGCTCTGAAGGTATGTGGTTATTTAAATATATTTTGGACAAACCTCCAGTGATGCAAAAGTTAAAACATCTAGCCAAGAGATTGAATCACTGAAGTGCAGAAAGAACCAGCAGTACGATTGCTACGTGTCTTTTCTGGAAATGCAATCATTTCATTGTTACTCACATAAGTCTTCTAAAGTGCTTTGGGATATTACTGGTAATATAGATTCTATGCCCCTGCGTAATAAAATAAAATGTTACTCTTAATCATTTGGAATTTTAGATGTTACTCTATTTTAGATTCAGCTGAGTAATTTTTCTTGGTTTCTAAGGGAGGCCTTAAAATAATTATATTTTGTTCTTATATTATTATAGTTGAATAATTATGTAACAGTGCTTCTTCACATATGAAAAATAATAAAGGTGCAAGATATAAATAATGTCAAAATCATGTTTTAGATTCTGAAAATTTGTTAATAATATAGTCCTCAAAGGTGTATATATGTATATATATATACATATATATATATGGAAATGATTTCACAATAAAATTAGCTTTATTCTAAAACTTCCAAGAGCCAAAAGAAATGAGATGGGCTTCTAAAGTACTTAGTCTGTGAACAAGATAATAATCAGTACGTATAATTTTTAGGGCACTGTGCTGGAGAGTGGGGGACATAAAAAGCATTAAAACACATTCCTTACCCTTAAGAAGATTATGGCTTGAGCAAATAACAGAGAATAACTCATGACACAGGACAATTTACTAATATTTGAAGCCATTTCAGTCATAAAAATCTGTGTTGCTAACATGATTGACTATTTTGGTTATTGCTGCATAACAAATCACCCTAAAATGATATAAGACAATAGGTATTAATTTTATTATTTCTCATGATTCTATGGATTGACTGGGGCTCACCTGGGCAGTTCTTCTGGTTTCACTTGAAGTCTCTCATACCATTGCAGTCAGGTGATAGCTGGGCTAGGATGTTCCCATGTCTCAACCTCCAGAACATCTTTATGTGGTCTCTTTTTTTCCCGTGTGATTTCCTCACATCATGCATTAGGTCTCCAAGTGTCAAGAAGTAGACATTTTTAGTACTCTCACGTCCTGGGATCAGAAGTACCAGCATATCCATTTTCACCCCATTCGATTGATCTAGGCAGTTTTAAGACCAACCTGTGATAGTAGGATGAAGTGGGGAGAATAAGTTCCACCTCTTGATGTGAGGAACAGCAGGTAGGTAGTGGAGGCATTTTTAGAGGTCATCTTTGGAGATTAGCCACCTCACTTGCCGATTAGTGGTCTTGGCCTTAATTGCTGCGGGATCTAAAGGATAGATGACTCTGATTTAGGTGACTGAGGAAATTTTCAAAGATTAGCTAAAACTTTTTCCTGAGTCAAAAAGGCTGAGCACAGAGGAAACAGTAGAAGATAGTAGGGTGGGGGACAGTGGGGTGGATTATGGGATTCTCCATAGGAAGAATAGCATATGCAAAAGTACACAGGTGAGAAAACAAAGTCATTAGATTAATAAGAGTTTAATGGAAAATATGACCCAAAATAATGGTCATCATAAAGCCATCAATAGTGGCTTTCATATCCTTGATCAATACTGTTTCAATTACTGTAGAAAGAACTAGTAAAAATGCATAGGAAGTAGATGTTTTTAAAAGGCTGATGCAATTCTAAATAGGGAGCATATCATTTACTAACAGCAGACTCTTTAAAATTGAACCAGTAATGGGCTTAGATACAAGACGGTGAAATTTATTTGGAAGAATTTTCTTTTGGTTTCCATCATATCTGAGATTCTATTCAGGTAGCTGGGCAATGTCAGAGTAGTAAAGCAAGCTACTTGAATATAGGTCAAGTAAGAAAAGACAGGTGTGGACATGGCTTGGGAGTTTTGCTTCCTTGATAATCCAGTTTGCAGCTTCATAGCAACTCAGCTTATATTCGTCAGCACTAGGTGAAAACTGATAGCTCAGAGAGTGAACAGTACAAATGTCATGAGAACAAATAAGTCTCAACCTTAGGATAGCTATGTATGCTGTGAGATAAGAGTCTACTGTAAATTCTTAATAAGTCAAATCATTATAACTGACCCCACTTGGAAATTTAAATAACAAAGTCAACTCCATGTATATAATATATAATTCATCTATTTCTTTAACACTTTTATAGATTAGCTGCTATGTGAATAGCTCATTACAAATGATGTATAAACTGTCCTAATTTTTAGGAAGTTATTAATCTGGAACTTATATTCCTGTTTATTCCATGCATTGGCACTATTTCTGTGCTCTAGATGAATATAAATGTCTTCTACAAGATATTCCTAATATCATCTGGAGAAACAGGCATTTCCACTGACCAAGTCCTTTTTTTGCTCCCCAGATTCTTTGATTATTAATGTTATGCTGAAGTTTTCATTATCCTCATTCATTCATTTAGCAGACATTTATTGAGTTTTATCTATGAGTTAGACCCAGCAAAAGTGACTTTTGAACTGTGACCTATAGTATGAAAAGGAGTCAGTCTTGAGCTGAGCTGGTAAGAGAGAGTTCCAACACAAAGCACAAAGGCCCCAAAGAAGAAATAAACCTAATGTATACAAGGAACAGAAAGGAAGCCTTACAGCATGCTGAAGGAGATGTGAGTTAGGTCACATAATGTGTGCCCTCTGAAGCTATAGCAAGGATTCTGATTTTTTTTTTTTTTTTGAAATTTATTCTTTCTGAGTGGGAAGAGAGGGTACATTGGATTGATCTGAGCAGGGAAGTGATGTGATCACAATTTACCTTTTATAGGGATCTTTCTGATTCTGGGTAGAGGAGAAACTAACGGGAACATGGGTCAACAAGATACCTAGAGGTTATTACAATAGTCCACAATGATGAGGGCAATCTGGATTAGGTACTACTGGTGTAATTGCTGAGAAATTAGATGCGCTCTGCCCCTCACTCTTTTGTCAATCCCATCCTTGCTGTCCCACATATTCCTCCTTTCCTCTCATTTCAGTGCAACAGTTGGCGAGTGCCTATCTTGGACCTCATAGCTCTTCACTTCTTTTGCCTCAAGCCCTCTTTTCTTTTCTTTTCTACTTTACTTCTCTTGTTTCTAGCCCATTTACCTCTCCGATCTCTTGTTTTTTTCCATCCCACTGCTTTCTGATTTTTCCCTTTTTTCTCTCACTCTTCATTAGTTTTTCTATTTATAGGCTTTATAAAGGGCCTTCTTATTCCCATTCATTGATAGATTATCCTTCACTCCCTTGAGGAGGCACATGAAGGAGCCAGTTTTTCTAATTTACCCAGCCTAGGAAATTTAAAATATTCTGATCAGGTATATCTTATACAGGAGCCTATAGAATTAGGTCTCATTGTATCCTTGACTGGCACTGGAAAAGTCTCAAACTGTTGTGGCTCATCAGAAGAAGCTATCAATAAACATGCATGTCTTGAAACTGGAAGTATCTGCAATGTTAACTTAGTTTTGATTTGGTTGTGCTTAAGAGTCTGGCATGATGCTGGGAATGAGTGAGTGAATCAGTGAATGAATGAATGAAAATAAAAACTTGGTGCAGAAGAGAGAAGGTTTTCTGGTCCACACAAGCTGATAGCTGTCTATCCCTGCATATATAGCTGAAAAAAATTATACCTTAATAGTGGCTTTCATATCCTGGATCAATGCTTGGAACCTTGGTAGATAAGTGTGCTAGGCATTGTACCTTGCTCCTTAAACAAAATGATGTTCTTTCAAGGGCAACATATTCCAGACTTGGTTTCCAACTATCTCTATGTTTGTATTTATTGCTATAATAGTAGACCACTCTTGTTATTCCTGTTCTTGATGTTCAGAGGTAGTGACTCAGGAGCCAGTCAGATCTCCCACTAATAGTAATAGAGTTGGTAGCAGAAGTTGGAGACCGCTAAGAGAGCAGAACCAGAGTAAATACTGCAGTTGAGGTCTTGGAACTGGGCATTTCTTGGGAATGTCCACTGTCCAAATTTCTGTGGCTAATTCTGTCATACAAATCATGTTTTTAGCTTCATTAAAATACTTTAAAGGCACATAATACTTAATCATAGGAATTGGCAGTAGGGAAGTATTTTACATGATGAGTAAAGTGCCACTGATTGATAGAAGAGTACAGAGTGCCTCGTGCTGATGGGAGCACCCTGATACTTCTGTGTGTCTAGGATGGGGCTGTGGTTTGATGCACTGGTTCTTATTTTGACAAAGCCCCCATGAGATTAATTAATAGAAATGTACAGTTTAACCTATGTGCACACATAGGTAAGGGTGATCTGTTTTTGTAGGTGAAGGAACTCAGCAGTATATCATTTAAATTAATTAAATTTTATTTTATCTTTAGATTCTAGGATTTGAAGACACCTAAGATAAAAAAAAAAACAACCAAAAAAAAAAAACGATGCAGGGTCTGTGCAGAAAGGGGGGACATGTGACTTGGGGAGAGGAGAGCCTTTGACCCAGACTTCTTTTAATAAATAGTTTCCCATTTATATTGCTATTTTTCAACTAACGTTATATAGATGGCTACAGAAATACTCACAATGTAAGGAGAAGGGATGTGTCCTTTTATGAAAATGTGCATCCCCAATAAACTGTTCACTGCTTTACATATTCATCAATTCATCTTCTCCCTAGCCTCCTATTGTAAAAGAAAATGTCCAGAGTTAGTTGCTATGGAATTGAACTAGTTTTGAGTTGCAGCTTTTAAAAAACCTTTTTTAAACCTTGGTGAAACATTGTTAGTAGGCAATTGGTATCACTGTCTACTTAAGTTTTAAGATGTGGCTCTTAATAAACCATTCTTTTGTAATATGTGGAGATAGGGAGGGAGGGACAAACAAACCTAGTAAGAGCTTCTGCAGCATTGCTAAACTCAGGTTGAAGAAGGTTACAGTTAAGTACCTTGCCAGATATTTTAGCCAGTGAGTCTGTTGTACCACAAAATTGGGATTGCTAGGAATTCTTCTCAAAAACACTTATAATTTTAAGAAATGTACTTTAAGTTTTGATTTGTTTTGCATAAGTAAACCACATGCTAACACACCACTCACTTTTAGAGCACTATCCAAACATCACAAAGTCAGTTCCAAAGTCCAGACAATTTCCAGTCCCTCTGTCAGAAAGCAAATAACAACAAAAGCCTTATTCCAAACATAAGTCAGCCAGAACCTTGGAGAACCTTCACAGTAACTTGCTTTGCACAATAACTTCAGGAAATTTTGTGAATAACCCACAGTGGGGAGCACACAATCCCATAATACTCAGAACATATTGCCCAAGTTATACATGATGACAAGGTAAACATTTGCTTAACAACTCTTTCAAAGGGGGAAGTGGTATGAAAACCAAGGGATACTCTCCCATCTTTGAAACCCCAAATTAGCTATAGTCTTGGCTGTACCCAGCACCCTTAGGTCTGAGCACTGCAAATTATATCATCTTTTGGTTCAAAGAAAACAGAAATTTAACTTTTCTACCAAAATGCATCTAATTGTTAACCTGTTGGAAAAAAGGTAGGAATAGGTATGCATAGATGATAGGTGCTTGTTTCTGGTTCTTTTGTATTTCTTGGTGTGTAAGCATTTGTCAGCTGGTTGCTAGTGGTTCTATACCTAGATACAACTATTATGTATCCATTTGGTACTTTCCTGCTGAAGAGCACAAGATGAATGATCACTTGTGGAGTTTTCCAGCATGGATACAGTTCACAGTAATGTTATGGTGCCATAAAACCATCGTACACAAACTTCACTTCAGTAGTTTTACACTTAGCTATAACCCCACATGCAAGGACCATTAAAGTTAAAATGTCCCTTGAGTTTCTTTCTAACATTAAATTTATTTCAATTGCTATAGATGAAAACAAAGCAACAAAAATGTACTGGTCTTAAACACTATCCTTGAATAAAATAAAGCTATAATGATGAGATATTTTATCATAGTGTTTAAGGATTCCTTGTCGTGATATATTGCACAATGCACATTGGGTGCATAAAACAGGGAATAGTAATTTTACCTTGGAAGTATGATCCTAAAGTCCAGAAGAAGATCAGAGTTGTGTGTGTACAAAATCCATAGAGTGTGGAATGTCAGAAATATTTATGTGACAATTTGAAAATATTATTCCTGATTCTCATAATTACACTCCTCAGAGGAAAAGGGAATCTGTATAAGTCTGAATAAAGAAACAACAGGAGAGGTTAGCTACTAACATTATAAATGGACACACATTGTATACAGAAACTTAAAGAAGTTGGTTTTGTATTAAGTGCAGAAGAAACATCTTACATTATTTTGTTGTATCTCAATGAAAAAATTTTTTCTTTGAAAAATAATTAGCACTTAAGTGTTTGGCTTTTTATGCTGGTTGCACATCCCATGTTAACTCTTACTGATATAAAAAAAATAAAATTAATGCTGAAAATGAATCTGTTATAGTAACAAATCCACTTAAGCTCAAGAGCACCAGTTTTGTACCAACTCCTCTCTGTGCGGAACATGGATTATACAAGTAAAAGCCTCTGTCTCCGAGGAGCCCCAAATGCATGAAACTCACAGTGCAGGTTCCCATAATTCCAGGAAACAGTTTTTTTGTTGGAAAACTTTAAGATTAAGTCTTTTAAAAAAATATTTATTTATATTTGAGAGAGAGTGTGAGCAGGGGAAGGGCAGAGAGAGAGGGAGACACAGAATCTGAAGCAGGTTCCAGGTTCTGAGCTGCCAGCACAGAGCCTGATGCGGGGCTCAGACTCACAGACCGCAAGATCATGACCTGAGCCAAAGTCAGACGCTTAACCAACTGAGCCACCCAGGTGCTCCTAAGATTAAATCTTAAACTATGAGGTGGAGACCTTACCTTTCTCTTACAGTGTGGTCTTTCATGGAAAATGAGTAAGTTTATTGGAAGAACACTAGAGGGGATTTTGCTAATACTTGAGACTGAGATCCGCATAATACATGCTTTGGAAGTAAAAGAAAAAGACTGGCCCCGAGTGCCGTCAGGTTGGCCTTTTAGGTGAATTTAATGCTCTTGATTTTTATTATGCTGCTCTGCTTCCTCTGAAACCTACACTGGTTTATTCCAACCAATGTGGTCTGAATTGCATCCAACATTTTACTAATATTTATCAGTGTTAAATTCAGTATTGCTTGATAAGTCAAATTTGTTGTAAATCACTTCCAGTTGTATAAATACGTTATTTACTCATAATTGGTAAAAACTCCATGCTGTCATTGAGTCGACATATTCGTGTAATTACCTAGGCTGGGAATCTGTTTAAGTGTGATTATTCTGGAGAAAGAAAAATCAAAAGAATTAAAGTATAATTCTGTGAAGACTATCATCTTTGACAGTTATAAAAGTAGACATTTTTCAAAAATGTGTTTCATTTTACTGTAACTTAAAAAAAATTTCACTTTCTTTTTATAAAGTCCCTATAAATTGTCCAAAGTTTGGATGGATGTATTTAAATATTTTAGTCAAAGCTTGGCAGCTGATGAACTAAACCTAGTTTTATTACCCATTCCAAATGACCCACCCTTTAGATTGAGTTCATGGGTTATGCCACCAACCCCTAAAGTAACTGGTGAAGTGACTCATCATCAGGGGAAAGGCTATGGCACAACTCCAGTTTGGAACAGAGACTGGCAGTTGATTTAAGCTTGGGAATAGAGGCAGAGAAGGAGCCAAAGTTTAAGCTGAAGCTGGAATAAGGCTGTTCTAGTACTGAAACACATCCTCCAGATTCACCGGCTGTCCTCAAATTGTGTATTGAATTCAAAAGTAATGAGACCTCAGATCTGGTACTTATTTAATGCTGAAACATACTTATGATCTTGGTGATGAGCAATGGCCCTGCTGTTGTCTCTAATGTTGGTCATGGCAGCAGGTTGCTTTAGATTGGGCTGTCACAAAGGTCATGGAAAGAACTGATGAAAAAGTTGGCAAATTCTACTCTGGCATGTGAATCTGGTCTCAGGTGTCCCCTTGAGGACATGAGCAGTGGGCACCCACTGTCTTAAATCTACCTGATCACATAATGCATACTAGGTACAAAATATTTTGTTAATAAATATTTATTAAGCTCCTGTTATGCACCAAGTATGGTGCACTTTGTATACAGGTATATATATAGTAGTGGCCTCCACAGACATGATGCCTGTATCATGAATTTGAAGTATAGGGTTTGTTGGATTTATTAATTTCCCAAACTTACTTTTGTTTTTTTAGTTTGTTCTGACATAATGATAACAATAACATGGAAACCTTTAAGAGTCACCGTTAGTAGATCTAGATATTAATTCTCTATATGTTCTCTTAGGACCTTTTAGTAGCATTTAAGTCACTTCTGTTGCTGGCAGCACCACCCTTAGGGGTCTCACACTTCCTTAGAGATCTGGTTGATGACTAGATATCCCAAACACACAGGTACAATTTATTAAAGTACATGTGAGCACCACTGTTACTCATGATTCAGTGTCCAGCTCTGATAGAGCTTAAACATCCTGCACCTGAAACCTTATGAACTTTGAACATCCAGAACATCCACTGTCCAGACTATCTTTCAGGCCACAGGGAAGAGCTTTTCCACTCCCCCCCCATCCCGTGTTCCTGAAACAAAAGGTGACTGAATCTAAATGTGCTGTTTGTGGATTGTACTTCTATTCTTTGGAGATGGATATGGCTTCATTTGTGTGGGAAAGGTTTTTTCTCCAGCTTTATTGAGCTATAACTGACATATAACATTTATAAGGTATACAGTGTATACCATAAGTGATGAACTTATATATTGCATTATGATTATCACAGTAGCATTAGCTAATACCTCTATCTCATATACAAGTGGAAAAAGCATTTAGGTAATTAGATAAATTAACTTCTTAAATCTTTTCTTAGAAGACATGAATGAAATCAATTCTTGTTAGCCAGTAGTACAAAACATATATATATATTTACCAGTTGTAAAATTAAATATATATATATATATATATATACACACACACACACACACACATAAATAAACATATATATATATATATATATTTTTTTTTTCTTTTAGCTGTTTTTGTGTTTCAGTTTGATTCTGGGGTACTCACAAATTAGCATGGTATTTACAACATTTGCATGAGGCAACAGAAGTATGTAATATTTAACAATTCATATTTCACTTAAATTTCTATACATGTAGGTATACATGTAATGTCCCTAAAGCATGATGTCAGATATAATTAGATTAATGCTGAGTGTTAGAATCGCTAATAGCTTCGTTTTTATTAAAATATTTAATACATTTAATTATAATTTCCCAAAGTAAAATTTCAGCATAATTTAAATATATTTAAAATTTTCATATGAAATATAATTTGTACCTTGCCCTTCACATTCAGTAGATGTTGAATACTTTAGAAGAATATTTTTTGAAAATGTGCATGGATGATAATTTTAATATTTTTATTTTTTAAATTAACTTGATTAACATTTTTATTAAAAATATTCATATTTCTTACACATTTATGATTGCATTTTATTTTTAATTCTTTTTAAAAATTTAAAAATTTATTTTATTTAAAAAAAATGTTTGTTTAGTTTTGAGAGAGAGAGAGAGGCAGAAAAAGAGGAAGACAGAGTCTGAAGCAGGCTCTGTGCTGTAGATGCAAAGCCCAATGCAGGGCTCGAACTCCCTGAGTGGAAGTCAGATGCTTAAATAACTGAGTGACCCAGGTGCACCTTACTTTTAATTCTTAAGTGATTACTTTCAAAATAATACAGACTAAAAGTCTCAAATAGAGTATTGTAGCATTTTGCTGAAATGACGGTAAAAAATTATTTAAAAATTTTTTTTTAACGTTTTTATTTATTTTTGAGACAGAGAGAGAGCATGAACAGGGGAGGGTCAGAGAGAGAGGGAGACACAGAATCTGAAACAGGCTCCAGGCTCTGAGCCATCAGCACAGAGCCTGACGCGGGGCTTGAACTCAGGAACTGCGAGATCATGACCTGAGCCGAAGTCGGACGCTTAACCGACTGAGCCACCCAGGTGCCCCATAAAAAATTATTTTAAAAAAATAGTTTATGAAATATACAGTTTTATTAGTACATTTACAGATCACTGACACAACATAATACTTATTAAATTTAATTCTATTTTTTTGCTGAATTTAAATCATATATAAAAAATTATAACTTTATCTGTTTATCTTTCTGTTACAAAGTTATATTTGTCAAAGTAGGAAGATAGAATATTTTTTATTTAAAAGTTGCCTTGATTTGTAACTTGTGAATATACAGAATTTAGTATGTTTGCCTCCATTTGCATTCATGCCCCTGGGCTTTCAAATGTTAAGTTTCATTGGGATGGCTTATTAATTGGTATAGACTTCACAATGTTTCAACATTTTACTTTTTACAGATTATTGCAAAATTGAAATGATTTAAACAAATATCTTTTAAGGGCTTACTTTAGTTTTTTAGCTGGTTTTCTAAATGCCAGTTCTGATGGCCACCATTCAGGAGACCATCTCTGCAGGCTTCTTGTGTGGCAGGAGCTCTTTAAGAGTTGCTAGGGAGATATAGTGGGTGCAAAAACTGCATCCTTCTCTGCCCTTCCCCACCATTGCATCTAATCTTTTCTCTTGACTGCCTTCATTCTGTTGATTTTGCTCCAAGATCTTTTCTTCTGATTTGCCCTTTGTATTGATATCTTTGGGCAGTTGGCCAAGTTTTTAATTTGGCATCACCTCAAAATGTTGCATTTGCTGCCATCTCCTTCATACTCCACTCATGGCACCTTCCCACCCCAACCTTCTTAGCTCCCCAGTGGCCATCCCACACACTTCCCATACTGGGAATGAAGAGAAGAGATAGTTTTGTAAATAAGTTAAACTTTCATATAACCAAAATTCAATTGATAATTCCTAAAATCCTTATAAATGCATTTCTTCAAAATACAGGGTTTTAGTAATATAAAAGTGATTGTACCTGGAGAGTGAGATTCAATATTAGAAGGAGTAATTTATAATTTTAAACCATTCTATACAATTTGATTTTTTTTTTTTTTTTTTACTACACACATGATCTGCATTAAGTTTAATTATTTTTGATTGGTCTTACACCCTTTAATAATAAGAGCTCACTCAAATTCAGTTTGTGTGGCTGGATAAGAAACAAAGATTTTCCTTCTTACTTGTGGTATCTGCTTCCATCAGGTTGTTTCACTCTTTCCCAGCTATAAAATAAATATCCAGTATATATCAATGGAAGGAGAAAATCCCCTTGAAGTTAATGATGTCAGTGTTGTCAATCTATTGCAATGCCTCATCCTCTCCTCAGACTAGCAGAGGATGTTTGAGTTAAAGCAGCATTGGCCTTGTACTATATGACCGTATAAGACTCTGTCCTCAGAACATAATGGTCATCAATTCCATTAGCCAATTTCCACTGTTTTTTTGGATCCATTACTATATACTGTATACTGTGTCAGTGTATGCACATTCCTGTACACTGTGCTTCTGATGTTTTAATGGGCTTATGCTTCCCAGATAGGCAAGACTTTTTTAATCAGGCTAGTATTTATATTTTTAAATCAATTGGATAGTTTACATAGAGAAAAGTCTCCAAATTGGCTTTTCCTCTTGTTTTAAAATAATTTATTCTTTCAATACCCCCCTTCCTCCCCCACCCTTGGCATCTTCCAGGTAGATACTAGGAGTACAAACATGAATAAAACATGGCCTTGATACTGAAAGAATTCATAGTCTAGAAATAATTATACTTTATCTTGGTAAGTATTATGGCTATGTATAAATAAAATGGAGCACAAAAGTGGGAACCAACAAGATTAAAAATGACATTCTCCACTTGAATGGAATAGGCCTTTTGGAATTTAGTCTATTTAGTAATATTAACTATAATCATTATTTTTAAAATAATTATTTATAATTTGCTGCAGATAATTTATATCTTTTCAAATGACAAAGTGATTTATTTAGAAATAAACTGAGAGAATTTAGTATCCAGTGAAAGATTAAGTCCAGACTATCCTTAATTTTACTTATGAAGTAGACAAACTAAGAAAATGATTTTCTGATTTTTTTCTTCTTTACAAATAAATTCTTTCTACTTTCCATTGAGAACCTATTCTAACTAATTTCTTTCTTTCTTTGTGTGTGTTTTTTTTTTGTTTTTTGTTTTTTGTTTTTTGTTTTTTTTTTTTTTTTTGTACTAGCTCCTGGTGAACTGTACCCATCTTTTTTTAGATATGAAATCAATGTATCCCAGACCAGGCCACATCCTGGCAACTCTCCCAAGTAAATCACAGTGAAAAAAAGTGAACTCTGAAGTATGAAAAACTAGTTGGAGGAATCAAATAAATACAAATTTGGTGTTTTATATTCAGTGTAGCCTTAATTTTGGAAAATATATGAAAATTCTACATAGGAGAGTTGCTAGCTATTTATTTATTTAATTTATTTATACCTTGGTTTTCTCACTAAAGAACCTATTACAACTTTTCTATCTTCACCATATAAAATAATATATTAAGTGCTTTCAAAGACGATTAGTATACTTATCCTTCTCTAAATCAGCATCTAAAAAGTTAACATGTCTCTATCTGAGAATTTTAAGACTAACAGCACTATTGTATGGACAACTGCAAAGATGATGTGAATTAGTCAGTTTCATTAATTTGTTTTAGCAAGGGGTTAAGAGTCTTCCCAAACCAATAATTAAGAGATTTCCAACTACTCTTGAGGTTTACATTAACTGCTTTGGGGGCTATCAGTTTTTAATAGGTATACTTGTTGAAATGCCTAGATGAGTAGATTTGATCTGGAATGATAGTTCATATATAATTCAGTAGGACCAGCAAAACTTCCCGTGTCCACTTTCCGAAGTGCCAATCACATGTGTTTTTCCCTTACTACTCCAATGTAAGCCTGAATTCTAGACATTATGAAACATGTTAGCCAGACCCCTACAGGCTTTTAGTAAACAGAATTGAGTGTAAATAATATTTATGACTTTGTAGACTACTTGGCTGAATCCACCTTAAAAGACAGTTTCATTCTGCTTATACAGCAATGTTTCACCATCTACAGTAGCACACATGCACGTATACAAATTACACTTGGACCAAGCCAAAAGAAGAGACAAAAATGTAATTCACCCAGGAAAGAAATGTATAAAGGAAGGTGACTAAACTGAGACTTCATACAACTGTTTATTTGTCATAAAACTATCCGTGAGCTAAGATATAAGCATAAGCATTAAGTGAATGACAGTTGTTTTATTGTATTTTCAACGTTTTTAGTTGTATCTTAAAAAATACCAGATGCTGTTCACATGATGCCAAACATATGGCTTTTGCCTGTGCTCTTGTGATCTGTAGTAGATTGCTATAATGTACAGGGCAGGGGAAAAAAACCGATTTACAGATAGCCCTGGCCTGAGTGGCTTACAGCTGGATCTAATTTCACCGAACTGATCGCCTCTCCCTCCAGCACCTTCTATTTTATCAAATGCCACATATTGTTTTTTTGAAGTGGTTCTTGTTGTCCTAGTGAATACCACAGATGGATAGCACACAGGACATTTGGTTGTCTGCTTTCTGACTAAGGTCAGGACCTACTGTTGTTCATGTTTGGGTGGAGGACGTATTTCATGGGACTGCCCAAGAAATTTAATGAGTTTCAGCTGTCTAAGAGATAATGTATAAGACATTGCTCACTTGGTTGACGCACTTAGAGGCCATTATAGTCATCTGGGTTCTTAGGCACTAATATGGTTCCTCCCAAGTGTGTCTTTTCTTTGTATCAGTTACTAAGCTAACATATCACCTGGAGAGATGATGAAAAGGATAAGAAGAAGAATGAATAAATGCTAATAATTACTCAATTTAATTGTGATTGTCCATATACTTTTCTGTCTCTCCTACTAGATTTTAAGCTTCTTGCGGGTATAAAATATGTCTTGTTCAACATTTACTAGTCTGCACATTAGCCCAAGGGCTGTACACAGTAGGGACTTAAGTATTTTTTGAATGAATAGACGAAAGAGCAAGCATTCAAAGAGTTTCTGTAGATAATTATGGAGGAAGAGGATGAGTAGAATATGAATGGTAAGATTGTAGATCTCAGATGTTTCCTAATTTTTCTCTAAGCCCTCTCGTTTTAAGATCCATCTTTGTTTCTGCTTGTTATAGGATCTGCTTCTTTGTATGTACATTTGCCACATTTTACCTATCACTCCCTAACTGATGGATGCCAAGACTGACTCCATATCCCTTCCAACACAAAGACTGACTCCATCTCCCTTCCAACACGGGATAATTTCCAGGCATCTCTACTGCGCCATGATATTATGATGTGGGACCATATGGGAAACAATTGCTATCCACACTTGCAGGTGGGGCTGGTTATGTTTTAAAATGTTACTGAAACCATAGTTTCTGCCCCCTCCCCCACCCCCTTTTTTTAATGGGAGACTTTTCCATGAGGTTTCTACCTCCTTGGGCTTCATTTAGGAAACCAGGCACAGATTTCCCAAAACCACCTATAGGGATTCTCTTGTCCACCACTGCCTTCTCCAGTTAAGTCCACTGAGAGGAGAGTACATTTCTTTTTGCTCTCTGAAACTCAGCCATATCCAACATACTCAAACTAGTTTACATTGTCAGGGCAATGAAAACTATATATTACAGTTCTGTGTATATAGGACAGTCATCTTCATGGCTTAGCCTTTTGAGTGCTGTAACACCCCACTAGTAAGTAAAAACTGGTTTCCCATATCTGTTCTTGCCTTCTTATGATCCATTATCTACAATGTAGCTAGTTGTTCTTTAAAAAAAAATTAAGGACTTATTATTTTTTTTCAATTTGTCTTTATAGAATACACATAACACAAAACTTGCCATCTTAACACTTTTTAAGTGGATAGTTCAGTGGTATTAAATACATTCATAATGTTCTACAACCATCACCACCATCCATCTTCATAACAATTTCATCTTGTAAAACTAAAACTCCATACCCTATGTTTTCTTCTAAGAGTTTTATAGTTTAGGTCTTACATTTAGGTTCTTGATCATTTTAAATTAATTTTTGTATATAGTGTTAGCTAAGGGTTCAACTTCATTCTTTTATCTGTAGATATCCAGTTTTCTAAAACACCATTTGTTGAAAAGACTGTCCTTTCTCTAATGAATGCTTTTTGCACCACTGTGAAAAATCATTTGACCAAGAGAAGATAACAGAGTAGGAGGATCCCAAGCTCCCCTGTCCCATGCATACAACTAGTTAACACCCACATCAGTTAAATAATGCAGAAAATTACCTGAAGACTGGCAGAGCATGTTCTTCACAGGTAGATGTAGAGAAAAGTCCACACTGAAGAGGGTAGGAAGGGCAGAGTTGCAGTCGGGAGCCAAATGAACCCACGGGGTAGTCCATGAGAGGGAGGTACGTGAAAGGTGTTGGAGAAGGGAGAGGACCAGACCCCCACACCAGGCACTGAGGCACAAAGTGATGGCACAACAACAACCCTGCTAGGATACAGCATAGAGTCAGCAATTTGGAAAACACCTGGAGTATATAGGAAGGAGATTTATTTACTAATCTCAGAGCTTGTGCTGGAGGGGCAGAAAGTCTTGGGAGACTTCTTCAAGAACAAAAGAGCTGGCAGGAGACGTTTCCCTCTGCCACCTCCCACCTACATACACAGACACCTGTGAGACCCAGCATGACTTGAACACTCTCCACCTAGCTTGCTAACAACATGCTCTGCCCCCATGTGCTTCTGCAGATCCACCCCCTCCAACCCAGCCACCTCTACAGTTTTACCAGGCAGCTCCAGGCTCCCTCACACAGAGGATCAGCTCTGACCTTGCTAGCAATGCACATCCTACTTCCATGTTCCCCTACAGACCTGCTCCTCCTAATACTCCCCTGGCTAGAGCTCATCCAAAGTCCCACAAGCCTGGCAGTGTGCCAGCACCCTAACAAGAGCCAGCACCACTCCAAAGTGACCCCTGCCCCAGAAAGAAGGGAAAATAACCACACACACCAGATCAACTGTGGCCCCAGCAGTGAGCTGGGGGCAGTCATCTGGCCTGACTGCAGCCCCACCCACCAGTGAAAACTTCTGAGGGGACAACACAGAGAAAGTGCCATGTAGTTCAGTGCTACTGCATCTCTGGCAAATGCCTGATCTCACCTCAAGCCCAAAGTGACCCCAGACTGGCCCATTAACAACACAGGGACAAAAGAGGCAAAGAGAATCATTGCAGACAGCTGGACTAAAGACATATGTGCTTCAGCCACAACAGTAGGGTGACACATAGGAGACACTCTTGAAGTGCCAGTTTCTGGTGAACAGGGGACATTGCACTTCAGGGTAGCACATGATCTCTTGTTCATAGAGCCACTACTTTCGAGAGCAAGAGACCTGACTTTCCTAAGAAAGAAATGTGGAAACATAGTAACAGACACAGAAAATTACACAAAATGAGACAGAGGAGTATGTCCCAAATGAAAGAACAGGACAAACTCATAGAAGAGAGCTAAATAAAACAAAGATAAGTACTATGCCTCATAAAGAATTTTAAGTAATGGTCATAAAGATACTTAACTTGAGAAAAGAGTGCAGGACCTCAGTAAGACCCTTAATAACGAGAAAACGTGAAAAAGAAACAATCAGACATGAAGAACTCAATAACTAGTGTAATAAATATACACTAGACGTAATAAATAGTAGACTAGAGGAAGAAGAATGGCTTAACGACCTAGAGGACAGAGTAATGGAAAGCAATCAAGCCCAATAGGAAAAATAATAAGTAATGAACATAGGAAACTCAGTGACATCATAAAGAGTTATAGCATTTACATTATAGGGATCCCAAAAGGAAAAAAGAGAAAGGGGGGCAAAAATTTTATTTGAAGAAATAGTACCTAAAAACTTTCTGAATCTGGGGGATGAAACAGAAATCCAGATCCAGCAGGCAAAGAGAGCCCCCAACAAGGGGGTCCACACCAAGACACATAGTAATTCAAATGGGAAAAAGTAGTGAGAAAGAGAATTTTTAAAGCATCAAGAGAAACTAAAGCAGTTACATACAAGGGAAACCCCATAAGGCTATCAGCTGATTTTTCAGCAGAAATTTTTCATGCCAGAAAGGAGTCATATGATGTATTCAAAGTGCTGAAGAAAAAAAAAAAACCTACAGCCAGGAATACTCTATTCAGCAAGGCTATTTTTCAGAATAGAAGGAGAGATAAAGAATTGCCCAGAAAAACAAAAGGTAAAGGAATTCATGACCACTAAACCAGCTCTACAAGAAATGTTAAAAGGTATTCTTTCAATGGAATGGAAAGATTGTAAGTAGGAGTAAGAAAAGTTGGAAGCACAAAAACAGTAAAATGAAGCATATCTATAAAGATGAGTCAAGGTATTTACAAAATAAAAGGATGTAAATTATGACACCATAAACCTAAAACGTGGGGGTTGGGGAAGAGGAGAAAAGAATCACTTAAAACTTAATGCCCATCAATTTAGTATAGACTGGTTATGCACAAGATGTTATACATAAATCTAATAGTAACCACAAGTCAAAAACAAGTAATAAATATCAAAAAATAAAGAGAAAGAAACCCAAGTATATCAGTAAAGAAAGCCAGAAAGCCATGAGAGAAGAGAGCAAGAAAAGAAAGAGAACTATGAAAACAACCATAAAACAAATAAAAAGATGGCAATAACTATATACCTATCAATAATGACTTTGAATGTAAATGGACTAACTGCTCCATTCAAAAGATGTAAGGTGATGGAATAGATAGAAAAGCAAGACCCATCTGTATGTTGCCCACAAGAAGCTTATTTCACACCTAAAGACACATGCATATTAAAAGTGAAGGGATGGAAAATAATTTATCATGCAAATGGCAGTGGAAAGAAAGCTAGGGGGTCAATATTTATATTGGGCAAAATAGACTGTAAAGCAAAGAGTAACAAGAGACAAAGAAGAATAAACCAACGAGATAATGCAACAATTATAAATATTTATGAACCCAACATGAAAGCACCCAAATATGTAAAGCAGCTAATAACAAACATTAAAGAAGTAATTAATAGTAATACAATAATAGTAGGGGACTTTAACTCTCCACTTACATCAATAGATAGATCATCCAAATAGAAAATCAACAAGGAAACAGTGGCTTTGAATGACACATTGGACCAGATGGATCTAGCAGGTATATTCAGAACATTCCATCCTAAAACAGCAAAATATACATTCTTTTCAAGTGCACATGGAACATTCTCCAGAATAGATCATATGTTATGCCACAAAACAAATATGAATGAATTTAAAAGGATTGAAGTCATACCATGCATCTTTTCCAACCACAATGCTATAAACTAGAAATCAACCAAAAGAAAAAAATCTGGAAAAAACACAAATACATGGAGGTTAAATAACATGCTACTAAACAATGAGTGAATGGGTCAACAAAGAAATCAAAGAAGAAATGAAAAAAAATACATGGAGACAAATGAAAATGAAAACACAATAGTCCAAAATCTTAGGTATACAATAAAAACTGTTCTAAGAGGCAAGTTTACACTAAAGGAAGTTTACAGTCCTGCCTCAAGAAGCAAGAAAAATCTCAAATAAACAACCTAACCTTACACCTACAGGAGCTAGAAAAAGAAAAACAAACAAAACCCAAAACCAGTTAAAGAAGGAAATAATAATTAGAGCAGAAAGAAATGAAATAGAAACTAAACAACAACAGTAAAAACCCCACAATAGAACAGATCAATGAAATCAGGAGGTTTTTTTTTTTTTAAGTTCATTTACTTATTTTGAGACAGAGAGACAGCAGGAGGAGCAGAGAGGGCGGGGAGAGAGAGAATCCCAAGCAGGCTCTGCACTATCAGTGCAGAACCTAACATGGGGCTCAAAATCACAAACCATGAGATCATGACCTGAGCTGAAACGAAGAGTCAGACACTTAACCAACTCAGCTACCCAGGCACCTCAGAAGCTGTCTTTTTGTAAAGATCAACAAAATTGATAGACCTTTAGACAAACTCATCAAAAGAGAGGGTTGGGGAGAGAGAGAAGGAGAACTCAAAATCTAAAATGAAAAGATAAATAAAAACTGATACCACAGAAATAACAAAGGATTATAAAAGAATGTTATGAAAAACTATATTTCAACAAATTGGACAACCTAGAAGAAATGGATAAATTGCTAGAAATATATAATCTCTCAAAACTGCAATGGGAAGAAATTGAAATTATGAACAGATCACTTACCAGCAATAAAATTGAATCCATGACCAAAAAACTCTAAACAACAAAAGTCCAGGACCTGACGACTTCACAGGTGAATTTTACCAAACAGTTAAAGAAGAGTTAATACCTATGTTAAAATATTCAAAAAATAGAAGAGGAAGGAATGCTTCCAAATTCATTTTATGAGACCAGCATTACCATAATACCAAAACCAGATAAAGACAAAACAAAAAAATAACTACAGGCCAATCTCTCTGATAAAGGTAGATGCTAAAGTCCTCAAGATAATATTAACAAATTGAATCCAAAAATATATTTTTTTTTTTTTAAATTTTTTTTTTTTTTTAATGTTTATTTATTTTTGAGACAGAGAGAGTCAGAGCATGAATGGGGGAGGGGCAGAGAGAGAGGGAGACACAGAATCGGAAGCAGGCTCCAGGCTCTGAGCCATCAGCCCAGAGCCTGACGCGGGGCTCGAACTCACGAACCGTGAGATCGTGACCTGAGCTGAAGTCGGACGCTCAACCGACCGAGCCACCCAGGCGCCCCCAAAAATATTTTTAAAAAATCATTCACCAGGATCAAGTGGAGTTTATTCATGGGATGCAAGTGTGGTTCAAGATTCACAAATCAATTAACATGATACATTCACATCAAGACAATGATAAAAGCCATACGATCACCTCAATAGATGCAGAAAAAGCATTTGACAAAGTGTAACATCATTTATGATAATAACCCTCAACAAACTAGATTTAGAGGGAGCATATCTCAACATAATAAGGACCATAAATGAAAAACCCACAGCTAACATCATACTCAATTATGAGAAACTGAGAACTTTTCTCGTAAGATCAGGAGCAAGACAAAGATGTCCACTCTCATCATTTTTATTCAACATAAACAGTACTGAAAATCCAAGCCATAACATTCAGACAAAAAGAGATAAAAAACTATCTAGATAAGTATTGAAGAAGTAAAATTTTCACTATTTGTAGGTGACATGATACTATATACAGAAAACCCTGAAGATGCCCTCAAAAAACCACTAGAATTTATAAATGAATTCAATAACATTGCAGACTACAAAATCAATATACAGAAATCCATTGCATTTCTATAAATCAAGAAGTAGCAGAAAGCAAAAGTAAGAAAATAGTCCCATTTATAATTGTACCAAAAAAGAATAAAATGCCTGGGAATAAACTTAACCATAGAAGTGAAAGATCTATAATCTGAAAACTATAAAACACTGATGAAAGAAATTGAAGATGACACAAATGGAAATATATTCCATGTTCCTGGATTGGGAGAATAAATATTGTTAAGATGTTTGTACTAACCAAAGCTAGCTACAGATTTAATGCAATCCCTATCAAAATACCAACACCTTTTTTCACAGAACTAGAACAAATAATCCTAAAATCTGTATGGAATCACAAAAGACCCCTAATAGCGAAAGAAATCTTGAGAAAGAACAAAACTGGAGGTATCACAATTCCAAATGCAAGATATACTGCAAAGTATAGTATCAAAATAGTATGGTACTGGTCCAAAAATGAATACATAGATCGATGGAACAGAATAGAGAACCCAGAAATGAACCCACAATAATATGGTCAATCTGTGACAAAGGAGGCAAGAATATGCAATAGGAAAAAGTCTCTTCAACAAGTAGTGTTGGGAAAACTAGACAGGTACATGCAAAAGAATGAAACTGGGCCACTTTCTTACAATGTACACAAAAATGAACTTGAAATGGATTAAAGACCTAAGTGTGAGACCAAAAACCATAAAAATCCTAGATGAAAGCACAGGAAGTAATATCTCTGTCATTGGCCATGGAAACATGTTTCTAGATGTCTCCTGAGGCAAGGGAAACAAAAGCAAAAATAAGCTATTGGGACTACATCAAAATAAAAAGCTTCTGCATAGCAAAGGAAACAACAAAACTAAAAGACAACCAACTATATGGGAGAAGTTATTTGTAAATGACATATCCAATAAAAGGTTAGCATCCAAAATATATAAAGAACACAACACAAAAAATAAATTAAATAAATAAATCCAAATAATCCAATTAAAGATGGGCAGAAAACATGAACAGACATTTGTCCAAAGAAGACAGGCAGATGACTAACAGATATATAAAAAGATGTTCAACATCACTAATCATCAGGGAAATGAAAAAAAACACAATGAGATATTGTCTCACATCTGTCAGAATGGCTAAAATCAAAAACACAAAAAACAAGGGTTGATGAGGATATGGAGCAAAAAGAACACTTGTGTGCTGTTGGTGGGAATGAAAACTGGTGCAGCCACTATGGAAAAACAGCATGGAGGTTCCTCAAAAAATTAAAAAATAAAGTTACCATATGATCCAGTAATTCCACTACTGTGTATTTACGAATACGAAAACACTAATTCTAAAAGTTATATGCACCTGTATGTTTATTGCAGCATTATTTACAATAGCCAAATTTTGGAAGTAGCCCAAAGGTTTATTGATAGATGAATTGATAAGGAAGATGAAGTGATTATATATTTAATGGAATATACATATATATATATATATATATATAATGGAATATAATGGAATATAATATATATATATTATGGAATATTACTCAGCCTATAAAAGAGAAGGAAATCTTGCCGTTTGCAACAACATGGATGGATCTAGAGGGTATAACACTAAGTAAGTTAGTAAGATACACCAAAGAACAGATTCTTAACTATAGAGAACAAGCTGATGATTACCAGAGAGGAGGTGGGTGGAAGGATGGTGAAATAGGTGAAGGGGATTAAGAGTATACTTATCATGATAAGCACTGAATAATGTACAAAATTGTTAAATCTCTATACTGTAAAATTGAAACTAATATAACACTGTACGTTAACTAGACTGGAATTGAAAGAAGAAAAATACTAGTGAAAATACTAAACATAAAAGAAAATCATTTGACCATATATGAGTTTATTCCTGGGCTGTATTCTATTTTATTAATCTATGTGTCTATCTTTAGGCTGGTACCACACTGTTTTATTTACTGCAGTTTTGTGTTAAGTTTTGAATTAGTGTGAGTTTTCCAGCTTTGTTCTTTTTCAATATCATTTTGGCTACTTGGGGCCACTTGAGATTCTATATGAATTTAAGGATGGGTTTTTCTATTCCTGCAAAAAACATCATTGGGATTTTGATAGAGATTGCACTGAATCTGTAGATTGTTTTGGGTAGTATTGACATCGTAACAACGTTAAATATTTTAATCCATGAACATGGGGTGTGTTTCCATTTATTTATGTTTTCTTTAACTTCCTTCAGCAATGCTTTGCAGTTTTCAGTGCACAAGTTTTTCACCTCCTTTGTCAAGTTCAATTGTATTCTTTTTGATACAATTATAAATATGATTGTTCTTGTAATTTCTTTTTCAGATTATTCATTGATAGCGTATAGAATTGTAACTGATTTTTGTATGTGGCTTTGTATCCTGCTATTTTCTGAATTCATTTATTAGCTCTAACAGGTTTGGGGTGGCATCTTTAGGATTTTTTAGATATAAGATCATATCTGTAAAGATAATTTTATTTTTTCTTTTTCAATTTGTATGCCTTTTAATTCTATTTCTTGCCTAATTTCTTTGGCTAGAACATCTAGTACTACGTTGAAAAGAAGTAGCAAAAGCAGGTGCAGGCATCTTGTCTTTTTTTCCATCCTTGTCTTATTCCTGATCTTTCACCACTGAGTATAATGTTCACTTATGGCTTTTATTATGCTAAGGTATTTCCCTTCTATTCCTAGTTTGTTGAATTTTTTATCATGAAAAGTTGTTGAATTGTATGACATACTTTTTCATCATCAATTAAGATCATCCCTTTGTTTTTTTTTTCTTTCTGTCATTTGCACTGTGAGTGCAGAGCCCGATGCAGGGCTTGATCCTACAAACATGAAATCGTGACCTGAGCCAAAATCAAGAGTGGGATGGTTACCCAACTAAGCCACCCAGGTGCCCCTAGTGAATAATGCTTTTAATATTGCTGAATTTGGTTTTCTAATATGATGTTGAGGATTTTTGGGGTACTGATCTGCAGTTTTCTTGTGGTGTCTTTGTCTGGTTTTGGTATCAGGGTGATGTTGATCTCATAGAATGAGTTAGGAAGTATTCTGTCTTCTTTAATATTTTGAAAAAGTTTGAGGATTATTGGTGTTAGTACTTCTTTAAATGTTAGGTAGAACTCAGCAGTGAAGCCATCAGGTCCAGGGATTGGATTTGTTGGAAAATTTTGATTACTTATTCGACCCTCTTACTAGTTACAGGTCCATTTAGGTTTTCTAACTTTTTGTGATTTAGTCTTGGCATGTTTTGTGTGTGTAGGAATTTCTTCATTTCATCTGGGTTACCCAGGTTTTTTTTTGTTGTTTCAGTTATTCATAGTACTCTCTTATAAACATTTTTATGTTTATAGAATTCATAACAATGTCCTGAATTTTATTTCTGATTTTTGTAATTTGACTCTTCTTCTTTTAGTCTATCTAGTTAAAGGTTTGTCAGTTTTGTTAATCTTTTTTAAGAACCAAATTTTTTATTTTAATTATTTTTCTTTATAGTTTTTCTATTCTTTATTTCCTTTCTTGTGGTATCTTTGGGCTCAGTTTGCTCTCTCTCTTGTTTTTTTCCTCCCTAGTTCCTTAAGTTGCAAAGTTAGGTTGCTAATTTGACATCTTTCTTTCTTATTTTATAACATAGGCATTTACAGCTAGGAATTTTACTCTGGTACTGCTTTTACTGTATCTCATAAGTTTTAGTATATTGTATTTTTGTTTTTATTCATCTCTAAGTATTTTCTGATTCCCTTGTGATTTCTTCTTTGACCAGTTGTTTAAGTGTGTATTCCTTAATTTTTGTGACTTTTTCAGTTTTCCTTCTGTTATTATTTCTAATTTTATCCTTTTTTTGGGCAGAGAAAATACTTTGTATAATATTTACCTTTTAAAATCTATTGAAACTTGGTTTTTGTTTTTGTTTTTGCCTAATATATAGTCTATCCAGGAGAATATACACATGTACACTTGAGAAGTATGTGTATTTTGTGGTAGGTGGATGGGGTGTTCTCTATATGTATGTTTGGTCTATGTGGCTTATTGTGTTTTTCAAACTCTCTATTCCCTTACTTATTTTCTGTCTGGTTGATCTATTCGTTATTGAAAGTGGAGTATTAAAGTATTCAACTATTATTGTAGAAGTATTTCTGCCTTTGATTCTGTTAATTTTGCTTTGTGTATTTTGAGTTATGTTAATTAGTTATGTTATATCTTGCTGTATTAAAACTTTTATTAAAAGGCTAGTATATAATGTTCTTTTTGTTATTTAACTTTTTTTAAAAGTCTAATTTGTCTGATATTAGTATAGCGGTCTCAGTTCTAAGAAGGGACTTCTGCCATTTTACGATTTGTGTTCTATATGCCATATTGCTTTTTTTTGGTCTGTCATTTCCTCTATTACTGACTTCTTTTGTGTTTACTTCATTTTTTGTGTGCTGAAATATTTCTAGTCCTTTATTTCATTTTGTGTATATTCTACAAATATTTTCTTTGTCGTTATCGTGAAGATTACATGTAACATCCTAGTTATAACACTGTAATTTGAATTTATACCAACTTAACTTCAAGGGCATATAAATACTCTGTTTCTATATAGCTCCATGTTTTCCCTTTTTATTACTGATGCCACAGGTTATATCTGTAGGCCCTAAAACATAGATTCATATTTTTTTAGTGAATTTACCTTTTAACTCATGTAGAAAATTAAAAGTAGAGTTACAAAATAAATTACAATAATATTAGCTTTTATAATTAGGCATGTATTTATCCTAACTGAAAAATTGTATTTCTTTATATAGCTCTGAGTAATTGATTACTTTCCTTTCATTTTAATCTTCATGTTCTTTAACCTTTTCTGTGGGGCAAGTGTAGTGGTAGCAAACTCCCTCAACTTTTGTTTATCTGAGGATATCTTAATTTCTCCCTTATTTGTAAGGACAGATTTTATTCTGAGTTGATTTTCTTTCAACTCTTTGAATGTATCAACCCATTGCCTGCTCATCTAAGGTTTTTGATGAGACATAGGTTGATAATTTCATTGAAGATCCCTTGTATATGATCTATTGCTTCTCTGTTGACATTTTCAAAATACTGTTTTTTTCATTTTTGACAGTTTGAATATGATATGTCAGTGTGAGAAAAGTATCTGGATCATAGTTTACCTTGTTTTCATGAAGTTTTCAGCTTCTGTTTAATTGCTTATCACCAGAATCACCATTATTTTTGAGAGTGCCATTAAGCTTGAACTTCCTTATACTATGTTTCAAATAAAATTAGTTCGTTGGTCAGATCTTTAGAATTCTCTGTTCTTATGGATTGCCTATCTCTCTAGGCAAAATTTCTGCACCATTGAAAGTTAGGTGGGGGAGGTAGGAATGGAGATCTTCATAGTAACACCCCAGCTTTAAGAGCACTTTTCTGGAAAAGAGTGATACCTTCTGGTTTTTTGGACTTGCATCTGCTGGCATGGAACCTTTACCCAGTGAGTGATCTGGATGAAAGCTATTGAAACCTATTATTAGTCTGCCATGCCTGGAGTGGAATTGGGGTTGTGTAGAAGGGAGTCCTTGTCCTTTCAGCTGCATTTGCTTGGCAGTTAGCCTCTGCAACATGGAGGCAGGAGATTGAGAAATACAGTGGCCTGCCTTTCCCAGGGAGATAATGTAGATTGAAAGGGAAGACAGTGTTCTACAAGTTTCTATTTCTATTATTTATAATCCACAGGTCCTGAGTATGCTATAGTTTTACTGGAAAAAAGTAACTGTAAATGAAAGATGTCATCATTTTTTTAAAAGAATGCTGAAAGCCAATCAGAAATGAAATTAATGCTAATGAGATGAGAAACATATAAGAACATTCTGATAATTCATCTAAAGAGAAAAAAAATGTCATTCATCAATCACCTAAATGTTTCAGGTCAAATATTTTATGTTTGAAATTTTAACTTAATTAATTCTTTTGATTATTATGCAATGAAGACAGATTATGGCTTTGCCCAATAATGACCATCTTAAATAGTCATATACACTAAAATTGCTAATAGCTCAACAAAGATTCAGTGGCTATAAACTTGTGCTTTTACTTTGTATAATTATGCAGCCAAAATAATCATCTATTCAGTTAATATCAGATAACACAGATGATTTTTCTTCTTCTGGATAAAACAGTAATGCTATGAAGTCATACTCTAGAGAAGTGATTTTTCTGCTGTTTAACTCCAAATGCTATGTTCAGCTCCAAGTTCTATGGATAAAAATTAAGTTCTTGGCTGTCTTTTTTATTCTAAAATTAAAATGTGCTGAATCTACAAAATGTAACACTTTTTGGAGGTTTTTCCATGGCTACTGTAACGAAATACATTAGACACAGGAGGAATTTCTATATTAAAAATATTTTTGGGATCCTAACAAATATATTATGAAAAAATTATTCTTACCTGCTTTCCAATGAGGAATATTTTATAAGTAAATGGGTTACAGAATATGGAAAATAAGATGACATGCATATAGGCTTTTGTGTGTATAATTGCTTTTGTTTTTATTTAGCGATAACAGCTCTGGTCACTGAATTGGGGTTACTATTGCACTTCAAAGATATAACCACTATTGGAAGTTTCATTGACTATAATGTGAATGAGTTGGGGAACCTTAGCAATGGAAAAAGGTGCCACAGCCTTATCACTGTACCTAAGCCACCCACAAAGGCAGCTGATTCTACTTACTGCGGTATCTTAGTCCTCACTAGAGAATATTTTAAAACTTTTATATTATTTATTCTAATTTCTAATCATTTTATAATCAATATTTATTTTTAATATGTAAAATAATTTTTTTTCTTGAAATATACTATTCTTGTTGCCGCTTTTTTCCTCAGTGGAAATGAAACACACTGGTTATTATCTTTTGTTTAATATATGAAGGCAGTCAATAGTCATAGATATCATAAAAGTGACTAATAAGGTCTTTACTAATCCTCCTTGTCCCTAACTAAATATTCTAGTCTGTCATATAATAAACTTCCCGCTTCCTCTACAACTATATAATCATCTCCAGTTTGCAATGCTTAAGGAGATTGCCATAAATTAACCTAAAAATATATTGTCCAGTACTTTATAGGGTAAAAAAAAAAAAAGGATGACAGTATTTATATCTGAGGGCCTTTGCTTCATTTATCTCCTTATCCTCTTTCCTCCTTCCATCTTGTTCTATCAGTATGACCTCTACATTCTTCTATTAGTGCCAAATGTAGATCAACAAAGTGTTCTACAATGTAACAATGAAAAAAGAAAAAAATTGCTTCTCATTTTAAATAGCAAAAACATGAAGCATTAAGCACACATATTAACCATAGATATTGTCTCTTACACTGACAGATTATTTCCCAACAAACTAGGCAGGATTTTGATGGGGATTACATTGGGGCTTATGGAAGTTAAGTAAAATGCCCAAATTCACAGAGCTAATAAGTGAAGTTCCTGACATTGAGAAATATACTTATCTAACTCCAAATTTTGGGCTTTTAACTACCAAAGCACAACCAATAATAATAATAATAAAAAGTAGATGAATCGGATATCATTAAAATAAAAACATTTATGCCTCAAGGGACACCATCAAGAAAGTGAAGTGACAACCTATAGAATGGGAAAAAATATTTGCAAATCATATATCTGATAAGGCTTTTATCAAGAATACATAAATAATACTTACAGTTCAATAACATAAAGTTGGATAACCCAAGTAAACAATGAACAAAGGATCCAAATCGACATTTCTCTAAAGAAGATAAACAATGACCTAGAAGCTCATGAAAAGATGCTCAACATTATTATCCACTAGAAAAATGCAAATGAAAACTACAATGAAATATCACTTCATACCCACTAAGATCGCTAAATAAAAAAAATAATATCAAGTGTTGGAGAGAATGTGAAGAAAGTAAGATTCTTGTATACTGTTGATGGGACTATAAAATGGTACATTTGCTTTGAAAAATTATCTAGCAGTTTTTGAAAATAGTAAAGAGTTTCCATGTAACCAACATTCCAGTCAGGACAAATAGAAGCATACATTCAAACAAATACTTGTACATGACTATTCACAGTGGTATTATTTGTAATAGCCAAAAAGTGGAAACATAAATCAACTGATGAATTAATTAATGAAATGCAGTATATCATACCAATGGAAATATCCATCACCCCATGGAATATTTTCAGCCAAATACTTTTATATTTTTCTGGAAGAGACAAAACTATGGGAACAAAAAGATCAGAGGTTGGCAAAGGTTTGTGACAACAAAGGAAGTATGAACGAGTATAGCACAGTGAATTTTTAGGGCAATGAAACTTCTGAATTATAATGTAATGGTGGATATATGTCATTATACATCTGTCAAGACTTACAGAATGTACACTACAAAGAGTGAACTCTAATGTAAATTATGGACTTTAGTTAATAAAAAAGTATCAATAATGATTTATGAATTTTAACAAATGTACCACACCAAAGCAGGTTGTTAGTAATAGAGAAAACTGTGTGGAGAGTGAGAGAGGCAGTGTATGGTAACTCACTGTACTTTCCATTCAATTTTTCTATGAAACTAAAATTAGTATGAGAATATATATTGTAAGAAAAGGAATGAAGAAATGATACATGCTATAATATGAATGAGCCTTGAAAACATTATTCTCCGTTAAAAGAGCCAGTCATAAAGGCTACCACATATTATATGTTCATTTGTATGAAATGTCTAGAATAGGCCAATCTAGAGGCCTAGGAACTAAATTGGTTGTTGCCAAGACTTGGAGGAGGGGTGGGTGGTTGGGAGGAAATAGGGAATGATTGTTAATGGGCATGGGGTTTCTTTTTGGAGTGACAAAAATGTTCTAAATTTGATTGTGGTGATGATTGCACAATTCTGTGTATACTAAAGAACATTGGTACACTTTAAAATGTTAAGTTTTATGGTATATGAATTCTATCTCAATAAATCCATTAAAAAGTGTAACAGTAATTAGTTAGTTAACTGTCTGCAATAATTCTTTTGTCTGTATTGAATGCAACAAAGCTAAAGATTTCTGTCAGGCATTTTTAGTCCTTACACTACCTGAAAATCCAGCATAAATTCCAGCAAAGCCTGTGCATGCTCCACTCTTTTTCCTTTTACTTTCTTTTTAAAACAATCCAATTAATACATCCACTTGCAAGTGAATAATCTTCTAGGTGCTCTGAAAGCATTTTGAATTAAAGGTTATCAAATAATGTGCCAAGAAGTTTCTGAATCATAAGAGAGTGACTATGATAGGTTAAGTCATAAATTGACCATTCTTTGAAAGGAAAGAGCCAGCGTCACAGTGAAAATAGATGGGGAGACTTGAAGAGGAGCATCTTTTGGGATCATCCTGAGAATTCAACTGTAGTTTTTGCCTGCTGAATTATTGAGATTTGGATCCTGAGAAGAAAGAAAACAATTGTCTAGTACTGTGTTTTTGTTTGTTTGTTTTGATAACTGCTTTATTGAGATGTAGCTGGTATTAATAAAAGGAGAAAGAGAGAGAAGTAGAGGCAGGAGGGGGAGCCAGGCAGAGTTCATAAGGGCAGTGGCTAGAAAAAGGGAAAAAGTCCTAGTATGAAGCCAAAGCAATAAAGATTAGAGATTGTGAGAGTAAAAGGTTAGGATGCTTATGGGCCTGGGCTTAAGGGGATAAATTAAAGGTGTTACCCCAGGATAAATTGGAGTTAATGAATTAGAATAGATTTTGAGCAAATGTGGTGCAAAATATCTTCTCTTTTTACTTATGATTTTATTCAGTTAAACTATAAGAAGTAGAAAAAAAAGGGTAAATAACTAGATCTTGACCATAGACGAGTTTACCAAATATGAAATAATAGACTGAAATGATAAATCAGAGAGAATTAGTATTTATAGTCATTGATTGAAATTTGTGTTTCACAATCTTTTTTTAAATTAATTTTATTTTGAAGAGAGAGAGCATGCAAGCATGGGAGAGGGGCAGCAGAAGAGAGAGAGAGAGAGAGAGAGAGAGAGAAACAGAAGGAGAGAGACAGAGACAGAGAGAGAGAGAGAATCCCAAACAGGGTCCACACTCAGCCCAGACCCAACAGGGGGCTCAATCCCCCTACCATAGGATCATGACCTAAGCTGAAATCAAGAGTCGGGTGCCCCTGTTTCACAATCATTTTTTTAAAATACAGCTATAACATTATGATTATATCCCCCAAATATGTCTTTGTTATTGATTCTTTATAGTTAAGCCCAAAGTCTACCAAAGGTATTGCTTATACTTAGGCTTTTGGAACAGAATGCAGTTTCTAATAATATTTAAGTTTGATAAGTTTCCAAATAGCCTTTTTTATGTTCTATTTTGAAAATCTCATTGAGAGTCTAATTAAGATTAGGTTTTTGTTTCTCAATAATCCTTACTTGACCAGGATTGGGAAGGTTATAAACATTGCATATAAGCAAGACTGAGATCAGTTGATGACAATAAGATTTTGGTGAGAAATAAGAGGAATCTATGAGAACAGAACTAGTGAAAATCTTCTAGATGAAAAAAGATAGCCTTTAAACTTAGAGTCCTTCACGTCATGGTTAAGAATACTTGGAAATGTTGTTTTTGACATGGTCTAATGAATCCATCTCATAAATAGGATTCATTTCATGAATCCATAAATGGTATTCATAAGTGGTGTGTTAGTCTATAAATCTATTAGCCTAAATATAGAAGCAAAATTGTCCCTATACATATATGCTGAAACAGAAATGTTGAAACATATTTTAAAATCAGTATTTCCAGGAAATTTTCACATATAGATATATCCTTAGAAAAATCACGTATGGCGAAAAATTTTTTTCAATTCCAGTTAAGATGATGGTAGTTCCACCACTCTTCGTAGCTCTAAAGATAAATATGTCAACTCTTTAGTTAATAAATTACATGGAGATCTGAAGACTTGAATCAAAATCCAACAGCATGTGCCTCCAAAGGATTACAAATATCAAGGTAGATGACATCCTTTTTATAAGAAAGCTGAATCAGGATGAGAAGGAACATATTCTTACCGTAGGAAACTCTTAAGTATGAGTCCTCTGGTATTGAGATTAGAATGGCCAATGCACTTTTATCTCTGCTAAAGATTTTTTTTTCCTTTCACAGTTAGAAAGCATAGTTTTTACATCTAGAGAAAGAAAAAAATTTTTTGTACACAAATTGCAAATTTTTGTGTACCAAAAAAGCAACTATTCACTCAATTCAATTTTAATGAATTATTCCTGTATTCCAGACACTGCTCTCAGATCAGGAATATATATATATATATATATATATATATATATATATATATATATATATATATATATATATATAATGGGGCTCTTGTCCTTATAGAGTTTACATTCTAAAAAGTGGAGACAGATGATAAACAAATAACAAACGAATAAAACAAGAAAAAACCCAGGGTATTCGTTTTCAGTTGCCAGTATATCAAATGACCACAAACCTAGTGACTTAAAACAACACAAATTTACTGTCTTGTAGTTGTAGAAGTCAGAAGTCTGAAATGGATTTCCTTGAGCTGAAATCAAGGTAGCAGCTACGTTGTGTTTCCTCTGGGGTATCTAGGAGAGAATCTATACCTTAGCCTTTCCTGCTTCTCTATATCTCCTGTATTCTTTGGCTTGTGACTCCTTCCCCATCTTCAAAAATGTAACACTTTAACTTCTGCTCCCATCATAATATCTCCTATCTCTTACCCTAAACTTCCTGCTTCTCTCTTATAGGATCCTTGTGATTGTGTCGGGCCCACCTGTTTAGTCCAGGGTAATCTCCCTATCTCTTAATTTAATCTCATCTTATTCTTAATCATATGTAGAGTCTCTTTTGCCTTGTAAGGTAACATATTCACAGGTTTGGGGATGAGGATGGTAACATTTTTGAAGGGTCATCATAGCCCACCACAGGTAGTGATAAATGAGATACAGAGATCTAAACCTCATGGTGCTATAAAAAGTGGCTGACTTGCTCCTTTAGGTGGTCAGGAAAGTCTCTCTGAACAGGGTTAGTTAAGCCGAGATCCTCGTGATAAAAAGGAATCAAACCTGGGAAGATGAAGTCATAGAACACTAGACTAGACTAGGTAAAAGAGCTAGACGCAAGTTTGGCTGTCAAAGAAAATAAAGAAGGCCAGTGTGCTGGGCCTTAGTTACCTACTAGGAAAGTGGTATGAATAGAGATGGGAGAGGTAGGTTGAAACTTGATTATGTAGGATTCAGTAAAGTAGGATAAGCAGACAGATAAGCAAACAGTAAGCAAGTAGTACAGATCTTTGCATCTGGTACTTTAGCAACATTTCAAGGGAGAAATAGTAGTTACTAAAGATAAACTTTATATATAGGGTTAAAAGGATGTGTTAGGTAGCCCCATATAGCATAGCGACTGAAAATTAAAACTGTTGGTTGGTGGTAGGGTTGCAAAATGTAGACCAAATCATCTGCAAAGATTCACTGAAGGGTCAGTTAAAAAAGAGGAAATTGACTTTAGAAATGGTCACCCTGGAGGTGCTCGAGTGGCTCAGTTGGTTGAATGTCTGACTCTTGATTTCAGCTCTGGTCATGACCCCAGGGTTGTGGGACTGAGCCCCCTGAGCATGGAGCCTGCTTGACATTCTCTCTCTCCCTCTGCCCCATCCCCCGGCTCACACTCATTCTCTCTCTCTCTCTCTTTTTTTAAAAATTTTAAAAATGTTTATTTATTTTTGACAGAGAGAGAGGGACAGAGATGAGCGGGGAGGGGCAGAAAGAGAGGGAGACACAGAATCCGAAACAGACTCCAGGCTCTGAGCTGTCGGCACAGAGCCCGACGCGGGGCTTGAACTCACAGACCCTGAGATCATGTCCTGAGCCGAAGTTGGACGCTCAACCTACTGAGCCACTCAGGCACCCCACTCACTCTCTCTCTTTAAAAGAGAGAGAGAGAGAGAGAGAGAGAGAGAGAGAGAGAGAGAGAGAGAGAGAGAAATGGTCACCCTGGAAACCTAGGTCCTCATCAGGAAGGAGCTTTGAAGGAAATTCCATTTCAAGGCCTAACTGGGAAGTACGATTATTTCTACTGAAGGAAAGAACACCCAGTCAAATAGGTCCTTCAAAGGTAAAGATGCTTAATCAGTGAAAAATGCATTAAAATAGGGTCACATCACCATGGCTGAAGCCCAGATTCATTTTTTTCAGTCTTAAGTCCTTCTAAAATGGCAGGCTCCTCTCTTTCTTAAGAAAATAGGAATTTAGGAATGTATCATTAGCTACTTCCTATTATACAGAGGACTTCTGTGTGGGGGACTGGAAGAGGTTAGGATTGAGAAGGTAATGATTCTTTATTCATTTAACAAACACTTAACAAGTATCTGCTTAAAAGAGAATTGTGAAGATAAGTGGAAGCTGCTTCCCAATACCAAGAGATTAGGAAGAAAATATATATTCTTAGCTACTTGTTGCTCTTTTATCCTATAAAAGTTCATCTTCTTAAAATTCATGTGATACAGGTATACTGACTTCTATGCTTCTACATTGTCATCTATTGATAACATTTACAGATTTCATTAAAACTTTCAGCATAAAGCTTATAATCTTCCTTTTTAATTCATATCCAGCTATTTTTCCTGCCTGTCATCATTGTGTGGATGACAACATCCTTGATTTCACTACTAGAGAGCTTTACTTTCTTCTATTTCAGCCACTAGTACCAACGGCTAGATTGTGAAAATTTTTGCTTTCTGCAACTATTCTATTATGAAATCTTTTTCAAGTATAATTAATGTACAGTGTTATATTAGTTTCAGATATACAATATAATGATTTAATAATTCTATACATTTCTCAGTGCTCATCAAGATAAGTGTACTCTTAATCCCCTTTATCTATTTCACCCATTTTCTCCCAGTCCCCACCCACTTCTCCTCTGGCAACCACCAATATCACTCTGATCACCACTTTTATTTTTCTGGTCATTTCATTTACTTATTCTCTCCACATCCATTCCCCAACTTTTTAAAGACCTCCTTTTTCTTTCTAATTTTCCCAATTAAATTAGGCCTTTCTTATACACCTTCTTCTCTATTTCTCTATGCCATATAATCTAGATAGAACTTCTATCAGTCTGGTCGATTGATTCAACTTATTTATTCCTTAGATTTACTGCATTATAACACCTAGCAAAACTTTAGTCTTGGGTAAATCTGTCTGCAAAATTGGCATCTCTGTCTGTCTAAGATAGCGCTTGAATGCATTTAACAGATACTTAAGTACAGCAGCTTAATTGAATGAGGTATTTATTGTTTTAATAAGAGCAATAAATTCAGAGGTTGACAGTCCAGGGCTGGTACAGTAGTTCTGCTATGTCATTAGTATTCTGAGCTCCTTCTATCTTTCTGCTCTGCTATCCTTATAATTTGGCTTTACATCCCATCATTATCTCATTATTGCTTCAAGTCCAAAAGCATTTTGTCTTCTTCAGCCTCACATTCAAAAATCAGGCAGGACTGGGGCGCCTGGGTGGCGCAGTCGGTTAAGCCTCCGACTTCAGCCAGGTCACGATCTCGCGGTCCGTGAGTTCGAGCCCCGCGTCAGGCTCTGGGCCGATGGCTCGGAGCCTGGAGCCTGTTTCCGATTCTGTGTCTCCCTCTCTCTCTGCCCCTCCCCCGTTCATGCTCTGTCTCTCTCTGTCCCAAAAATAAATAAAAAACGTTGAAAAAAAAAAAACAAAAACAAAAACAAAAACAAAAATCAGGCAGGACAAAAGAAAGGAAGTACCAAAGAGAAAAGTAGCCGTGCCTATATTAGGAAAGCAATAGGTATCCAGCATATATATATGTATGTATCCAGCATATGTATTATCCAGCACACTGCTGCTCTCAATGAACTCATATTTTGCTAGTAAGGAAGAGGAGAATAAATATTGAGAAGGTCACTGCCATAGCATTATTACAAATTATGTTTTCTAATGTTAACTCCACAAGTAATCCTACTATTTTTATCTAGCTATATACCTCTTTGTATTAGTCTTCTGGGGCTGTGGTGATAAAATACCAGACTGGGTGGCTTAAACAACAGAAATTTGTTTTCTCACAATCTGAAGGCTGATTTGTTTTCTTCTGAGGCCTCTCTCCTTGGCTTGCTGAGGGCCACTTTCTCATGGGGTCCTTATATGCCCTTTTCCCTATGCACACATGTCCCTGGTGCTTCTCCCTCTTCTTTTAAGGACACTAGTCCTATTAGATTAGGGCCCCACCCATATGACCTCATTTATTTTCATTTACCTCTTCAAGGGCCCCATCTCCAATACAATCACACCGGAGGTTAGGGCTTCAATGCATGAATTTTAGGCATCTCCTTACATGTAATATAGTCCATAATACTCTTCTATTACCTACAAAAGATATGTCAGAACTTCATCTCTCTTCAGCAATCAACTACATGCCATTTCTTCCATCACTCCAAAAAATATACCTTGCCTTCTCTGTAACTCACAGAGAAACTAGGGACTATGAGATAAGAACCTCTTTATCTTTCTCCCTTTTCCTCCTCACCTGAATTTATCCTCAGCTTTTACACATCTGTTGTTTCCTCCCAATTAAAGTTGGGTAAGTAACAATAGTAGCAGCTGAATATTTCAGAATTAAAACATATATGTAGAATGAACAGCATCTTCTCAAGTAGCAAAACTAGAATGATGTCAAATAACCACTATTGTTTCTCCAAGGTTTGGAGAATCCTTCTCAGCAGATAGTAGGACCTTTAGCCTTTCCCTGATGAAGGTAGTATTTTATCATTATTTCCAAGATAATGACAACATTTCATATGTTTTCTCCTTCAGAAAAAAAAAATGTATGAAACTTTCTTTTTAACTTTATCAGATATATGTTGTCCATCAATATTTGAATGACATCATAATGACATCTAGTGGCTGTAGAAATTTCTTTCATCTCTGAGTACATCTTTAAGTATAGGAAGATCTTTCTAAGCTGGAAATAAAGGAAAATGAGTCATTATAATATAATCATTATCTTTCCAATCTGTTTTGTTTTTGAAAATGACCTTTTTCCCACCTCTTCTACATTTATTCCATTCTATACAGAAACGGAAAGGATATGGGAAAATTTGATACCTGATCAAAAGTGCCATATTAATGTCCAGTGTGACCCCTCGTGGAATCCTTCTTGAGTGTGCAGGAATGAGCAGCTTGATACAAATGTGTTAATAAATATCCTATAGAAAGACTTTCAGGTAAGACCCTAAGATCCACAGACAAATGTTCTAGATAATTTTTTTAAACATTTATTTATTTTTGAGACAGAGAGAGACAGAGCATGAATGGGGGAGGGTCAGAGAGAGAGGAAGACACAGAATCCGAAGCAGGCTCCAGGCTCTGAGCTGTCAGCACAGAGCCCGATGCGGGGCTCAAACTCACAGACTGCGAGATCATGACCTGAGCCGACGTCGGTCGCTTAACCGACTGAGCCACCCAGGCGCCCCTGTTCTAGATAATTTTAATGAGAGAACCATATCAAAGTCATCTTTTATTTGCATAACTCTGTGCTTTACATAAAAATTAAACAATAGGAAAATGTCTGCAATGGTAAAGGATGGGGTGGGTGGTGGGTGGTGGTGATGTGGAACATGAAATACTATCTGTTAGGAATGTAGCATTTTCCAAGTAAGGAAACATGGTAGATATTGATAAAACATTGCTATGAGTAAAAGGTAAGTGTATTTTTTATAACCTTGAAGAAGTATGTATTTTAAGTTGTTAATCTTAAATGATAAATTAGGTTCTATAAAATAATATTACATTAAAGTTTTTGCCTAACTTTTGGAAGAAATTGTATCGTAAGAAAATTCCTTTGGATTCTTTGTGGTTTTTTTTTTTTCAAACTTTTTACAGTATGGTGACTAATATATAGAACCTACATTCTTAGCCTACAACATCTGTTCAGTCTCAAAAACTTTCACCAAAAGGCTATGAAAAATATTCTCCAAATTTTGATACCCTTTCAAAATAAATACTCTGTTTTGTGAAATTGATGCTGATGACCCCACAGAAATAAACTGAGTTTCATTTAATTAATAATTTTAGAAGGGCAAGGGGACTGAGTCAATCATGATATATTTGAATATGTGGCTGTAAAAGTCTGTGTGATATTTTGGACCAGTTAGACTTTTTATTCAGCTAGTAGAATATACTAGATTACTTCTCATTTTTTCCCCACTTGACCTAGGCATTCAGAGCTTCATAGAACAAGTATGGGATCCTTTCCTACAATTCTCAAACATGTTTGAAGGATTGACTAGGACACGTGAATATATGTACCTATGAGAACATAAAATAATTTGTGGGAAGGGAACTAAGACCACACAGGTAGGCTCAATTCTTAGTTCCTCACTTTGTGGTAATTCTTCAGCTTGAGCTGGAAGATAGACCACTGCCATCTGGAGACATGACTGATCCAAATTTAGAATACTGTTTGAGGCGTTGGTTTATGTATTGAATTTTCAGGGGAGTTATTTTCTTATTCTTTTGTTGGGTGATCATTTATTGGATCATTTGACTAGATGGTGGCTGTACAACAATATTTATGACTCTAAAGTTTATTTCAGGTCTGTAAAAAGAGCAAATACTTAAAGAAAGATCATGATCAAGTGTGTAGACCTGTTCTAAGCCTGGACCCTAGAACCCTAATTACATCAAGAGAGTAGATCTCATTCCTAATTCCTAGTGCCAGCAACACCTGATATAAAAGAATGGCCAAATTACTTAATTTCATAAATTTCTTGTTTACTTCCTGGGTCTGCTTAGTAATATTAAAGATTGCTGAGAGACTTTTGGGATATGACAATAGATGTCCACCCTTGAGTGGTCAGTATTATAACTAAATTAGCTTTTTTTTGAACTACTGCTTGTTCAACTTCATGAACATCTTGGGCAAAGCGTTTTATGACTTATAAACATTGTATAGTTCTTCTGCAGTTCTCGTAGCATGTAGAATTCTCCTCACTCTTGGAGTTTTCCACACAGAATGAAAATAAGAGATTTGGGATGGAAGAGAGCATTCCTAACATTTTGGATTCCAATTGAGGCACGCCTTTTCCATCTGTAGTTAAATTTTTTAATGTTCTCTCTCTCCCTTCTCTTTTTTCCCCTTTTACTCTCTCTTGAGAAGACCCAAGAGCCAAACTGAGCTTTATCCTGAAGTCAAGCATCAGTTTACTGATACAACAAATCCTTACCTGATTTAAAAGCAGTAGCCAATGGGCTTTTGGCTGGATATTTTTTATCATTAGTCATTAAGGGCCATGATCTCCTTTTAGCCAAAATACCTTTGTGAAATTTTCAGAATATTGTAATGTTTTATTACCATATAATAACAGTAGTACTGCACCAGACCATCCCTTTTTCATTAGTGAGATTATCAAGTAGATGTAAAGCAAAAGAGCTTGATGTTGAGTCTAAATAATGACCTTATTTGTAAAGTCTGTAAAAGTGAGATAGCCACCACATATATACCCAATCTTCCTTAGTTATTTCCCAGTCTTGTTTCTGTGAGAGTTTGGTTACCAAAGCAGTTCTCAAAAAAATTATCAAATTTTGTTGGTGACAAAGCCCCCCTATATCAAGGTCTAATATGAAAGAAGGCTTTAGATTTATATTTTTTCTTTTCTTCTTCCCCTTCTCCTACCCCTACTCCTTCCCCTTCTTCCCCTTCTCCTCCTCATTATTATTTTTAATAATTATTTTTAATATTATTTATTATTTATTATTATTATTATTTTACTGATGTGGTTTTTTTTTCTCTACAGTGTAACTTAGTACAAATTCCCAAGAAATTATCTCATGTATTACAAGGAATTGGTAATAAAGGAGTGCCATCCAGCTTCAATATCAGTTTCTTATAATACATGAATAAATTTGTATCCTTAATCACTCCTTAGTATAAGTTCATAACCTGTCTACAATTTGCTATTGATATGGGTAAAACATATAATGAAACCAAGGAGTGGCTAAGGATGCAAAAATCAACATTAAAGATAGGGACTTCATAAATATCATAGTTACATGTTAATCTATTACAGATATCATGATTAGATGTTAGTTCTGTTAACATTTCAGAACTTTAAACTGGCAAAAAGGGAAGAATAAACAACAAACAAGAAAAATGGTGGTGGGAAAAAACAAGCAAATTAAAATATGATGATCTGTGGTTGTGATCACTTGAATCTTAATTGGTGGGTCTTGGACAGAAGCTGTTCTTTCCTGCAGTTGTCTACTTGGTCCTAGGCCTTTGGTGGGTACTACACCCTCCTGAAAGTTATTTGTTTTTGTAAGATTCCTAAAAATTCTCAGTTTTAAATCTCACAATGGGAGAGTACATCATATAATTCTGTATGTTGTCTTTTTTAGCAGGCAGACATAAATCAAAAACCTATACACCAGATTTGCATGAGGTAAAAAATATCTGACAAGGCCCTTTCAAATATAATTTTAAAGCATTTTTCTTTTCCAAAAAAATGAAGTCTCCAGTTTGGGGTCACTTAGAAATTTCTTGGGAGAATGTCAAAGAAAGACAGCTTAAACCTGTTGGAAGTAAGACTGAGTATATTTATGAGTTCTTTGTAGTGCTTTGACATGTTGAACTGAAGTGAGATAGTGTCTAAAATTAGGGGAGAAACATTCATAAGGTGAGCTGTAATAACTTTATATGAACATAATCCATACTTTTTGCCTTTTTGGCAACACTGGAGACTGTGAACATAGGATCATGAGAATCAGAGCTTGACTCATTGGCCAAAGAGTTCCAAGAATATCAGTTAGTTTGGCTATAATTTGATATTTTTAAAAATCAACTTTAATGAAGTAAATGTACTTGCAATTAACAGCATACATTTTAATTGTACAGTTTGATGAGTTTTTTTAAAAGATACAAATAATTAGAACATTTCCATTAACCAAAAAAAGTTCTCCTTTGCCCCTTTCAGCTCATATTCATCTTCTCCCCAAGCCCTAGGTAGGCACTGATCTAGTTTATCTCTATAGAGGAGATTGTGTTTCCTAGAATTTCATATAAGTGAACTAATATAGAACAAAATATCGTGTCTGATTCCTTTCACTCAGAATCATGCTTCTGGGATTTGTCTGTGCTGTTCCAGATATCATTTTCCATTCCTTTTAATTGCTGAGTGGTCTTCCATTGTTTGGATAAACCATAATTTGTTTATCTACTCACCTATTGATGGATGTTTGGATTGTTTCCATGTTTGATTATTGTGGATAAAGCTTCTTTGAGCATTCATATACAAGTCACATAATTTGCAACCAGATTTATTTCAATATATCTTTTTCTGATGATAAAGCCATTCATCAGCATTCTGTACTATCTATCGTCTGTGCACATTTCCAATGGTTTGGTCTGTTGGGATATCATAGGAGAGGAAGATTTTAGTAAGGGCTTCTGTCTGATGTAATCATCAACTGGGGCATTATGCCCACCTCCCAAGTGTTTATGCCTCATTGATCAGACTGTCTTCTTGCTTGTATGTAATTAATAAGAACTGTGTCACATAGCCACCTGTAGCTTCAATTGCATTTTAATTTTTTTACCCTCTATAATATAGTTAAGCAAAAATAGGAGGTTGGAATTACATGGTAGTTTAATCAACCTAGTATCTGTCACACAATCTTATTAACCATAAACAAATGTTTTGAGAGTGTGAATTTATTGTAAAATGATTGATGTATTAGGGGACAATTTGAACATAATGTAAATTTGACATTGGCTAATGCACAATTTTGTCTACAAAAACCACTATTTGAATGCAGAAAATTGCACAGTACCAAATAAAACTACATAGGAATACACAAAATGTACACATGTGGATATTTCAAACATCTACCAACTACCTCAGTTTACTGTGTGTTATAAGCCACATTCATCCACATCTATTTTTATAATTTTAAGTCCAATTCAGGATAATTTTCATACCATTCCCCCACAGTAACTCACAAGGTGCAATCTTTCATATGTCCACATCCACAAGAAATCTTCAGTTTTTTTCAAAGTAAACTTCCATATTAATTGTATTAGTGTGTATTTTTAACCATTTAACAAGTGCTATTATTTTTATTAAGTTTCTATTTTTTTTAATTACTTCATTTTTAAGAATAATTTTATTTACAATAAAATTGAAAGGACAGTACAAAGATTTTCTATGAGAAAGAGAAAGAGCACAAGTGAGCGAGGGGTAGACAGAGAGGGAGAGTGAATAGAGAGCCTGGAGCTGGGCTCGAGCTCACCAGAAGCAGGGCTCAAGCTCACGGGAAACGGGGCTCAAATTCACAAACCATGAGATCATGACCTGAGCTAAAGTTGTGTGCTTAACTGTCTGAGCCACCCAGGTGCCCCCAAAATGGTACATTTTTTGACCAAGCATGCACCTATGTTGACACATTACAATCACCAAAAGTCTGTAGCTTACCTAAAGGTTTGCTGTTAGTGTTGCACATTCAATGGGTTTGGACAAATGTATAATGACATATATCCATCATTATAATATTTTACTATTTTTACTGCCTTAAAAATCCTCTGTACTTTTCCTATTCATCTTTCCCTCCTCTCCCTCCAACAAAACTGATCTTTTTATTGTATCCATAGTTTTGTCTTTTCCAGAATGCGATATAGTTGGAATCATACAGTATTTATCCTTCCCAGATTGGGTTCTTTCAATTTGTATTATGCAACTTCCTCCATGCCTTTTCATGGCTTGATAGCTTATTTCTTTTCAGAGCTAGATAATTATTCCATTGTCTGGGTGTACAAGACAAAATTTATGTATGTATGTATGTATGTATGTATTTATCTATCCTCTCACCTCCTGAAAGATATCTTGGTTGTTTCCATGTTTTGGCAATATGAATAAAGCTCCTCTAAACATCTGTGTGCAGGTTTTTGTGTGGGCACAAGTTTTCTACTCCTTTGGGTAGATACCAAGGAGTGTGATTGCTGGATCATATGATAAATGTATTTAATTTTGCAAGAAACCAAAACTCTTTAGTCTTCTAAAGTGACTGTACCATTTTGTGTTCCCACTAGCAATGAATGAGAGTTCCTGCTGTTGCACATCCTCGATGGCATTTGGTATTGCCAGTGTCCCGGATTCGGGCCATTTTAATAGATTTGTAATGGTATCTCATTGCTGTTTTAATTTTCATTTCCCTGTGAAATACCATGTGGGAGCATCTTTATAATCCTTATTTGTTATCTATATATCTTCTTTGGAGAGGTGACTGTTAAAATTTTGGCCCATTTTTAAATCCAGTTGTTTGTTTTCTTATTGCTGAATTTAAAAAATTCTTTTTATATTTTGGCTAAGTCCTTTATCAGATGTGTCTTTTGCAAATATTTTCTCCTAGTCTGTGGCTTATCTTCTAATTCTCTCGATACTGTCTTTCACAGAACAGAGGTTTTTAATTTTAATGAGGCTCAGTTTGTCAACTATTTCTTTTATGTATTGTGTTTTTGATTTTGTATCTAAATCTAAAAGGCATCACTAAACCCAAGGTCATCTAGATTTTATTCGATGTTATCTTCTAGGAATTCTATAGTTTTGTATTTTATATTTAGGCCTATGATCCATTTTGGGCTAATTTTTGTGAAGGGTCTAAACTCTGTGTCTGGATTCATTTTTTGCATGTGGTTGCCCAGTGGTAACAATATCATTTGTTGAAGAGGCTATTTTTGCTCCATTTTGTTGCCTTTATTTATTATTATTATTATAATTTTTTTTTTAATCAATTGACTCTATATATGGAGGTTTGTTTCTGGTTTGCCTTTTCTGTCCCATTGATCTGTCTATTCTTTCACCAACACCACAGTCTTGGTTACCGTAGCTTTATAATAAATTTGGAAATTGGGTAGTATCCATCCTCCAGTTTTGTACTTCTCCCTTTTGATATTGTGTGGACTCTACTGAGACTTTTGTTTCTCCATGTAAACTTTAGAATCAGTTTGTAGATATCCACAAAAATCTTGCTGGGATTTTGCTTGTCATTGTCATAGAATCTATATAAGTGTCTTCCATCTTTTTTAAAGTACGTAACTAACAAAGTTTTCAGTAATGTGCCACTAATGTGCCCGTTTTCCCCATAAACCCGGTGTTCTTGTTCAACAATTTTGCATAGTGAGGATGTTTAGGAATATGTATGTGTTACAGCAGAACTGACTGTACATATGATAGACGGATTTTTTTAAATCTATAAGCTCATTTTCCATGAAACTATCTTTATATTTTCACTGTTGAAAGTCAAAAAGAAAACTATGTTTTTTTTATTGTATTCCGTATCATGTTAAGGAAAGGAAGGGCATAGAAATTTTTAAATAACCATATGAGCAATATCTCACTTTTGTCCTAACAAACTTACCAAATGCTTTGAGCTAGCAAAATGAATGTCTTACCTCAAAAGAAAAGCTTATCTTTTGTCAACCTCAGATTCTTCAGGAAAATCAAGTTTTACCAAAACTATAAAACCAGGCATAATTTCTATAATATAATCAAGGCCTTGTGGCCTTGCTTTCTCACATACCTACATAATGACAGAGTTAAACTTGCTTTCTCACATACCTACATAATGACACATACATGTCATGACATTTATTTCCTAATTAAGTGCTAAACCCACTGGAAGAGACCACACCTCCTGTGTAATCAGTAAACTACAAGGCTTGTTAAATGCTGAGGAAAAATGCAAAGAGTTTGAATCTATTTTATAAATAATGTCATAGAACTGAGTATTTTTTCCTAATTTGGTTACACATAATTCTGTATTTTTTCATGGTATTAAGTATACACATCTAGCAACTTTAAGGAGTTAATATGTTTCCTTATATCCCTAACAGAATGGTCTAGTTGAAGGCAATACTGGAAAGGAGTACTCCTTTGTTGTCTATTCAATTCTGAGGGAGCACCGAGGGCAGATTCTGTATGTTATGTATGGCTGAGCGGAGCAATTAGGAACATGAGGGAGGAAAATAACTTCACACTATAAGAAATGATTATTATTCATGAAAATAGAGTCTAAAACCCTCTTCTTCCAATGTTTCATTTCAGTGGCAGAAGGAAAATTATGCTCACTACCATAAGGTAATTTGCTCTTTCTCCATTCAGAGAGCCAACAACTATGCTTCTGTTTTTTTGTAAAGTTGGGTAAATAATTTTCCTTTATATTAAATCACTGCATATTCATCTTAGAAATTTTTGAAAATGCAGATGGACAGAAAAAGAAAACAAAAACCATTATTATATCTTCTACCACTGATATAGCATGGCACTATTTTTGTATGCATTCTCATAGATTTCTGTCTCTATATGCATAGACATAATTTTTTTTAGTTAACATAAAGCATGCAAGTAAATTCTTCTCGTTAACTATTCTTCAATAAATTTAATGACTATGCAATATTTTATTTTTTGTGTCCTAATTTATTTAACCTGTTTCTCATTATTGGACATTTAATTTTTCCCTAAACTTTTCTTTACTACTAAATAATATCCTGATGACTCTCGTTGTTAATATAATTTCTTGCAGGTTAATATGATTTCCTTAGCATATATCTCAAGAAATATATAAAAATGTCCTTTCTGCACATTCTTTTCAAATCAAAGTATTATTATTATTTTTTTAAGTTTATTCATTTTGAGAGAGAGAGAGAGAGAGAGTGCAAGCATGAGCTTGCCCTGCTGCTGGGCTTGATTCCACAAACTGTGAGTGAGATCATGACCTGAGCTGAAGCCAAGAGTCAGACGTTCAACTGACTGACCCATTCAGGTGCCCCCAAATTAGAGTATTATTATTATTTATTTTTTTAATTTGGTAAGTGAAAAATAAATATTTTGTGTTTATCATCCAATTAAGTTGAATTTAAAATATATTTAGTCATCATTTATATTTCTTCTTTTGTGGGTTTATTGCATGTCAGACAATTTCTATAAGGACCTAAGAATCCCCAAGAGTACATGGAGAACAAATAATCCTGAAAATGCCACTCTACTGATCCCCCCAGCTTGTCCTGCGAAGGAAAACCAGAAGCATTTTAATTTGATACGTTTTCTTCACACCTGCATGACTTTGTCTATGCCTACCCTTCTGCCTACGATATCTTTCCTTCCATGAGAGAAACTTATTCTTGCACTCTAAGATCAGCTCAATTGTCTGTTCCCTCACCATATGCTGTGGCTTCTGTTATCATGGAATGCCTGGTTTTAGGGTTAGTGATCTTCTGTCTGTATCTGGAATAGATTGTGAGCTGTTTCATGCAGAAGCCGCATCTTATTCCTCTCTGTGCCCCTCCCATCATTGATTTATTAGCCCAATATCTTGAATATATCGAGTGTGCAGTGCATATCAAATTTATATTTACAGGGGCACCTGGGTGGCTCAGCCAGTAGAACATGCGACTCTTGATCTTGGGCTTGTGAGTTCAAGCCCCATGTTGAGTGTAGAGATTATTTAAAAAAAATCTTAAAAAAGTTATATTTATAATAAATGATGGAGGGAGACATAAATAAAACTTAATTTGGCATTTTATAACTCTCTTAAGTGAGAAGAACCTGTGCTCAATATAGAAAAGGATGATTTGTCTAGAATATATTTCAACTTTTAATTTAGTACAATACTACTTAAAAAATGACCCAGTCAAAAAAAAATGACCCAGTCAAATAAAATATAAAAGACATATGTCAGTGTAATTTACACATTTACACCGTTTATTGCAAATATCCTTACTAGACAATACATGGAGTAGGCAGAAGGTTGTTTTGCACACTGGTCTATGATTCCTTTACTGTAGGTTCTGGTGAGGCAGTGATACTTACTGCTTTAGGAAGGGTTTGAACTATCTTCAGAACAGTGAGTACTGAGAGAGGCCAGGTACTGCGATCTGTGTAGTTGATGTTTTCCATTCATCTAGTGAATGTTTTACAAAACAAGAAAGGCCATCACTTTATCTCTCTTACCACTATCCAACTACACACATGCACACAGACATAGTCAAGCCAGCTGAAATCATTGCCTCAGGGACAGGAGAGTTTTTCTGCTATTTTATCCTAAGAACCCTTAGTATAGCCAAGGAGGTTGTTAAATAGTATAATATTTGGATTTTATGAGACAAACACCTGTTAACTTAAAAGTACGTAATCTTCTAACCCATCAGATGATTAGAAGGAGGACCTTCCTCTGAGGCCTGGGTTTGGCATATTGAACACTAACTTTCTCTTTTATTTCCCACATATTCTGACCCCAGTGTTTTGTTTTGTTTTTTCATGAATCTGCTAATGTTGGATCACATTTTTAAAAGATGTGCAATTGAAGCAGTGAAATAAAACAGAGCAATGGCTGAGATTCCCTCATCCTTCAAGGATTTTTCCTGGCTAAACAAAATGTATGAGATTTGGGGATCGTTTCTCCAAACACACCCTGGGCTGGATGATATTGGTGAAAAGACTACAAATGCTTCTCCTGGGTTAAGATTGTTAACACTTTCAAGTAAAGTGTCTTCTGAGTAGCCCAGTTATCTGAATGGTATTGTAGATGCTATGCTATAAACATACTGTTTTCCCCCTACATAAACTTTCTTTTGCTTTTAGTTCTACTCACCAGATCTCCGATTCTCACCTTTTCTCTGAGATTTGAAAACTTTTAGTGATTTGTTTCTTAACTGTGTCAACTATGTAAGAAAATTGCCATCATACAAGTTGTAAGTGAAACTGCTTGGAGTGAGATCTTCCAGCGAAAATGTATAGAGAAAGATCTGAGAATAAAAGATGAAGCTTTGGAGCACAAGGACACTTAAGAGGTGAACAGAAACAGGAAAAGTTGAAAAACGTGGGGTGGCTTGAGACTTAGGACTAAAATCAGGTTTATAGAAATAAGGGAAGAATTTTATTTTATTTTATTTGTTTTTTAACGTTTATTTATTTTTGAGACAGAGAGAGACAGAGCATGAACAGGCGAGGGGCAGAGAGAGAGGGAGACACAGAATCAGAAGCAGGCTCCAGGCTCTGAGCCATCAGCCCAGAGCCAGACGCGGGGCTCGAACTCACGGACCGTGAGATCGTGACCTGGCTGAAGTCGGACGCTTAACCGACTGAGCCACCCAGGCGCCCCTGGGAACAATTTTAATAAGAAGAAAGTAGTGATTACTGCTAATAGCATTTTAGTCGATTTTCTGATTTATCCCTTGCTTCAAAATGAAGCTAGTGAGTTTATCAACGTATCTTTATGAGTCTAAGCAAACTGTTTGCTCTGCTTGGAAATGCCGAAGAAATAGATTTTTCCTGAGTTCTTGTAATCTGAACTTTTCTAATCCTAATTGACATATATGATAAATACATAACCCATGTTGTCCCAAGGCAACTTGGAGGAGGGTATATGGAGATAGATTATTAGAAAGAAGCAATATTTCCTTGGCTTTCACTTTCATCTGCTATTTTGAGACCTGACTCTACTAAACGTCTTTCTTACTTAGAAAGCTAGGAATTATGCTAGGTAATATATGTGTGTTCTTTAACACATTCTCAACCTACACACAGGTAGCCATGGCCTCTAGCCCCTGCATCCCCAGTACCATTGTTCTTGGAGTATGCTGCCACTGCGGGCACTGTTAGCTATGCAATGTATCCCATTTCCCACACAGCTGGGGGACAGCTGATATCCTGTACCCCACAGTGCTACCAGGTCACTGGGGAGTATGCCTTTCTGTTGTCTTAGTATTTTGTTTCCAATGAGTATGTCTTCAAGGATTGGCTTGAACCTCAACATTTTATGAAGTGTTTTCTTTTTTTTTAAGAAACAGCTTTTTTAGTTTTGTTTTCTTTTCTAGTTTATAGTCTCGTAGTCTCTAGTTCCCTGAAACTCATACGTCAGATAAATTTGACTAGTAGTTAACTCCTTATTGTATTCACTATCACGCTTAACTACCAACCTCACCGATTAACTCAGTTGTTTTAATTGGGCCATGTCTGTGAAATTGGCTCTTATCCATTAGGATGGACTCTGTTCAAGGAGGTCCTTTACCTCTCAAATAAACATCTTGCCTGATGTCTTCCATATCTAGACACAGGGCTGTCTGAATCTGAGCTGTGCACACCGCATAGCCTCTACCTGGGACAGGTTCTTTCTCCATTACACGGCCATAAACATGGTTCAAACCTCCTATCAAAAGAACAGTTTTCCCTACAACTTCAGACCAGGAGGCATTTTATCAGATGGTCATCTTGTGAGTAAAACACTTTAAACAAAAGAAAACAAAACAAAACTTTGAGATTAGGAGTGGTGAGAGAAAACGGTGACTTTGTGCCCACTGACCTGGATTAGTGTAAATGTGGCTAGCTTGCTCAGAAGAGGCCTATCAGTTCTGAATTTTGCTTTGAAACTCATCCCTATCAATACCAACCCTACATACTAGTCTATTGTCTTTAAAAATTCATTTATATTTTTTAGATTATGTATGAAAATTTCCATTTAGGAAAATATGTGATCCTACTTTTAATATAAGTTATATTCTGGGAAAAGGTAATATTTCTACTAAATTAAGTAGTTCCTCAGATTTTAGACAAGGTATTTCCATATTTAACTCCCCTTGTCTTCTGTTCTTCCTACTATATATTAGGCCCTGTGCTAGAATCAATTTGTTATAATTTAAAAGCCCAGGATTACCTGAGGGGCTGAGTAAATCCAGATTAGAAAACTCTCTGCACCCATCAGAAACACAGTGGTTAATTATGGAGAACAGACTAAACATTTCACAAGTTAGTCTTTCTCAGACTATTGGTATGACACATCCAAAAGAAGCTGAATTTTTCCCTCAACTTTATCATTTCTTTTTAAGTACCTGAAATCTGAAGAGTGGAGAACCTGTTCAGATGGGGAACAAGAGAATTGTTTTGGAAATAAGGGGTAGAAGGTGGTTGAAAATGAATAAGTAAAAATAATGTTTAAAACATATGGAAAACAATGTTTTAACCAGTTAGTTTAAGAAAATGCAATGTAAAACAGCCTTTACCAAAACCTCTTATTGAGCAAAAGCACAAAACAGCAAATTTGGGTGTTAAGACTCAACTTTGTCCTGATTATGAAAGACAAAAAGGCTGAACTAAAAAAAAAATTTCATAGAAGATAATGATGATGATTGTAATTCTATCAATGTCACTCCAATCTTTTGCTATTTGGGGAGTACGCTCTCATATATACAGAATAATCATAGTGTATTCATCCAGCCTCAAACGGAATTTAGGATATAAAACTTTGACGCTGACTAGCGAAGTGGCCATTTTAGTTTCAATATTTTCTCTCTGAACCCATTGAAAAAGATTTTAATAGATTCTCTTCCAAGATAGGCAAGCACTTGTAGAGGCAAAGCGAAGTGCTGGAATGCAGTTTCAGAAATCTGTTGACTGCGTGTTCCCATATGTGTTCCAGGAAATTCACATTTGGATTTCAGTACAACTGGAGTTATGGTAGTGCTATCCAACGCTTTTTTGGAAAGGAGTTTGCTTGATACCAACACAAGCCTTGCCAGAACTCAGCAGGCCAAATTCTAGTTCTGGAATATGTGGGAACCAAGAGATCAGCAGTTAAATGATGAGGGCTGTATCCCTTTCAGTGCTCCAAGGAAACAAATTTACCTAATGGTCTAGAAGGTCATTTTAAATATAACCAATAATCTTTCAAAAATGAAATGTCTCTTTTGTGGCATTTTATAGGACATGTAACATTTAATAATGAAATATACTATTACATTTTTTCTTCTGAATACTGGCTAAAATGTTTCAGCTTTTCAGACTTAATTATATCTGGCCAGACATTTGCAAGTATGCTTACCTTTAGAAATGAAAACCCACTAGTATTCATTGTGTATATTAAACTAACTTTGAAATTCAGTCATTTTATAGCTAATCTGTATCAAAACGGCCCTGGCTAAAGTGAGTAGATTGCCATTAAACTCATTATTGAGTACAGAATTCTCATTTTCCTCTAAAATATTGCCATTAAGTTGGCAAAATGTGATATGTCCAAATTAAGAAATCATAAATCACAGTCAATCTAAGAGTGTCCTTTTCTTTTCCTGAGAATAAACTATAAAATACAAGGGCTGGGAGTGATCTCAAAGGTCAAGTGTCAAGTACTTAGACTTTAAGCAAGGTGAGGCCAGCCATTCAGAATGAATTATCTTTTCCATTATTAAAGATCTTTATTGCATGCCCTCTCTTCTCAGTCTGTTTCAATGCCTGCCCACATAATAAAACATCCTCAATAATCCCAATTGTGGCCTATCCTGCTAAGTTTTACAAGTATTTCTGCTAATGTTTTAAAATTCTTTCATCTTGTCATGGTGTAGAATGACTGGTTAACATCCTCTTCATAATGTCCTTTCGTTTTTGTCTTAAGCCATCCTAACTTCTTTACTTCTGTGTAGTAAGAATCAGTTTCTCTCCTTTGAATAGTTTTCATTTGACCTCAGGAAATGTTATTTTTAATACCTCTTTCAGAAGAGGGAAAAATTTGATAAAACTTTTTAATGAAAGTGTAAAAGGTGACAAGTATGTTATTTTTCTTATCTTCTTAATGTAAATCTATATATCTTCATATTAAGCTAACATTTTTTACTAATAGAATGTTTAACCTCTCAGCCATTGTGATTTTTACACCTTTTGTTTTCCTGCCTTCTGGTGCTCTATTAGGGTTCATCCATCTTTTATCTGTTTATTTGGAGAGAAAAATTCTAGATGCATTAGTAGGACTTTGTGAGTTCTCAGTATACCATATCTGTTGTTGAAATTGGATAGTTAATTTAAGGCCCATGTTTTGCTATTAAATATAAAGGTGGATTTGACATTTTTATGAATCCTGCAATCCATATTACTTATGTAATTAATTTTCTCAGATGAACAGTATTATAACAAGTTTACTGTTTAAAAATAGTAAGCGAGAGGCCAAGTCACTTGCCTAAAGTGTTGCAGCTCATTAGTCAGAGTCATCTGGAAACTTTTGGACCAGTGCTCTTCCTACAAGGCCACATTGCTCATATTTCACTTTGTGTAGATAAATCTTTATACTTTAAGTGCTTTGTTTTCTGTTCTTGAAAAAGTGTACTAACAAATATACTAGAAACTTTGGGGAAATAAATACTACATTTTTTTTTCTGCCATAAAAATAATGTTTCAGTGTTACTGTGCTGTCATTAAAAGCTTGGTCTGTAATTGACTGTATACCAAGTGATTCATCTTAGAACCAATCTTATTGTCCAAAGTTTAGTGCTCTGGGGTTAGTATGGGTAAGGAAGCCTATAATGTTATATACAAACTATTTCCCCACAATAAAATCTTTGGAACTAGAAATGATCATAACCGATGTGATGTATTTTATGTATTTTTCCCCCCTACCAGCTACATTTACTAGGTAATCTAGGTATAATCCTGCCTGGAATCAGGTAAGTGTACTAATCACTTTTAAAAGACTTTTTAGCCTATGGTTCTGTGAAACTGAGTAATCAGGGAAATGGTAATTTTACTAAGATTGGTTTCAGTCCATCAAAGTTAATTTGTCTCCAGATTGTTAGTGCTAGAAAAAATAACAAATGATTATGATTCTGTTAACTGAAACACAATTGAAATCTATTTTATAGTGTCTTTTAGGGGTCCATCTTCAGTGAGGACTGTGAACACAGCTTTACTTACTAGCATCTCCCAGATATGCTGCTTCCTCCTAAATTTAGACATTGTTTGGCATTGTAAGGAAATCAAATGTTTCAAATACTTCCATAACATTGGGATGCAAATTGGTACTTGAGCTCCTGATACACGAAGCACAGAACCAAAGATGACAATTTGGGAAAATATTTTAAAAGATCTATGACCTCATAAAAATTCACTTTCCTTTAAAATGTTTAAAACCTCGTCATGGTTAGTAAAATCTTATCATAACTTCTCTTTTCTCCATATGCCTTTAGGCTAAATGAAAAAAAAAAAGCCATCTTAGATATGTGCTGCCATTGATTTTTCTTGCCATTAAACATACCAGTTTATTAATAGGAAAAAAAGAGAAATAGAACTTGTAGATATACCATCCGGTTTCTTTTAGGCACATGGCCTGCTTTCTTTCCAGTCCCAGGTTAATGGATTAATTCATATAATTGTCATTCATTAAGATGTATGAAATGACAATTTATAATTGGAGATTTAGTGTGTTCTAATGTTACATGATGTAAAAGTCTATAATGGATATTGAACTTTTTTTGCTCATAGTGTTTGGCTTGTTAATTAGTAAACTACATTCAGTTAACCTGTATATGAGTTATTGAAAGGTTTTAATTCGCTAGGGACACCATAGATAAGCCTGTAGATAGTGACTTTTCTTTAATGTCCAAAGTTTTCTCTGGGTCACTGAATGGATCATTTCCTTTAATCAAAGTTTCATGTACAAATATGTTGAAAATTGCCTGGCATGGAAAAATCCAGAGAAGTTGTTAAAGAATTAAATAATGTAAAGCTAGTTTAAATTTAAATATCTCTCAAAATAAATCTTACCATACCATTAAGTCTTACACAAAACAATCAGATGTATCAGTATCACACTCAAACTTTGAATATGACCCAGTTGAAATTGGTTTCCCACCAACTCTGCTGAAGGCCAATGCCATGGCTCCCATCCCTTGAGCCAAATCAGACAATGAGCAGCCTCTTTGGCTCCTTAGTTGGTGAGAAGACTTTGTAATATTATAACCTCAGTTTGAGCAAACATACGGTTTGAAATTACAGTATCTCTTGGATTTTTTCACCCAGTTTTGTCTACAAAAGAACTATGTATTTACTGAGTAACTGAAATATACTTTAATAAAGTGTTTTAAGTGTTTCCGAAAATCAAAAAAGGAATTGTATAGTGGTTACAATAACAGTTTTAAGCTTATTGACTTTTAAAAATTGTCAATTTTGGTTTTGTTGTAATCTCATTTTATTCCTATATGAGAGTTATAGACTGAAATGCAATTTTTCTAGTTCTGAATGTTCAGTTTGTAATGCTAATATTTCTAGAGGATTCAGAACCATGTGAAGTTACTTTACCATAAAAAGTTAGTGTTAGAAAACATTGTGGTAATTTTATCTACCTAAGCAGCTATCTTGCTCTGAAGTACAGACTCAGTAAATAAATTTCAATTAAAATATGCAAATTTTTAAATATAATGATATATATTGACCCATTATGAGAGATTGACTGTTTTTCTTTTCCTTCTTCCAACCCAGAGAAACTTTCAAAATTCCCAAAATTAACTTAGGGTTTTATATTGTTCTTCTATTATTAATAACCATTTCTCTGGAAGAAAACATGTGATGTTAGCATCTAGCAAAATATAATCTTTATTTTTTTCTTTACAGACATTTTCTTTGTGCTTAGCTTCAACAATATATTTTATAAACTGAAAATAAAATGTCTTTCTTAAGAGGTTTTCCTCTTATGGAAATCTAAGTCAGATTGTGCTATTTTAACAAAATAAGAAATGTAAATGAAGTTAATTCATTTGGATATAAAATTCACATAAGAGTGTAGGTAGATGATATGTAACTGATTCAAGACTAAATAAAGTAAGGGCTCCAAATGAATAAGGTAAAGTGTAGGAAGAGTTTTATCTGATCTCAACATGACTAAAAAGAAATGTATTTACTGATAGAAAAAAATGATCACAGATTAACATCTGGACGTCATGTGGATATTTGCTCAATAATTAGCAGCAGCCCCTGTTCAGTTACATTCCTACATCTGGGAACAAAACATCACAGGGACTAAAAATAAAGACAAGGAGAAAAGTAAAAAATTGCCTGCTGTAAAATAGCATGGTTGCTCTACAATGTAAATTAAAGGGATCTTGTCACCCTCTTTGGATGCCAAAACACACTTTCTCCAATAGATATACCCCAGATACTACCTAGATATACCTTATAAACTGAAGTTTTATTGTATTCAGAAGAAAAGATTACAATTTTAAATCATGCTTAAGTGATTTAGGATTTAAAGAATGATTGAAATATTATTAAAGGATTTTCATGCTCATATACTTTCAAATAAACAGAATGTATCAATATAAACTGATAGAATCATTATCTCATATGTTTCTTTAGGGCATAATAGACAAAAAGTAGTTAAAGTGCATTGCATGCTATTGAGAATATGGCTTATACACTATGTATAAAATAGTGTGCATAGTTTAGTATATTATGGCTAGCAAAAGAATATATTTTTGCTAGTCTTTTTTTTTTTAATGTTTATTTATTTTTTAGAGAGACAGAGACAGAATGCGAGTGGGTTAGGGGCAGAGAGAGAGGGAGACACAGAAGTAGAAGCAGGCTCTAGGCTCTGAGCTGTCAGCACAGAGCCCAACGTGGGGCTCGAACTCATGAGCCGTGAGATCATGACCTGAGCCGAAGTCAGACGCTCAACCGACTGAGCCACCCAGGCTCCCCTTTGCTAGTCTTAAAAGGACAAAAATTGCAGAATTCCAACTGTAGTGGATGGTCTGCAATTTTTCTCCTGTTAATAATGGCAAAATAAATATATCTATTTGTGCTTAAGGACAATCTGATACTAGCAAGTTTTGTGTGACTCTAAGGCACATTTTAATTGTCTGTTAAGTTATAGATTCTATGGAAGATACATCGTATAGTTTCTCTAAAGTATTGTGGAATATGTACCATATGTTTTCTGAGACTGCTTATCTTTTAATTGACTTAAGAATAAACCCATATGGTAAACACAAGCAGGGCCTGTAGTTCATTGTAAGGATGGAAATAGTCTCCAGAGATTTGAACTTTGTTTGCCAGATCCCTCTGGGCCAACTTGAAAGAGATTGGTCATTGTCTCTGACATTGGTCCAATAATCTTGAGCAAGAAGGAAGCGTGAAAACTGCCAATCTCTCTCTGGTCTATCAAACTTGGTTATCATCTGTTAGGTGGCTCTGCGAGGTGTTAGGGGCAAAGACTACCTTCATAGTTTTGTAATTTTCTTCTCTCCCTTGGTTTTTTTAAAATTTTTTTTTAACATTTATTTATTTTTAACATTTATTTTATTTTTGAGAGACAGAGACAGCACGAGCAGGGAAGGAGCAGAGAGAGAGAGGGAGACACAGAATCTGAAGCAGGCTCCAGGCTCTGAGCTGTCAGCACAGAGCCCAACGTGGGGCTTGTACCCATGAATGGGTGAGATCATGACCTGAGCTGAAGTCAGAAACTTAACCAACTGAGCCACCCAGGCACCCCCTCTCCCTTGGTTTTAATTATTATTTCTTTATTATGTTAGTTAAAAAAAATTCAGTCCATCAACCAATTACTATTTTTGTAACATCTGACCTCTAAGATCTGTGCATGAATATTTGTACTAGATTGATTGGTTATTTTAGCTATTTGAAGATAGCCTATAGTTTATCAAAAACAAGGACTTTGAAATATACCCATTTTAGGTCAATGAACCAAAGATTTCTAACCATTCTGTTTCTTCCCTCTTATTCAACAGCCAAGATCATGGTGGTCCTCTGGCTTCATTAAACCATTTGCTCTTTATTACCTTCTGAATTATATTCTAATGATTCATCTTTGCCTTCAAGTAATTCCTTTACCCCTACCTTCATCTCTCCACACTTCTCTATTCAATTCACAGGCCTCAACAAATTATATTTGCTCATTTGTTTCCTTTTCCATTTTGATTGCAAACAGAATTATGAAATATTTAAGTCAAGTCACATCTGGTAGACAAGCTTAGATGAGCTGATGCACTTTTAACCCACTTCCCCTAGAAGACAAAAGTCCTTCACCCTTCATTGAGTTTACTTATATTTAAATGATTTCATGTGTATGTATGGCTATTGGAAAAAAGGAAAAAGGTCTTCAGTAAAGGGATGCTATCTAGAGGTGAGAACATGAATAAATATAGTTTGTTATAAATCATTAAGTTCCAGAAGTAGCCATAAACAATGAACGCTGTGTTGAGAAGAGAAGAGATGGTGACCCTTCCATTTTAAAGACTATGAATTTTGGAACTTGGCCTGTTTTGTAGCAAAAGTGTCCTTTGGGGGTTATTACTATTATTTTTTTAATGTTTGTTTGTTTTGAGAGAGAGTGGGAGAGGGGCAGAGAGAGGGAGACAGAGAATCTTAGACAGAAGCAGTCTCTGCACTGTCAGAGCAAAGCCCAATGCAGAGCTTGAATTCATGAACCGTGAGATTGTGACCTGAGCTGAAATCAAGAGTCAGATGCTTAACCCACTGAGCCATGCAGGCACCCCTGGGGGTTATTATTACCAAACATGATTTGGTAATATATATGCTATTTTACGCTTTTTAAAAGTAGCTTCTAACATATGCTAAATACTTTTCAAAAGATAATTATCTTTCTTTAAAAAAAAATTTTTTTTTAACGTTTATTTATTTTTGAGACAGAGAGAGACACAGCATGAACGGGGGAGAGTCAGAGAGAGGGAGACACAGAATCTGAAACAGGCTCCAGGCTCTGAGCTGTCAGCACAGAGCCCGACACGGGGCTCACACTCACGGACCGCGAGATCATGACCTGAGCCGAAGTCGGCCGCTTAACCAACTGAGCCACCCAGGCGCCTCGATAATTATCTTTCTTAATGAGCTTAAAAGATAATCTAAAACCAAATGAATTAAATAAATACATACTTATATTTATATAATATGCTATAGATGGCTACACAAAAAATAGATCAAATCAAACAATTCAAACATGTATCTGCAAAATCAATTTATTTTCATAAAGGTAGCAGATGTATGCCTTTTTAAAAAGTCATCCTTCTGCTCTACTTGACATTAACTAAGGACAAGCTTAATAACATTTTAAGAGAGGATTTGGAAATACTGGAGAAGCCCAGGAAAGATAAAGATATTCAGGAAAAAAAAATGTCCCTTTGAGGAGTAAGCAGGACTTTTATTAAAGAGGGAAAACATAGATTGAATTTAAGTATTTTAGAACGTGATGGAAGACACTTATTTTGGTTCACCCAGTCAGCATAACTCCCATCTAGCATAACTTTTGTGCGGTAGAGTCTAGGCTAAAGCTAAGTATTTCTCAGATCCCTTTGCAGCAAGCGTTCTTGTGACCTAGGTTCTACCAAGCAGATACAGGAATTGAAAACTGGAGGCAGAAGTGAGTGGTGGTGGTTATGCTGAAGAGATTAGATCAGTTGGCAATCCGGATAGTGGAGGCACTTGATTCATTTAAGGCAAACTGGAATCCAAGTTTCTGGAGTTTCTGGCAACCTGTCCCCATGTCTTAGTTGTTATATAGCAAGATGAAATTTGGTCTCCAGTCATGAGTACACAAGGATAGAGTTTTGAGCATTTCTCTTTGATGCTCTGTAGTATTTAAACTCAATTTTTGTTCTTTCAGAAATTCTATAAACTACCTCTTTTATTATTTTCAATAATACCCTTCTTCTAAAGCTAGCTATAGTGGATTACTTTTCATATGAGTAAGGGTCCTGCATGATACAGCTATCAATGAAAATTCTTATGTGAAAATAATAACTAGTACATACTTTTCACTTGCCAGCATTTTAAATACTATCTCATTTAATCGTTATATCTGTTCCCTGAAGCTATATCTCAAAACCACCAGGTGGTCAATGATAAAAAAGAGCAAATGGCCATTTCTAAGAAGGCCAAATAAAGGAAATGGGTTCAAATGTAAGCTAAAGAGAGCTTACTTTAAACATAAAAATAGTTTAATAGAAGATTAGCTATGTTTATGGAATAGATTAATTAGTGAACTCAAAGTTTCATGACTGAACATTCCCAAAATGACAGGTTTTGGACCAAACAATCATTTATTAGACTAGAACTCATTTGATACACTTTCTAGCATTTCAATTGTTTATTTTCATCCATAGAGCTTCTAAATTTCTTTTTGATCAATGTAATATAATGTTACCATGATTCTATACTATAATTTCATGCTACCATATTCATAAGTTAAATAATGTGACTACATAGTACTAAAGATTAGATATTTTTTAAAGTTTATTTATTTTGAGAGAGAGACAGACAGACAGAGAAAGGAGTGGAGAGAGAGGGAGAGAAAGAGAGGCTCTGTGCTGTCAGCATGGAGCCCAGTGTGGGGCTCAAACCTACAAACTCTGAGATCCTGACCTGAGCCAAAACCAAGAGTTGGATGCTCAACTGACTGAGCCACTTAGGTGCCTAAAAGAAAAAATTTTTTTGGGGCGCATGGGTGGCTCAGTCGGTTAAGCGTCCGACTTCAGCTCAGGTCAGGATCTCGCAGTCTGTGAGTTCGAGCCCCGCGTCAGGCTCTGGGCTGATGGCTCAGAGCCTGGAGCCTGCTTCCGATTCTGTGTCTCCCTCTCTCTCTGCCCCTCCCCCATTCATACTCTGTCTCTCTCTCTGTCTCAAAAATAAATAAACGTTAAAAAAAATTTAAAAAAAAAGATAAATTTTTTTTTAATGTAAGATTTGTATAGTCAGCTTATTCTTCTAAGAAACGGAATTAGTGTCTACTTAAAATCCCCCATTATTTCCTTAATATCATCATATATCCAAAAAAGTATTCAAATTTCCCCAATTGCTTTATAATTATTTTTTAAAATTGTTCTAATCAGGATTGAAATAATGTTTATACATTGCAATTGTGTGACATGTATCTTAAGTCTATTTTGACTTATTAGCCCACTTCACTCCTTTATCCCTGCAATTAGTTTGTAGAAAAGACTATATTTAGTCCAGGAAAATTTCCCACAGTCTGGGATGTATACCTGTGGGCTTATTTAACATGTTCTTCTTTCCCCTGTGTTTTCTGTGAGTTACTGGTATTTATAGACTTTCAAACTCAGGTTTGATTTTTTTTTTAATAACAAAATTACTTCATAGATGGTGATGTGTACTTTTATCAGGATGCACATGTTGTCTGGCTGTTTTTTGGGTTTTTTTTACATTTTTTAAGTGTATTTATTTATTTTGAGAGAGAGAGTGCACATGGGAGGAGGAGAGAGAAAGAATCCCAAGCAGGCTCTGCACTATTAGTGCAGAACCCAATGGAGGACTCGAACTCATGAACCATCAGATCATGACCTGAGCTGAAATCAAGAGTCCAATGTTTAACCCACTGAGCCACCCAGGCGCCCTTGATTGTTGTTGTTGTTGTTGCAGCTGTTATTGTTTTTATGGTATTAACTACCATTAAAAATTGTGTAGGTGTGTTATTTAATTAAGGGTTAATGATATTCTAACTTTATGATACCTTCATTTATTATCTAGGAACATCTTTAAGGTAATTAGCAGGTTTATTATATTTTCTGTATTCTCTCTTCCTTCTTCCTGCACTCAGTAATTGTGCTGTGTCTATGTCATCAGAATATATAGCATAGCCATTGTGTATTATGTTTTCTTTGTATCCATTATTTAATCTTAGTTCTACAAATAAATATGTATTAAATTTGAACCCCTGGCCCTTGTGTCATTGACTCTAATCATTTTGGTTGTCCAAAGTCTGTTCTCTAGGAGATTACCCAAGAATGACTCCATGGGGCTATATTACCTGAATTCTTATATGTTCATAAAAAGTTCAGCATTTTTACTTGAAGGTCACTTTGCATATAAAAGCCTTGCCTTATGCTTTATTTCCTCGAGTATCTCAACTAAGTTAAGATATTTCAATCTTCTGTCATAAAGTGTTCCTGTTAAGAAGCATGATGAAAATCAAGTTTCCTTTCCTTACAAGTCATTTTGCCTTTTGACTAGATACTCTAGAAAGTCAAAGGACTTTTTCCCCCCTTAAAAGTTAGTTTTACTATAACAATATGTGTTCTCTTTTGGTTAAAAAATTTTAGGTCTATGGTTTGCTCTTTCAATATGTATACAGCTTAACGTTTTTTATTTATTCAGGAAAATTTTCCTGGATTACACATTTTATATTGAGTCTATTCTATTACTTTAGGTATCTTTTATGGAGACTTCCATGGCATAGGTGGTGGATTTTATTTACCTTTTCTCACTTTCTTTTAAATTGTTTCATTTCTTTTTTTAAACTTTCATATATATTTTTAAATTTCTTCTTTGCTATATTCTGTTTTCTGTAAGGCATTATTTGTGTATCCAAAGGCATTATCCATTCTCCAAAACCATTTATTTGTTCCTGTGTTCCTTCTAGTTTGGATATCATCTCTGAAAGGGTTTATATTTTTATTTCCAAGTCTTTCCTGAGTTCTGTCCTCTTCCTTTTCAAAAAGTCCTTATTTTCCCCATCAGCTCATTTCTGAATGTTTGTAATTCTTTTGGCATTCTTTCACTGTTTCTACTATTTTCTTAAATTCTTTTAGCTATTTTTCTAATATTTTAGATATTTTTAATCTCATTTTGTGAGATGTTTTCTGGCATGCCCTTATTCCCTACATGAATATTATTTTGCTCACTATTCTTTTTCCTTATAAAAACCTTACATAGGATGTGTCTTCATTGCATTCCTCTTGCTTATTTTAAATGAGAAGGGTTTTCCTGTACTCAAAGAAAGGAAGGACCAAGCAAGCTTTCCTTAGCTTCCTGCCTCTAGCCTTCTCACCAGTAATTTTATTCTGGAACTTCTCCATATTTTGTCCTGGTGTTTCTACTCTGCTGTGTTTAGCTTCTTCTCCCAGCCATTCCCCTTGGGTTGAGCATGTGTTTTGAAAGGGACCTTCGGCTGGTCAATTGTTGAGTTCTTGGTGTCGAGACTCTCCTGCACAGTCTGTTGTGCAGTCCCTTGAACTCACTCATGCATTATAGCCTCTGAATGTCCCTCCCACATGTGTCTGCAGTTTTCAGACAGGCTCACTGAGCTTTTCACACTAGTAGGAACATCTCATTTTGAGGGAAATACCTGTTAGGAATTTGTTTTCTGGATCTCAACATCATTCAAAGTGCTTTTGTCTTCTCTCCCTGTTTTCCTATACAGTTGCTGATATCACGTGGGCCTGATGGCAGGTCCAGGTGTGGGGTGTGTAGGAATGCCTTTTTCCTGAATTTTGCTGTAAATGTTGTCATGAAATTTTGTTTTGTTATTCTAGGATCTCTGTCTTTTTATTGGAGGTTTGGAAAGTTGAAAAAAGTAGGCCAGTATTGCCTATACTCCTGCTGGAAGCCAGTAATCAGTTTGTCCTTAATCTTTTCTTATAACTACATAAGAATTTGACCTCTCTTTCCTTGAAGGTTAATTAACAATCATTTGGGACATTTGGGGCAGTGATCTTCAAAAAATCTTTTGAGATCTTTTGCCATTATTATATCCTACATAATACAATTTAGTCACTTTAGAAAAGCAGTAGCTAAATAAATTCTTAACTAGTAGAAACTTTATAAATGTATTTATAATTATATATATATGCATATAGCTTTATGTATTTATAATTTTATAAACATATGTGTTTATATATAAGTTTACTATATGTAATATGTATTTATGCAGTGTATAAAGAAAAAAATTATCAGAAATAAATTTGGCTTATACATATTTTAGAGATTTTTTTTAGAAATAGAATATGTGGTTTTATTTTTGCTTATAAAAGACAAAAACAATGCATTCCCACTTTAATCATTTTTGTTTTTACCCTAAATGTTTTCTTTTCACCTAATAAAGAAGGGAAGGAATGTTTTGCCAAGCTCAAGACCCATTGGATCTGTGGTTTCTAAATGTCAAGCCCAAACTGAACACTCTGGAGTTTAACCTTGTTTGCTTTTGGCTAAAGTGACTTCCTGTTTCTAAGAAAGGAAAAAAAAATAGGCTATAAAAGTCTATTAAAAAGATCACAAGCCTTCTGCAAGACCCAGTGGCTCACATGACAAAACACTTTGATGAATTAAGTACAAATGAATCTTAAAATGTAAATTAAATTTACCTGTAAAATACAGTTGGCTCTATAATTCCGAAAAGGAATGGTAGGCTGAGACAGAATGTCCTTGGGAAAAAGACTAGGGTTTGGCCAAACCCAAGTGTTTGAAAAACACTGTTGCTGGAGATGTATAATGAACCAAATTTTTTTGTAGTTTTTGTTTTTCATTCTTATAATTTTGTTGTACTTATTCTCACCGCCAACTTCAAATGACCCTCTATCCCCTCAACTAGTAAAAAAAAAAACAGGGCAGCTGAAAAGTTTGCTTAAACTTCTTAATACTTTTAATCCTTACTTGTTATAATTTGATTACTAACACAGATTTTCTCTGTGGGCCTCCTATTAAATCACTTTCAAGTTGAAACAAACCAGAAATCGTTCTAAATAGCAGAGCTAGTATTCTCTTTAAACTGCTCAGAATTTACACAGAAACTGTAGAATGTCTCTTCTAAAATGCTTGTAAATGTGCCCAGAGGCTACTGTGATGGTTTATCCTTCCAACCTAACCAAAAAATAAATAAACAAATAAATGAACATGATGTTGTGGTCTATGAAGTAGAGAACAGTGTTACTCAGCCAGTATCTGAGTTCATTTCTTTTCTATGTTCTTAGATATCAGTGTTGATAAGGTTACCTAAAATTAACACTGGAGGTAGTTTTTCACTGCATGCACCCAAGAGTGTATATTTATTTGGTTTGATCTGGTCTTCACTAATGGGGATCTGGTCTTCACTAATCTTTACATTGCATACCTTAACATGGAAAAAAAAAAACTATTTAAATGTTTTCTAATGTTTTTTGTTTTGTTTTGTTTTGTTTTGCTACTTTTTGGATATTCAGGAATGATATGGATCTTGTGTCTTTAAAAAGCTATTTTGAATCATTCACCTGGAAGGAGGAACACAAGTGACTAAATTTATAACAGCTGAGGCCTACCCAGAGGGGAGAAAGAGTGGAAAGAGTAATAACTGCAGTAATTCTCAATCTTTTGTGTGCATAAAAAATTCTAGGGAAACTCCTTAAAGATGCATGTTCAAGGGGCTCAGCTCCAGAGATTCAGATTGAGTAGGTGATGCCCAAGAATATGCATTTGAAACATGAAGCTGCAGGTTCTCTTTAGACCTTAGAGAAATAACTTTGTTAGAACTTTATCCAGGTAAAAAATCTGAGAACAATTTGGGAACTTCGGTGTCCAGGACAGAATTGTTTTTTGAAAAAGATATTTAGCAATTGTGCTTTAAATAGCAACAGAGAAAACAAATGGGACAAATAGGATTAAAAATTATCAAAATGACAGGTAGCTTGATAGATGAAGAAAAAAAAGACTCCTTAAATGGAGAATGGAAGTATGTTTTGTAAACTATAAGAAACTACTTTGAAGTGAAGGCAGGATGAGTGCTGGGCAGGTATTAACGTCCAAATAAATAGATATGATGTTTTGAATGTCCATGTCAAATCTCTCAGCTCTTTCAGATGAGGTGTCAGGCCAGCCAATACAAGTTAATATTGAGCCTCTCTTGAGCAGCTTACTCTGAACCACTTTATGCTTAATATGTCCTGACTTGTTCCTGATTTCCTAGCGTGTCACCCCACGACTCATTTTTCTGCTCAATATGTCCTCAGAACGGGCTTTGACCTTTGGCTTCCCTTCTTTAACCACTGTGTATTTAGACTGCTCTGGCTACATTACCACCCACTGCCTTGGTCAGATCCTGCTTCCTCTACCCACTACTACTTACTGAGCCAGCTTTTGTCTTGAAGTGTGAGGACTCAAGAACCTGAGTCAAGTTTGCCTTGGCTCCTTTGTGTTCACACCCACCTGTTATCCCCACTCACTGTTCCACTTCTTGTATCGTTCCTTCTGGCTTTGACTGAAGTGACACTTGGCTTTTGGGGATATGTACCATTTGCTGCCATAATGGGGTCAGCATCCTATACACAGGTTAGGCTGCATTGCTTTATGCTTCTCAAATTGTTATGTTCACTATAATTAACAGGGAGGTATGTTAAAAATAAAAGTGCTCAGGGCCTAGTAGCTCTGAGGAGCAATACAGGTCAGTGTTACCCAAATTGTGATCCTCAGACAGATTGTACCAGCAATCACCTGGGAGCTTGTTAGGAATGTAAATTCTTGGGTTCCACCACTAAACCTTCTGAATCAGGCTTTCTGTGGGTGGAGCCTAACAATCTGTGTTTTAACAAGGAAGGTTCCACCCTGATTTACTGACTTAGGGTAATGTTAGTGCTGGCTTTTGGTACTTAAAAGTATGATCTGATTCCAGATCTGCTGAAGCAGAATCTGTATTAAAAAAACAAAAAAACAAAAAAACTCAGGTTTTAGAAGTACTGATCTGATAACTTTTCTTTTAACAAATTGCCACAGTGGTTTTTAGGTATAACAATGTTAGAGAACATCTACTTTAATACATGCCCTGTACTCAGGAGAGGGGCAGTACTGTTCAGTCTCAGCTTGACGCTTCCTCAAAGATTTTCTGTTTAAATATGCTTCTGCTAGTGCCTATATGGTTCATAACACCAACCCAGTGTAATATCCATGTTTTCAGAGCTGATTTGAGGCTTTACTACTCAACACCTATAAAACCTGCTGAGATTCTCTGGTGAATCCCAGGATCAAAAAAGCAGCCATATATTTGGGCTTTGCTGTCACTGTGACTATAATAGATTTTAACATGACATTCATATAACTCTCTGCAAATGATGGCTGTATCCTCAAACCAGGTGCTATGGCAAAAAGAAATAAACCAAACAATAGAATAACCCCTCCCCCACCCACACACAAATCTACCCCTCTGCCCCAAAAGTAAGATGGTTAAGAGGCAACAGAGTATCCATATACAATCTTTCATTGTTCATTTATTGAATGTTGAAACAATATTCTGTCAAAACTATCTTGCTGGTAACCAGAAGCTCTGCTGAGAAAGTTTGTGATGTCTTATTTTGTTGTAAGTTCCAAAGCATGTACTACAGTTTCTGAATGAGTCAAACTGATGCAGTGCCATCTTTAGAGGTGAGTTGCAAATACTTACTTCACCATATGTATAAAAAATAAGCCTGTTTTGATCTCTTTTAAAGATATCATGACTCTGGGGTGCCTGGGTGGCTCAGTTGGTTAAGCATCCGACTTTGGCTCAGGTCATGATCTCACGGTTCATGAGTTTGAGCCCCACTTCAGGCTCTGTGCTGACAGCTCAGAGCCTGGAGCCTGGTTCATATTCTGTGTCTTCCTCTCTCTCTGCCTTTCCCCACTTGTGCTCTCTCTCTCTCTCTCAAAAAAAAAAAATAAATAAACTTTAAAAAAATATTTAAAGATTTTTTGAGTTTTCTTAAAAAGAGAAATGAGAACAAACATTCACCAACCCCACTGGGTGCCATTTGAATACATACTTATTTCATTAGAGATGCTACTAAAACTATAACCCTTTGTCGCACAATCTACCTTGTAATGTAATTACTTGTACATGTGTCTGTCTTCCTACTAAGTTGTTAATCTTTAGAGAAAAAAGACTGGATCTTATTTATATTCGAATTCCCCAAGTGTCTAGTGGTGCCTTGCAAAACCTCAGTAAATATTTATAGAATGAAAAAATGGATGATCTTTTTGTTCCTTTCAAATATTGGAACTTTGTTCATTCTCTTTAGTGTATTGTTAACCAAACTTCTGGCTAACAAATAAGATAACTTAAATCTCAAACCATAGGGCCCATGAGTGGTTCAGTCAGTTGGGCATCCGACTTTGGCTTAGGTCATGATCTCATGGTTCGTGAGTTCGAGCCTTGCATTAGGCTCTGATCTGTCAGCACAGCTGCTTCAGATTCTGTTTTCCCTCTCTATCCGCCCCTCTCTTGCTCACACTCTGTCTCTCAAAAATCAATAAACATAAAAAATTAAAAAAAAATAGCTCAAACCCTTAAGAAGCTACCTGAGTGATATGGGAGGGACCAATTAATTCCTGCATATTTATCCATTTTTCTCTGCTCTATCAGAAGGGACTGTAGATTAGATAAAACTAGTAAATAACTTCACAAAGAAAATAACTAAAATTAATCTTACACTCAGTACAAACATACCCTTCTCAACTCTTAAAAGTAATGACCTAAAACTCTCAGAATAGTATCCTATCCATGAAGCCATCTTATAAATAGCCTTGCTCAGTAATGTAGGGAAAAAAGACGGAAATATTAAAAGAAATTGCGCATACTAAATTATGGGAAATGACCAGCTAAGAGAAAATGACCTAAATTGAATAATAGGATATTGCTCTTTTTGTAGGTGAAAAATAATTGAATATTAACAGTTTCCCATTGTTCAAACTAATGTCTTCTTGCAATTCCCAAGCTATTATATCTGAAATCTCCACAATGCTTAGTGTTGTCTTTCAAGTAAAAGCCTTTAAACAATATAATAATTTCTATTACTTCCAAAAGTTGAGTTCAGGAGAGTCATAAGTTTTGTAAATCAAGGTTCCAAGAAGCTCTGTGCTTCTATTTTTTTTTTAATTTGAACTTTGCTTTTATTTGTTTCCTAATAAGTCTCAAGATAGAAGGAAATTGGAATATTTGATTATATTTTCTAAATTGTAGTTGCTAAACAACATTCACTAGATCACTTTGGGTATTTGTTAAGATGTAATTTTGTAGCCCCGAATGACTGACTTAGAATCTTAGGGTGAAGTCTCTGAGGTCAGCATATTTACCAATAATTCAAGATGAATCTTATACCAGATCTGGTAAAACACTCCTTTCTGTGGGTGAGATAACTGAAGTCTAAAGACATGTAGTGATGTTTCTTAATGTCATACAACTAACTAGTAAGTAGTATAGTTGGTTCTCTAATCCTAGAAGATGGGATAAACTTCCTCTCTACTGTGGCTCTCCCCTGCCCGATTGTTTTTCCTCCTCTCTGTCTTTTTGCTACTTGAGTCTAGTCATAGAAGTGTGTGACAGGGTGTAGTAACTAAAATCTCAGCTTTCTGCTGACAAGTATGAAAAGAGGAGTCCAAGAGAATTGGTAAGTATGGGGGGACCATGGAGAGAGAAAGGGTCTAGAAAATGAGTGCATGCATAGATTTGAGCCTAATTACTACATTAAAGACTTTGAGATGAGAAGTAACCAGCAGACTACAATCCATGCCACAGAGTGACCACTGGCTGGTGCACAGGTGGGATAGATATAAACAGAACTGCTAAGGCTTTGAAAACTGAATTGACTTTGGAACTACTGAGCACAGAAGATGGGATAGAACTGACAGCCTGAATTTAACCAGATCAGTTGCCTGCTAGAACAAGAATACCAACATTCCCAATAAGATTTAAACAGATTTAAAATAAGATTTAATACTGTCTGATGATAATCAACAGATATAAAAACTGAGATAACACAGGTGTTGGAATCTCTAAGACTTTAAACATCTTATTATAGAAATGTTATAGCAAGCAACTGTAAACATTTTTGCAATGGAAAGAAAAATAGAAAGCTTAGCAAGGAAATAGAAGATATATAGAAGAAATAATTGGAATCTGAGAACTGAAAAATAGAGTAGCCCCCCCCCCCCATTCTCTTTGAATGGGCTCAAAAGCAGAATAGGGATGGAAATGACATATGGAAGAGTCAGTGAACTTGGAGACAGATCAATAGAAATTATATAATCAGAACAGAAAAAAAAAAGTTTTTAAATAATGAAAAGAGCCACAGGGACCTGTAGAACAATGATAAAATGTCAAACATCCAAGCCATTGGAGTCCCAAAGAGGGAAAGAGTGAAATGTTGTAAAAACAGTTTGAAGAAAAATGACTGAAAGATTCTCAAATTTGTCGAATGACGTAAACCTAGAGATTTAAGAAGGCCAGCAAACTTCAAGCATGATAAACAAAAAACAAACAAACAAAAAAATTATGCCCAGACACCTTACATCAAACTGATGAAAGCCAAAGACAAAAAATTACTGAAAGCAGCCAGAGAAAAATGATGCATTACCTATAGAGGAAGAATGATTTTAATAGCTGTGAATTTCTCATCAGAAGCCTGGGAGGCCAGAAGGAAATGGACATTTAAAAAATGCTGAAAGAAAGTTAGCGTCAACCTAGCCTTATACATTCAGCAAAAACTTTTTTTCAGAAATAAAGACATTCTCAGGTAGATGATATAACTAAGAGCAGCCAGCAAACCTGCTTTAAAAGGACAGTGAAAGTCAATTCTTCAGACAGAGGGGAAATCACACAGAATGGAACTTGGGACTGTAGAAATGAAGAAAAAGCAACAAACATAAAAGTCAGTCTTTTGTAATCTAACCTCATAAGTGACAAAGTCTGTTGTCATATTCTATTCCTTAATCAAAATTACTATGTCTCACCCACCCACAAATGGAGGGAAGTACACAGGACATATATCACATGACAGGGTCATTCGGTGCCACTTTAGAAGTGGAGTTTCACACAATGACACACTTATAAATGAAAGCTGAAGAGGGTTTTTTTTGTTTGTTTTTTTGTTTTAATATTACAAAAGTAGACTTCAGAGAAAAGAAAATTACAAGGAATTAAAAGGGACATTACATAATGATAAAAAGGCCAATATACCAAGAAGGCATAATGATTCTAAATGTGTATGTACCCCTAAACAGCCAAATTGGATAGTACTGAAAGAAGAAAAAGACAAATTCACAATAATGGTTGGAGCCTACAATCTTCCTTTCTCTATAATTAATAGAAATGTACAGAAAATCAGAAAATAAAGAGAATGAATAATACCACCACCCTAATGGATCTAATTGATATTTTAGGACACTCCTTCCAAAACCAGCAGAATGCACATTCTTTTCAAGTACACATAAGACATTTACCAAGATCATATCTTTGGTCATAAAACCTTAACCAAGTAAAAACAACAGCAGCAGCAACAACAAAAACATATGAGACTGTGTTCCCAGACCATAGCAGAATTTAAAAGTAGAAATCAGTAACAGAAAGTTTATAAGAAAGTCCCCAAACACTTGTAAATTAAACAACACCCTTTAAGGTCATCATTGGTCAAAGAGTAAATCTAAAGGTATATTAAAAATATTCTTAATGGAATAAAAATGAAAATGCAACATATGAAAAAGTTTGGAATGTAGCTAATTAATACTTAGAGGAAAAGTTTACAACATTACTGTGTTCATTAGAAAAGAAGTTAAGGTCTCAAATCAGTATCAAACTTCTTTATTGGAAGCTAGAATAAGGAGAGCAAACTAAGCCCAAAACAAGCAGAAATTAAAAAACAAAGATGAGTAGAAATCAAAGAAATAATAAAACAGAAAAATAGAGAAAAATCAAAGAAACCAAAAACTACATTTTGAAAAGATCAAAAAATTAACAAACTTCCAGCAAGACTGAAAAAGAATAAAAGAGGGAAGATATATTACCAACAAACATATAAAAATAAATGTTGTCTCATTTATATCCTGGAAAACAGGAAGTAAAATGAGATACAATTTTGCTTTCTCATCAGATTGTAATTTTTTTTTTTTTTAATGTGACATTTAGTACTGAGAAGGCTGTTGGTAAAAGCATACTCTACACTGTTAGGACTATAAATTATTACAGTGTTTTTTTTGGAAAATAACTTGCTAATATTAAATTTTTGAATGTGCAGTTTTGACTCAGCTATCCCATTTGTGGCATAAAAATAAGAACATAAATATACATATACAAAAATATTTACTATATCCGTGTTTGCAAATATAAAAAAACAGGAATCTACTTAAATGCTTAGTGGAATAACTGAATAAATTACTGCATATGCTGTAGAATATTCTACCACCAAGGAATGTCTATATGTGTCTATATCTATATCTATATCTATATCTATATCTATATCTATATTTGGAATGTGTATATATATATTGGAATGATGTTCATGTTATTTTGTTAAGTAATATAGTAAATATGGTGGTTTCAAAAACATGGCCCCCAAATTCTTTGACACTCTTCCCACCAAGAAGTGGAATCTATATTCTTCCCTTGAATCCGGGTTCTGTGACTACTTGGCCAATAGGATATGGAACAAGTGGAAGGTACCATTTTTTTGTTACCAGTCTTTAAGAATTGAACAACTGCCATTTCTTGTTCTTTGAGATGCTAGCCTTTGGAACTCAACCACTATGCCATGAAAAAGTGCAAGCAGCTTGGGGAGAGGCCAGCTTGGGGAGTTCAGTTGAAGAGGAATGGGGACTTTAGGGCCACAACTTGAACTTACTTCCCCGTGATCAGCCAACACCAAGTTGCCAGCCATGAATGTGAGTCACTGAAAGTGGATCCTCCAGGGGTGCCTTGCTGGCTCAGTAGGTGGAGCACAGGACTCTTGATCTTGGGGTTGTGAGTTTAAGCCCCACACTGGGCATGGAGTCTACTTAAAAAACAACAAAACAAAACAAAACAAAACAAAAAGTGAAAGAGGATCCTCCACTCCTTGCTGAGTCACTCTGACATTGTGTGTGCCAGAGACTGACCCTGAACCTCATCTGAGTTGCAGCTTTGTGAGACTTGTGAGCAAACTAAATAACTGTTTTTGTTTTAGGCTACTATAGTTTGGGATGGTTTTTAAAGTGGCAACAGGAACAATAAGGTACAGAATATATATAGTATAATCTTTTTTTTGGAAAAAATAAAAGTAAAAAGAAATTCTCTATATTTGTACATGCACATGGGAAGATTAAGATTAATTTCAGGTGAAAAAGACTGTTGACTTGACTTTAGATATTTTAGAATCAATGATATAAAAATATTAGGAAAGTAAAACTAGAAAATATTTAAGTTAAAAACTTGATAGAGCTTGAAAGGGGAATTTATAATGATTTTGTCAAGGTTTTATTATTATTATTATTACTATTATTATTTATTATTATGATTCCCATAGGCATATCAGACTAGATAGAATTAACTACCTTTTTAAACTAGTCTCTGAGGATACTACTCTGAATTTATAGAATAGAAAAATATGTCTACAGCCAATATTAGTGTTACTTTTTTCTTATACTGTTCCTTTTTTTTTCTCATCTCATTCTTATTCATTCAATGTGTGTTACACTTTAACACTTTTTTTTTTTTTTTACTTTTGAGAAAGAGAGAGAGAGACAGAGGCGGTGAGGGGCAGAGAGAGAGGGAGACAGGAGCCGAAGCAGACTGTGCTGATAGCCCTTTGGAACTCAACCACTCACAAACTGAATTGCAAGATCATGACCTGAGCCAAAGCTGGATGGCCTAACTGACTGAGCTACCCAGGCATCCGTGTTACACTTTCATCTGAACCTCAACCATTTTCATTTCCTAGAAGGTCTAGGTAACTGTGTTAAATTAATACTATTGAGTAAGCACTGTAAACAGCACATTAGACTTTATGCTTCCAGGAGGTGATAGTCAAAGACATGGATACCATTCTCAGCATTGTGTACATTACACGAAGGCAAGTGGAACTATAATTGGTGTCTTTCATATGTTGCCTCTGTAGCTGAGTAGCTAACATCAGAATGTGAATAATTTAATCCAGGGGTTCTCAAATCTGGTTGGGTATCAGCTCTGCATGAAGTTTTAAAAATATACATTTGAGGTTTCACACCTGGAGACTTTGATTCAGAAAATTTGTGTTTGGTGCTTAGGAAACTATATCCTGAAAATGATTTCCAGGTGATACTGATGCATAGTCAAGTTTGAGAGCTAATAACTTAGTCACCAAATAACCATGATTGCTGGGAAAAGACGATAACCAAAATCTGGGCAAGAAACTGAGGGAAAGGTGATAGGGTATATATGTGTATTGCTGTGTATGTGCAGGCAGAGGTAGGTACTGTCTCTCTCGTTTTCTGAGTTGGGGATATATGCTTATTTCCCACTGAATAGATACAGTTTATGTAGAATTCATTCATTCATTATTCAACAAATTAAATTAATTAAGCATCCAACATTTGGCACCTGACTAATCTAGGGCACTGAGAAATAAGCAATGAATAAAACAGAACAATCCTGCCCTTATGATTGGGGAGAGATAAAAATAAAGAGAATAAATAAGCAAAGCGTGGGATATGTTAGAAGTTGCCAAGTGAAAGCAAGTTATGGTGATGTCCCTAGTTCAATTTCACTCTCACTCTTCTCAAAAATATTTCCTATCTTCTCCTTTCTGCTTAAAGTACAACTCCTCTTCCTCCAGTCTTCACTCAACTTCCAAATTCACAGAAAATGGAAGCAACCACAAGAGAACTTCTCCAGGTTCCTGTCACCATATCTGCCATTTACCAGCATTTGTACCTACTCTGTCTACCAGCCTATTAATATTGATGAGTTTTACATGCTTCTATCTAAGTGTCATCTCTATATTTGTGCACTGGATCCATTTCTCTGAAGTAAAGAATTTTCATGGCGACAATGAGAATGCTAGTTGAATTAGCCTAATGAGGGCAGCTAAGTGTGAATGAGAGCATAAAGTTGCATAAAATGAATAGTTCATTAATGTTATTTCCTGAATCTTGATAGAAACAAAGTTCACCTACAGAGAGGAGTAGTAATCAGTTTGGAAATATAACTAAAGATATTTACATGTAATAATGTAATGTTTGATGAGTTTTAAGAAAAAGACACTGCAGTCTAGAAAGATCATGTTCTCAAAAGCGGTAAAGGCAAGATTTATGAACTCTTCCTATGTCTACCAATGCCATGATTTCACACTTAAATAAGATACAAATTACTAGGAGTTTATCCCAGGAATTGGAATAATTAAATATACATTATGCAATTTACTTAATTTTACATTTCCAAATTCCCTCTTGGTCTAGGTAGCAGGTGATGAATAATCTGCTTTCCATATTTGATGAAGATCTATCTAGGATTCCTTCACTGACTACTGAAACTACCTGCTCTAGGATGTTTTCTCTGTACGTAGTGATGTCCATTATGTCTAAATTTTTATAACATTTATTATGTGTACCACATGTTTTTGGTTATTTATTCCTAAAATATCCTTGATTGCCATTTAATTATTTCATATCTTCCCCCAGACTCTGATATCTGTTCTGATTTATACTGATCTAAACCAATGGATTTCTTAACTTCTTTGTGACCTGCTATGATTTCTAGTCTTTACATGAAGAAGCTTTGCTATCGAGTCTATTAATTAGCAATGTAAAGTGAAGTGATAAAGAACCAAATAACAATAAAATTGACCAGTAGCAATGTAAAGTGAAATGATAAATAACCAATAAACTCCAGGATGGTCAGAAGTAAAGATTAAAAGTTGGTAGTAATTTGGCATGCAGGTATAATTTCCCTTATAAGGTGATCTACAAATAAGAATCAGAAAATACTTATAGTTAATATATTTAATGTATTTAAGTTAATGTATTTAATCATTAAGTTACTCTGTTTAAGGCAGGCTAAGCAATTATTACCTTACAAAAGAATATAGAATTCTGAATATAGAATTCACATAGCAATTTGTGAATTGAATTATCAAGAAGAAAACTAAGCAAAAATGAAAATTATTTCCAAAGAACATACCAATTGGATAAAATAAGGTATGCTGTAAACATTTTATATATTTTCAACTACCTTGCAACATTTCATGTTAGAGGTATCTAATGTAGATATGTTTGTAGATGAGGATTTCAAGAGCAAGTCAGTGAATTAGCTGCATTATAAGCACACTCAAGTCATATAACAACCATAGTATTAGATGAGATTGCTCAGTAGGTCATGAAACAGTTTCTGCTTCTCCCTAATTTTATGCCCACTTACTCCCTTAAAATATTGGGATTTAGTTTGGTTACCTCTTCATACTGAAAAACTATAAGCATTAACAACTGTTAGATGCCTCGAAATAATTTCCTGTCAACATCGACATGTCCTTTTTTTCCTACCATTTTTTCTTTTTCAAGGAAAGCTTTATTCTTTGGTAGTTGAATTTTAATTATTTGTTTTTGAACAAGTAATTATCCTTGTGGATAATTGTTGTGTTTTCAATAACCAAGATGCAAAATTGCTGTTCATATTTAAGCTGGATAAAAATTGGGACACCTGGGTGGCTCATTCGGTTAAGTGTCCAGCTTTGGCTCAGGTCACAATCTCGCATTTCGTGGATTTGAGTCCTGTGTCAGGTTCTGTGTTGACAGCTCAGAGTCTGGAGACTGTATCTCCCTCTCTCTACCCCTTCCCTACTTGTGCTCTGTCTGTCTGTCTCTCTCTCAAAAATAAATAAACATTAAAAAATAAGCTGGATAAAAATTATATTCAAGTGATGACAATTCTGAGCTTAAAACTTAAACCAAATTTTGGTAACTTGGTTTACTTTTGATAAGTTATCATGAGAGTATCTAAACTGGCATCCACATGTGTTAATGGGGAGACAATTTGGATCAGAGGGTGGGGATTTGTTTTAAATTTACTTAAAATTACTTAAATTACTTAAATTTACTTAAAAAAGGAATTCTGAATTACACTTGAGACCCTTAATTTAAGACTTTAAAGTCTTTCCTAGTTAGTACCAGTGTAACCAACATTATTTTCTAACACATTTTAATACTCATAATGATTTGGCTTGAAATTATGGGAATTTGACTTTATTATCCATATTTCTTCAGTTGTTTTCCTGTGCAATGCAAGGGGAGACTTCTCTACATTTCCAGTCTAGAGTGTTAATACTCTGCCCTAACATCTTACCCCCTCACTATTACAGTATCCTTAAAAATGCCATTTTTCCCTCTCAGCACATAAATTATTATATTGTTATGACTTGTTTCTATGTTTATCTCCTTACTAGTGTTAAAGAAAACCAGAGGTGGATAGTAGTTAAAGCAGTAAAAGCAGATTTCATTCCAGAAATATTGCCTTAAGGGAAAAGAGACCTCAATAGAGAACTGGTCTCAATTCCTAATTGAGCAGGGGCAGGTGGGGATTTATGGCCAAGGAGCAGGATGGGATCAGTGGATGGAAAATTGCAAAGAGGAAATATCAAGGGTAAAGGGGGATTCTGGTCCAACCAACTTGACAGGATTCATGCTGAAAGCAGGCCAGGGTGATCACATAGCAGGGGTGGAGGGTGAGGAGTTTGATCAGAACAAAGGTGATCAGATTTCAAGGGTGGGGGATTCTCTCTGACCTGACTTAGCAAGATTCTTGCTACAGTTAGGGGATATAGACTTGCCAAGGACAACAAGGACAGACTCCAAGGTCAAGACCTAGAGGGCTTACTGGAGAGTGACTAAAGTTTTGTCGAAGAGAGAATCTTTGTCATTAGGGGATCCCTTAAAGGCTCTGAGTAAATCAGTTGTCTATTTCTAGTTCTAAACAGAGTACGTGGCACACAGTGGATGTTCATTGTTTTGAAGGAATAAATTAGGAATAGGGTATTGGCATTTGCTGAGTGCTAAGAGTGCTACAGATACTGAGTTTTCCAAGAAACAGTGCTGGCTTTCGAGTCAGACAAACATGGGTTTAAATACTGAATTTAACACTAGCTGTGTGACTATGTGCAATTTATGTAGTTTCTGAGGTTTAGTTTCCTTATCTTTAATGGGATAATATACTTAGCTAAATTTTTCATATGAGAATTAAATGTAAATAATATTGTCAAGTAGCTATGTGGTAGCCACTTTGTTACGTTATCTCTTAGCATACTTTGCACTATGTCGGGCTTCTTCCCACATAGAATTATGGAGGTTATATAGTTTTAACTCATATTTTACATAATAATAGAGAATTGTAATGAAATGAAAAGTTTTCACTAACTATGTAGCTTCAAACCAGTCTCTTAATATATACTTTAATATATAATATTAATATATACTTAATATATAATCTTTAATATATAATATTAATATATACTTAATATGTACTTTTCTCAGTTATAAAATAAGAAGACTCAACTAGATGATCTCTAAGATTTCTATTGGTAACATTAAAAATTTTTTTAATGTTTATTTATTTATTTTTTTGAGTGAGAGAGTCAGAGCACAAGTAGGGGAGGGGCAGAGAGAGAGGGAAACAGCAAGAGAGAGAGAATCCACAGCAAGCTCCAGCTGTGAGCTGTCAGCAAGAGCCCGATGAGGGGCTTGAACGACCTGAGCTGAAGTTGGAAACTTAACAGACTGAGCCACAGGTGCCCCATCTATTGGTAAGATTTTTGAGTTATACACCTTAGGAACCAGAAGCAGGTTCCTTTCTAACAATGCTGTTAGGTGGATAAACTGACCAGTAGTTTCTTTCTTACTAAAATATTAGGAACTTCATATACTATTTCTTCTGGGAGAATTTTCCATTTAAAAAAGAAGAGAGATGGGATGTTGAAAAGCTTGCTAACGAGTGGATTGTTAATAGAGTTTCAGTTACCAGTAAGGGAACCAATTCTGAACAGTAAGGACATCTTTCTAGTGTTCCTATCATACCATTTTACCTCTATAACTTGTTAGACGTTAAACTGGAAAAAAAAAATACCACCTAAGGGTTTTTAGGTTCTCTGAAGAAGCATTTCTTGATTTGGTTTATATCCTTTAGGACATTCCAGAACATTGTTCAATATGTTCATGTTTAGTTGAAAGTTGAAGAAACAAGAAAACTGTTTCTTAATCTTTCCCTCTTTCTTTCCCTCTCCTTTTTCTCCCTCCATCCCCCGCCCTCATTCTTGCTCTTTATCTTTCCGTTCCTTTAACTTAAATAACTAGTAGGTTCCCTTGAGCACTACTAGTCACAAAATAAAACTGTACCAGATTGAGATTGATATACAAAATATTCTACTCCTTCAAAATTACTAAAAAAACCCAAAACAAAACAGTATCTACTTTTCCACTGCGATATATTAAAGTTTTGGTGGCTTTGCCTGTAACTGTTGTAATGAGCTCAGTGATGTGACCGACTAGAAAGGACAAGGCTTGTAAAATCAACTGCTGGATTAATCTACTGGCATGTTTTTAAGTAGAGGGCATACACCCTAAAGGTACAAAGTCCAACTTTTTAAATATGATAAATTTTTGTTATATCATGAATTAGGATTTTATTTTATCTAAAAGGTGTCATTTTATAGTAGGATACTAAATCTAGTTAATACTATGACAGTTTAATGGGACAAGGTTAGGAGATAGTACAATAAATGATAAGAAGATTAGGTATAAAGCCTGGAGCTGTGAGTTTTAGCTGTGGCTCTGTTTCCAATTTACTGTGTGACATTATACAGACATTCCTTGTTTATGTTACATTACATGATTTTAAGTTCCCTCCTGTATAGACATCTGACCAGAGCACATTAATAAGAAGACCAAAGTCCTGGATGTTCTGAGAGTTTGGGCTGTTCCTAGAGTTAGGTAGGTTATCTATGAAGTGTGACTTAAATATAAATATCTTTTCATTGGGACACCTGGGTGGCTCAACTGGTTGAGGGTCTGACTTTGGCTCAGATCATGATCTCACGGTTCATGGGTTCAAGCCCCCAATCGGGCTTTGTGCTGACAGCTCAGAGGCTGGAGCCTGCTTCAGATTCTGTTTTCCTCTCTCTCTGCCCCTCCCCCACTCACACTCAGTCTCTCTCTGTCTCTCAAATATAAATAAACATTAAAAAAATTAAAAAAACATTAAAAAAATCTTCTCATTAGCACACACAAAAATCTAACTTTTAGATTATGGTTTAGAAAATAAGAAAAATATGTATTATCTCCTTTAAAAGACATTAGTTTCCAGCTTACGAAGTAAGAAAATGAAAACATAAGATCAAATTAAGTAGAAGAAAGGAAAAAAAATAATAATCAAACTAGAAATCAATGAAATAGAAAACATGAAAATAATAGAGAAAATCATTGAAACCAAAAGTTTGTTCATTGAGGAGGTAAAAAAATTGACAAAATTTTAGCCAAAGCTGATCAGGAAAGGAAAGAAGACACAAACTACCAATATTAGTGAAAAGAGAGATATCATTGTGATTCTACACATATGAATAGGATAATAGATGAACAACTTTGTACTAATAAATTAGACAACTTCAGTAAAATGGATTTTTGTAAAAGATACAAATTATGAAAGATCACTGAAGATGAAATAGATAACCTGAATAGCCCTGTGTCAATTATACAAATTGAAATTTTAGTTAAAATTTTTTCATGAATTTTAGTTAAAGTTTTTTCATGAAGAAACTTCAGGTCCAGATTGCTTCACTACTATATTCTACTGAACATTTAAGGAAGAAATAATACCAATCACTCACAAATACCTACAAAAACTTAAGAGGAGGGATTACTTTTGACCTCTTTCCATGAGGCCAGAATTACCATGATACCTAAATCAGACAAAGATATTACAAAAGAGCAAAAGCATGGATCAATAAATCTATGTACATAGATGCAAAAATTCTGAACAAAAATTTGAGCAAATCAAATACAATACTATGCTAAAAGATAATCCATTATGATCAGGTGGGGTTTACCCCAAGAATACATGGCTGGTTTAACATTTGAAAACAATCAATGCAATAATTAATATGATAAAGGATACCAATGGAAATCCTATACTTAATAGTGAAGGACTTCTAGCGAATGCTTTCTTTCTAAGATTGTGAACAAGACATGTCCATACTCACTGCTTTTATTCAATATTGTACTGGAGGTTTTAGTGCATGCAATTAGGCAAGGGAAAAAAAAGATATCCAGATTGGAAAGAAAAGATGTAAACTATTTTATTCATAGACAATATGATTATCTATGTAGAAAATTATTTATCTATATTTAAAAACTATAAGAACTAATAAGTAAATTTATCAAGTCATAAGATATAAAATCAATATACAAAAATATACGATTATATACTATCAAAATTATTTTAAAATTTAACTAAAATTTAATTTCATTAAAAACTGAAATTAAAATTAATACAACTTATAATAGAATCAAAAGGTATGCCTAGGGATAAGCCTAAAAAAGATATGAATTATTTATATCTTTAAAACAACAAAAGATTGTTCAGAGATATTAAAATATCTTAATAAATGGATTAATATTCCTTTTGCATGAGACAGAAACAGTGTTAAAATGACAATAATCTGCCAATTGATCTATAGAGTCAGTATAATATCAGTCAAAAACAAAATAGGCTTTTCTGTGTGTGTAGAAATTAAAAAACAAAACAAAACAAAACAGAAATTTATTGTCTCACCATTCTGGACACTAGACAAAAACCAAGGTGTCTGCAGGGTTGCTTCCTTCTGAGGACTGTGAGAAAGAATCAGTTCCATGCCTTTAAATATCTTCTGGTGATTTGCTGACATCTTTAGTGTCCCTTAGCTTATGGAGAATTGCCCTGATCTCTGCCTTTATCTTCAGATGGTGTTGTCTATATGCATGTCTGAGGCCAAATTTCCTGTTTTCATAAGGACTCTTGTCATGCTGTAATAAAGGTCTAACTCTTCTCCAATATGACATCATCTTAACTAAGGCCTAAGAAATAGGGCATCAGCCCTATTTCTGAATAAGATCACATTTTAAGGTACTGAGGGTTAGAACCTCAGTATATGAATGGTGTGTTGGGAGGTTATGATTCAATTCATAATAACAGGGAAACAATAGACAGGCCCATACCCTGCTTCATGGAATGAATATAATAGACTGTAGAACAATCCCAGAGGCCAGAATCACGACTGGCACTCCACAGGTTAACCTCATAAAACATGTGAACCCAAATCAAATGTATATGTTATATAAAATGAGTCATTTGCTCCTCTCCAACTTGTCAACTCTGTCTTGTGGCCAGTTTACCCGTGTGTAGAAATTGACAAGCTGATTCTTAAATTTATATGGATATTCAAAATATCTAGAATGACCAAAACAACTTTGGATATTGGAGGGCTAAAGCTACCTGATTTTAAGAATTATTACAAAGCTACAGAAATCAAAACAGCATGATACTGGCAAAAAATATATAAATCAACAGAAATAAACCCACACATACATGGAAAATTGATTTTGATTGTATAAAGGCAATGCAGTGAAGAAAGAGTAGCTCTTTCAACAAATAATGCTGGAAATATTGCATATTAATGTGTCAATTGATTCTAGATTAGAAACAAAGAAGTAAAATTTTTGTTCACAGACAGCATGATTATCTATATTGTATGACAATAAGGTTTCGTATTTCATACCTTATACAAAAATTATCTCAAAGTGAATTACAAACCTAAGATGCAAAACAATAGTGACAGTAAAAAGATTTAAGTAACTGTCAGGGATTTGGGACAGGAAGGTGGATTTTAGTTAATAATAATGTATCAATATTGGTTCATAAATCTTAACAAATGTTCCATACTAATATAAGATATTAGTAAGAGGGGAACTGGATGCAGGGTATATGGGAACTCTCTGTACTATTTGCAATTTTTCTGTAAATTTAAAACTGTTCTAAATCTAAAACTGTTCTAAAAATAACATTTGTTTATGAAAATACAGTGAGGTACCATTAAATATCTATCAAAACAACTGTAATGTAGAGACAGAATGTACAAACTGTTGGTGAAGATTTAGAACAACTGAAACACTCATACACTGTTGATGAAGTGTAAATTCATCCAAATACTTTGAAAAATTGTTTCTGGAGATAAACAAGCAGTTAATCTACAATGAAGATGATTTGCATATCTTGTGACCTACCAATTCCACTCCTGCATATACTCAAATACATACATATATTCATCAAAAGACATGCACCAGAATTCACCTAGCAATACTGCTTGAAAAGTCCCCAAATAGAAAATAACCCAAATCTTCAGCAACACGGAAATAACTATATATTTTCACAACAAAATATTACAGGGAAATGAGAATAGACAGCCTGAAACTACTCACAAAAATACCAAGAACCTCACAAAATTGATGTAAAGTATTCGGTGTACAAAGTATATATAATTTTGTGACTTATTTATATATTATACAGCAGCCAAGAGTAATGTATGGTGATGGGGCACAAGAGGGTTTACCTTGGGGAAAGGGTAGAGTGGCTAGAAGAAAGCAAGGGAGGACTTATGAAAACTTGATAATGTTCTATTGCTTGATCTGGGTGCTCATCACATGGATGTATTCAGTTTGAGAAAATTATTACCTATATGAATTGGGATATAAATAAATTTTGCATACTAATCCATTATCTATTATGTAGATTACAAATCTCTTCTAGGTTTGTTGACTGTGTTTTCAGTTTCTTCATGTTATTTTTTTAACAGAAGTTCATTTAAAAATAACTTTTAGTAATAGAAAATTTTCAAACATGCACAAAGGAAAAGAGCAAATGTTCATGAACCCTGTGAACCTACCATCCAGCTTCAACAACTACAAACTTTGGCAATCTTATTTAACCCGTCTCCTTTACCTTACCTTTTTTTTTTTCTGGTGTACTTTTAATAGCTTTATTGTATTATAGCTGGTACACAATAGAAACTGCACGTATTTATAGTATAAAATTTGATAAATTTTGACATAGGTATACATCCATGGAAACCAACACCCATAATCAAGAAATATGTACATATTCCCCACCCCCAAATTTTCCTCATGTTCCTGCCCAGCCACCCTAGCTGCAACTGATCTGCTTTGTATCACTGTAGAGAGCTTGCATTTTCTAGTAATGCCACATTATATGCATAGGTTTCTTTTTTTTTAATTGTGTGGAAATATCTTATGAAAGTGAATGTAGGATCTTGCCAATTCTCCTTAAATATTTGACACCATTAAGAAAAACATTTACTCTGACACAAATGAAAAATTAACCAGCTTAGCTTAGAAAAAAGACATAGTTGTGCATTCTGTAATGTTCATCTGCTACAGGTAGTTTTATTAGGGACTGGTTCTTGGGCAAGCCACCACATGCTACCAGAGGTGTAAGCAATTGGTATATAGTTTTATTGCCTCTTTCAGTCAATTCAGGATAAACATTCTTGAGGGAAGAGAACTTAGCTACCAAACTCTTTGAATTTTTTACTGTTAAAGTTCGTAGTGTAAATTCATAGTCTCTTGTGTATTTATATGGGTTAATATTCCCAAAACAATGTTACATAATTACAGTGATCATGAACATCTTTGACTTGTTCATGATTCTAACAAAACTGCTTCTAGGATTATCACTGATAAACATAGTATTGGTTTTTGATTAGAAATTATATACCTGTGTAAAATATTTATTAGTTTGTAAGCCAAAGATCTATTCTTGACATCTATTCCTATGAACCTTGGCTATTTTTTTTTTTTATAACGTTCATTCATTCATTTACTATTGTGGTAAGGACATTTAGCATGATCTACCCTTTTAATAAAATGTTAAGTGTACAATACAATACTGTCATCTGTAGACATAGTATTATGCAGTCTCTAGAAGTAACTCACCTTGTGTAAGTGAAAGTTTATATACCCATTAAATAGTAATTCCATATTTCCCAAACCCTCAATCCCTGCCAATTCTACCATTCTACTCTTTGCTTCTATGAGTTTGACAATTTTGTTTTAATTAAGCATCTGGAAATAAACTCATACATCTATGGTCAAAAGAAATTTTTAAGGTTTATTTATTTATTTTTTTGGGGGGGAGAAAAAGTGAGCAAGTTGGGTAGGGGCAAAGGGAGAGAGAGAAAGAGAGAGAATCTGGAATCTGAAGCAGTTTCCATGTCCAGTGCAGAGCCAGATACAGGTCTCTATCCCATGAACCATGAGATCATGACCTAAACTGAAATCAAGAGTTAGATGCTTAACTGACTGAGCCATTCAGGAGCCCAAATGGCCAAATTTCCTTTAAAAATATTGATTGGTTGATTGTATAATTAACACACAGTATTATATTAGTTTCAGGTGTACAGTTTAATGATTCAACAATTCTATACATTACTCAGTGCTCATCTGGGTAAGTATACTCATAATTCCCTTTTTTCACCTATCTTTCACCATCTTTTTCACCTATCCCTCCACCCTCACCTCTGGCAACCACCAGCTTATTCTGTGTATTTAATAATCTGTTTTTGTTGGTCTCTTTTTTATTTGTTTTAGTTCTTAATTCTACATATGAGTGAAATAATATGATATTTGTCTTCCTCTGTAGGACTTATTTCACTTAGCACATACCCTCTAGGTCCATCCATGTTGTTGCAAATGGCAAGATTTTATTCTTTTTTATGGCCAAATTTGACTTTTTTAAACACCTTATCTGAGTAGAAGAATACAGCATTTGTCCTTCTGTGCCTGACTTATTTCACTTTGTATAATACCCTCCAGATTTATCCATGTTGTCACATATTGCAGAATTTCCTTCTTTTTAAAGGCTGAATAATATCCCATTGTGTGTATATTCCACATTTTCTTTATGCATCCAGGAACAGATGATGAATCCTATTAAACATTTAAAGAATAATTAATGTCAAACCTTCTCAAACTCTTCTTAAGAAACTGAGGAGGAAGGAATATTTCTAAACTCATTTTATGAGGCCACCAACACTACTCTGATAGCAAAGCCAGACAGAGACATTATAAGAAAACAACAACAACAACAAAAACAAACAAAAACAAAAAAACCCACACTACATTCCTATATCCCTGATGGTCATAGATGCAAAAATCTTCAACAAAATACTGAATTCAGCCACACATAAAAAGGGTAAAATACATCATGATAAAATGGGGTTTATCCTTGGGATAAAAGTCTGGTTCCACATATACAAATCAATTAATGTGATATACCACATTAACAGAATGAAGGATAAAAAACACATGATCATCTCAATAGATGCAGAAAAGCATTTGACAAGATTTGACACCCTTTTATTACTAAACAAAACAAACCAACCACCCCCCCAAAAAAAAACCCATCTCAATAAACTAGGAGTAGAAGGAAATTATCTCAGTATAATAAAGGCTAAATATATAAAGCCCACAGCTAACATTTTAGTGAGAAATTAAAAACTTTTCCTTTGAAATGGAAAACAAGGCAAGGGTACTCCCTCTAGCCACTTCTTTTCAACATAGTATTGCAAGTCCTAGTGAGAGCAATTAGATTCTTAAATGTTTTCACACTCCTTGCTAAGGATCCAGAATAACATAATTTTCCACATGAAAGTCTTGTGCATTTAAAAGCTCTGAAATTCTGAAGAGGGCTTGAACCAATTACTAAGATCCCACACTGCAACCTAACCTTCATATTTCTCACTAAGAGCATAGAGGCTTCTTGTATTTGGCCCAGAGCAAACAAAAAAATTAGAATAATTTCATAACATGTGGTTCCCCCAAACACTATTACAGCCAATAGAAAGAGTTCTCATCTTTTATCTCCTATGATAGTCATCTCTCCAAGATTCTACTTCCCCAACTAGGAAATCACTATCATTTTAAAGTTGGCCAGAATATTTTATCACCCTCTGAAACAAATACTTTATAATTTAAATCATATGCAAAAAGTGTCATTACCTTTCAGCACCCCAGGCATCTATTTTCTCTGACTCACTTGTTTTGTTCTCTATTCACCTGTGATCTCTAACTAGGGTGGCATGTAAGATTTCTAAAAGTAAACGTGGGATCCATTGAAGATTTTATTAGTTCTAGCTAGTAAAAATAAAGTGGTTTTAAATAAAACAGCTACATTATCCGGTTTCATAAATTTTACTTTCCTACACACAAAAGCAAATTTTAGGTGCATGTTATTAAGGGAGAGGTTGTATTACTCCAGCCTGTCTATCTTACAAGGCTCATAATCACATTATATGTGGCATGTGGAAGGGAAATACTTTGCAGCAGCAACCAGTGCTTTTAAACATCTGTTTCTGAAAACTGAAAACACAGTAACTTTAAAATTTGAAATTAAAGATGTCTAAAATTCCTTATTTTTATTTGTAACTGGATTTTATTTTAATAATATTTGTTTCAAAAATTTTAAACTTGAGAGTGTCCCCTCAATAATATAAGTGATGAGTGACACCCACCTCTGTATTAGTCATAATTACCAGGAGATTTTACATCAAGAAATGAAAGGCTTCATGAATTATGAGTTGCAGTTCAATTTCATTTTCTCAATATATAACGGCTGGAATGCAAAGAGTCATTTTTATTCAGACCTTGTCAGCAATCTCCATAACCTGGCCAAAATACTTGGTGTGTTGGAAAGAACAATGGCTTTATATCTTGCGGTTTGGAATTTAAACCCTGGTTTTCAACTTTCTTTCTTTCTTTCTTTCTTTCTTTCTTTCTTTCTTTCTTTCTTTCTTTCTCTTTCTTTCTTTCTTTCTTTCTTTCTTTCTTCTCTTTCTTTCTTTCTTCTCTTTCTTTCTCTTCTTCTTCTTCTTCTTCTTCTTCTTCTTCTTCTTCTTCTTCTTTACCAGCAATTTCTGGTATATCACTTAATCTTTCTCATGTTTAAGCTCCCTCCTTTGTAAATGTTGATGATAATATTTACCCAGCAAGAAAGTTTTAAAAAGTTATAATAATATATATAATGCCATTGACATAGGGCCTTTTAAGGCACTGAAAAATGCCTTTTTGATAATAATAAGAATAAACATATTGTTTATATGTGTCTACAGTATCTGAGGTTGCTTATGTATTCTTCATACCTCCAATACATTTGTCATCTTTATACATGGAATGCCAGAGCTAAAAAAGACCATGGAGATTATCTAAGTTGCCACTAAACTTTTTTATTTTACAGCTGAGAAAACTGTCACCATCATGTTAAGAGTTATCCAAGGTCACACAGTGAATTAATAGCCCCGCTAGTATTAGAACTTAAATTCCTGGCTTTAATTTCTACATTTTTTCCTACCTTGCTGACAGTATATTTTTCTTCTTTACATATAAAAGCAAAAAAAAAAGTCATGTAATTAACTTAATTAACTTTTTCCTATCAGGTCCTATCCTCTTCTTAGGTAGAAACCCAGAAGGCGAGTTGGGTATTAACTAAAGGACAGAGTCAGGTTGGTTTTTTTAAATGTCTTGTGCATTATGGTCAGTTGCAGTGAGCAGTTGCATTTTATGATTATAGTGTTACTGTTTTTTAAAATATTACTTTTGATGAATTTAAACTGATCAACATATCCTTCAGTTTTCTACTGAAAGATTCTAAAGGTTTTTCTATTGACATCAGTGATAACCAATTTTTTTTTAAACTTCATTTGACTCAAAATCTTGAGAGTATCAGGGCTTTTGTTCAAAACATTTAGTATGGCTCATCTGGAGGTAACATTTTTTATCACTGTGTATTTGGTTTCATCAAGTTAATCCTGCATTGAAAATATAGTTTGAACATCTTTGTATTAGGAGAATCACATTATGTTACTTTGAAGATTGCAAAATGGCTTTCACTAAAACCCCATTTCTGATTCCCAAAGACCTTGCAATTCTGATTTGGGATTATGTGTAAGACTTCCCATCTGTGTTTTCTAACATTTTGCAGCGTATCTATTATCTAAGTTTGAGAAATGGTCAGTGCATGTGAATCTCTTCTGAAAGAGATGTTTTATCAGTTAGACAGTCTTTTCTCATTCAGAGAGACAGATGCTTTGATAGATTGTAGCTGTCTTTATATATCTATTTGTGTTATTATTAATTAGAGCCAGAATTCTGGAAGCGTCTAAAACTAGATAAGTGAAAGAACTTAAACTAAGCCTTCCAGTTTAAATGGGTGGCTCTTCTAACTTAATTCTCTATAGACAGTAAATGAGAAAAGGAACTATTCTAAATTAAAAAACAAGCAAGTTTTTAGGGAAATAAAAGCTAAAGAAATAGTATTACCAGATTCAATGAGGATAACTAATACTTAGAGAAAATTCAAATCTACTTTCAAAAGTCTCGATCACATTTTACCAACTTGCTTTTGCTAACATCCTATGTCTCTGAAGTATTATTGAACAAACACGAGTTGTCCCTTGAGGGCACAATGTTAATGTAAAATTTTCTTACTTCCCTAATAAATCATTGATATAATTTAAAACTAGCTTACTGGTAACTATTAAGAACATGAATAAATGACAAAACTGCAAATCATTACAACCAAAATAGGTTTCCATGAGAACCAATCCAAAAGGAGCCTGATTAAATGAAGAAACTCATTAATTTTTTTGTGCTCGATTTTTAGTCCCTGAAGTGGTGACATATTCCATTAATATGTGCAAATTTGTGATAGATTATTAAACCATTATTACGAACTCTGCTGAGAAATAATATATTAATTACATTAAATTCTTATATACTACTCTGTGATAAGTACTATTATTCCATTTTCCAAAGAGAGACTCAAAAAAGTTAAATGGCTTGCTCAATTTTGTGTTGATAGCCTGAAGTGTGAAGGTCTGAATTTGTATGCATGAAGAAAATAATTGTGATAGTAGGAGGAATTTTAAGTATTTTAAAAAAATTTTAAATGATAACATTTACAAGATGCTTAAAGATTAATTCTCCCAAATCATCTTTTGATGCTGTATGCCTTTTTCTTTCTTTTCTTTCATAGCTAAACTTCTGGATTCTCAGCTCACTGGCCTCTGGCTTTTGCTTTCACCATTGCTTGAAACTATTTTGCCAACAGTTGAGCAATTGTTAATTGCTTAATTGTACAGGCTGTTTTCAATTCTTACCTTACTTGACCTAGGCTGCACTTAACCCTTATCATCCAAACTTCCTCTGGCTTCAAGCTTCCATCAGGCTGTGGATGCCAATTGGTCACATTCATAGGAATAACCTATATTTCATACTTATGCATCCTTCCCTCTTATTCTGATAACAGCAAACATATTCCTTTGGAAAAACAGCTTCTCCATGACTCTATGGATTTGGAAAGGGGACTTTACCCAATTAAACAATCACAGTGTTTAGTATAAGTGGCCAGCATGAGTAAATTGGTGATTTTCTTCGGATTGTTAAATAATGAAGTAGGAAGAGATATACCTCATTTTTCTTCCACATCACTAAGCTGGAAGCTTTGGTCTGCCAGAAGCCATTGTTCCCCACTCCCTCCCAAATAGAACACACACACACACACACACACACACACACACACACACACATGCACCTAAACACATGTGCATACTCTGTGTGTGGAGGAAGCCATTGAGAATAAAGAGAGTGGAGCCAAAATATAGAGAAAGCTCAACCTACAGCTGGAGAGAAAGAGGTGCCCTAAAGGCGGTTTTGAGTCCCTGAATCCTTTTCTGTCCATTCCATGTTTGTGAGCCACAATGCCCACATTTGCTTACACTTGCTACAATTGGGTTTCTGTCATTTCCATTTTTAAAGAGGCTTGACTGATCTACTTAACTGCTCATTGCCACTGGTGTCCTCCTTAGACCCTTGGGACCTGTGTGAAGATGATATCCCCCAAATCTCCCAGAGCACACTACAGCTGCTAAAAATGGTGTCCCACAGACATACTCTGACATGTGAAGAAGTAGGAGAATCTTCTTGGCTCTTTCTCACTTTGTTGTCCGGATGTGAAAAGCAACACAGCTGGGCCTCCATGTTTCAGAGCTCCTTATAAAAAAACTTCTTTGGCTTCTGCAGCTGCCTCTGTCTTTATAGGGTGCATAGGCAAAGAAAGGCCTCTCTTCTTTAACCAAAAGCCCTTGGATAAACCTTCTCATGAGCCTCACTACCAGCTCCTCAGAAAATCCTATACACATCTGAGTCCTAGGCCTGCTAACACGATTTGCTCTTTCCTCCTTCTTGAACAGTCATCCCTTGGTTTATGTGTCACACATACTTGGTTTTATCTCAGCTCTTCTGGTTCTCCTCAGTCTTCACCTTAGGCCAATCTTCCTCTGCTTTTCTTATAAAGGTTGTTGTTCCAGGGCTCCGTGTCTTTAATCATTTCTATTTCTACTTGGCCTCTTATCCAAGAAACCACCATGTCATCAGATACTAAACAAGTAACTTTTAGTTTTTTATCTACAATCCAGCTATCTGTCCTGAGCACTAGACCCTCACGTTTACCTGCTTGCTACATACACATCAACTCCTAGATATTCCATGAATGTCTTGTATCTTCTACACACCATTAAACACACATCCCATCTACACATTTCATCACCTTTATCTTCTTTCCTTTAAGTTCCTCTCCCACCCATAAACATTACCATTCCTCTGGTGGCCCCCTCCCCAAAACATTAGGGGATACATCCTATATTTCCTTTTTCTTTCCAGATTCATAGTTTCTCAGTATATAAAATGTGTCCCTGTATATCCTAGATATTCTTTAGCATATTAAGAAAGGCGGGTGGTGTGGAGGAAGGGAACACAGACCTCTTTCCCTTACATTTTTAATTCCCATTTTCTGGATTGGTTTTCTTTTTAGCAAGCATGGGTTTATATTTGGATCTTTAATTCCTTTCAGGTTTTTTCTATAATACATAATCTTCCACTTGTTACATGAGAACACTATAATTTTAAGACATGTCTTCCAGATTCCATCATTTTATTTTATTTTTGCCCTTTTTTTTTCTTAACATCCTGGGAAAATTTTCCCAATGCATTTCCTAACTGCTTACACAACCACTTAATATATGGCTTTCGATGTCTTAAAAATAAGTACTCTTCTGACCAAACTGACCTCCCACCATGCATGGAGGACATGGGTGTGAACCAGAGGCCCATCCCAGCAACTAAGAGTCAGTGATGGTTATACTTCTTTTCTATGCTCCCACTTCCTCCTCCACCTTCATTTTTACAGGATAAAAAGATACAGCAGAGAAGACTCAGGTTATTTAACTTTGCTTTATTATTTTAAAAGTCTTTAAATACAGAGACAGACAAAAAACCAAAATAAGAATAATATAAGACATTTCAGAATGGCAAGGAAAAGGTTAGAGGAAATAAAAATATTCTTTTAGTTTAGGATACTTAATGTAATCATTTGGGTTATGAGGCATAGTCTTGTGGTCTACGAACATAGGGCAGGGAATCAGAATTCTAACTAATACTGCTCTGAAAACGAACTCTGTGGGTGGCCATGGACAAATTGCCTGATGCCTCCATTTCACTTCTCATGATTTCTAGTCAACAAGGAGATTGTTAATTTGAGTGACAATTCAACTAAATAAATAATGCCTTAAGGTTTAGTTGGGAATCTTAAGAAATGCTGATTTCTTTAGAATCATATAATATATTTAATTTGTTATTGATAGGTCACTTCAAATACCACAAAATGAATGGGAAGATGAACGTTGTGTTAAAAACATCCCAGAATTCTAGAGGAAACTCTCTAGTGTTAAATGGCTTCTTTTTTTTTGTGGCAAAAACCTTTTATTTCAGAGAATAGACATAAACTTGCATTTTATTGGATTACATAGTTCTCTTGGGCTATTTGATCAAGCTTGATTTTCTCAGTCCAACATTTCTGAGGGCAAAATATGATCTACTCAATAAAGTAAGTATATCTTCTAAAGCCAGATGAATTCCTTCCAGCAAGTATATTAACATTTAATGTGTTATATTTTACCAGAGGTGAAATATTTATACTCTAAAATCTTTTGCCCCAGGGACAAGAGAATGCTAAAAATATCAACCACCACACATAGCTTGGCACTAAGATCATGGGGTCCGATGGAGCCAGCCTCAGTTTGCACTACTGCATATACACATGTAAAGGGTATGTCTAGTGGACTTCTCCCTTTAGGATTATGCCTAACTTATTTACTTTATCACTTCAGTATTGCATTTATTTTCCCTCTACCTCTTCTTATACTTTTCTAATTTTGGAGAGATATATTTTATCCAAGTGTCTTGTTTCAGACGATCTGACCTCAAACGTGGAATTCTGTACTTTTAGTGTTTAGGGTTTTGTAGTTGATAAAAATAAGCATTTGTTTTTATTGGGTGAATATATAGAAATGGAATTGCTGTTTCTTATGTTAGGCATATGTTTGCTGTAAGACTGCTAAACAGTTTTCCAGGTAGACGAACCAATTTTAAACTCCCACCAGCAGCATTTGAGACTTTCAATTGCTCCATATCATCGTTACAATAGGTATAGTCAATTATTTTAATTTTAGTACTGTGATATTAATTTTTGTTATTAATGTTGATTTCCTAAATGACTAATGATATTGACATTGAACATATTTTCATACCCTTATTGATTATTTAGATATACTACTTTGTGAAGTTCCTGTTGAAACCTCTCACCTACTTTTCTATTGTCTTGTTAGTCTTTTACTTACTGATTTGTAGACATTCTATATGTACACCATTATGATTATTTTGTCAGACATATATTGCAAACATTTTTTTCTAGTGTGTCTTGTGGTTCTACCGTATCATTGGTGACTTTTAAAGAATAGAAGACTTTATTAAGGTAGGCTTAATACCTCAATCTTTTCTCTTATGAGGAGTGCTTATTTATAACCTGTTTAAGAAATTGTTGCCCACTCTAAGGTTGTGATAATAGTCTTCTATGTTTTCTCCTAGAAACTTTATTTTTTTTAATATTTCACATTTAATTGTGATAGTTCTTTTCTTTAAAAAAATGTTTATTTGGGGCGCCTGGGTGGCTCAGTCGGTTGAGCGTCCGACTTTGGCTCAGGTCATGATCTCGCGGTCCGTGGGTTCAAGCCCCGCATCAGGCTATGTGCTGACAGCTCAGAGCCTGGAGCCTGCTTCGGATTCTGTGTCTCCCTCTCTCTCTGACCCTCCCCTGTTCATGCTCTCTCTCTCTCTGTCTCAAAATAAATAAATGTTAAAAAAAATTTTAAAAAATAAAAATAAAAAAATAAAAAATGTTTATTTATTTTTGAGAGAGAGAGCAAGCAGGGGAGTGGGAGAGAGAGGGAGACAGAGACTCCCATGCAGGCTCTGTGCTGTACATTTCATGACTTGAGCCAAAGTAACTGACTGAGCTACCCGGGTGCCCCTAATATTGATGGCTCCTGAATAGATTTCTATACATGACAATATATAGGGATTAAGATTATTTTCTTTTCATGTGGACCTAGAATCATTTATTGGAAAGATCATCCTTTATACTTTGAATTACAGTAGCTTTTTTTTTTTTTTAATACTAGGTTAGTATTTTGAGTGGGTCTATTTCTGGACTCTAATTTGTTCCACTGGTGTACTTATCTATTGTCATGATAATTCCTCACTATCTTAATTATTTTTAGCTTCTCAATAATTTTTTTAAGATACATTTTTAAGTTTATTTATTTATTTTGAGAGAGAATGCAAGGATGGGAGGGGCAGAGAGAGAGAGGGAAAGAGAAAATTCTAAGCAGGATCTACACTATCAGTGCACAGCCTCACATGGGGCTCAAACCCACAAACTGTGAGATCATGACCTAAGCTGAAATCAAGAGTCAGACGCTTACTTAACCAGCTGAGCACTCTGGTGCCCCCACAATAACTTTTGATATTTGGTAATATAAATCTTCCAGTTTAGCTTTTTTTCCTCAATATTATTTTGGCTACATTAAGTTCTTGGTTTCCATTTCCATTTTAGAATAAAGTTGTTAATTTGCACAAAGTAGCATGCTTGGAATTATGATAGGGAATGCATTGATTTGGGGGAGGAATGACATTTAGTCAGTATTGAGTTGTCTAGTCAATGCAAATGGTATATCTCTCCAGTTATTGTTGTCTTCTTTATTTTCTCTCATCAATGTTTTGTTGTTCTCAAGGAGGAAGTTTTGCACTGTTTTTATGTATTCCTAAGTAGTGGATGTTTTATTTGATGTTATTTTAGTGGTATTTTTAAATTAAATTTCATTTTCCAATTATTTCCCATATAAAATGTCATTTTGCCATATTTTGGCCTTGTTTCTAGTGACCTTATTAAATTCACTTATTTTTAAGTTTGTAGATTCTTTTAGTTTTTCTACAGAAAATCTACAGAAACAATCAAGTCATCTCTGAGTAGCAGCTTCCATATCTATGTTTCCATTTTTGTATTTTTTTCCTACCTTACTGAACTGGTGAGAACGTCTAGTAAAATGTTGAATAGAACTACTGGTAATTGATATTGTTTTCTTATTCTTGTTGTCTTCAAAATTTACTAGTAACTGTATTTGTTTTTGGTTTTTTGGTTTTTTTTGAGCAAGGGGGAGGGGCAGAAGGAGAAAGAACAAGAGAGAGAGAGAGAGAGAGAGAGAGAGAGAATTTAAGTAGCTCCATGCTCAGCGTGGGTCCTGACGTGGGGCTCAATCCTACGACCCTGGGATCATGACCTGAACCAAAATCAAGTGTCAGGTGCTCAACCAATTAAGCCACCCAGGTGCCCCAAACTGGATAAATGGATCCCTTTATCAGATTAAAAAAACTACTCTTTTATTTTTAATTGCTGAGTTTTAAAATCATAAATAGGTATAGAATTTTATTGAATGCTTTTTACTAAATTTATTGAGGTCATCATATATTTCTTCTTTTATTAATAGGTGTAGAATTTTATCAAATGCTCTTTTCCACATCTGTGAGATTGTTACAAGGTTTTTCTGTTTTATTTATTTTTTGATGAATAACACTGATTGTTTATTATGACTTTATTTTCTTACAGCAGTTTTAGGTTTACAACAAAATTAAGAGGGAGATACAGAGATTTCTTTTTTTTTTTTAATGTTTATTTTTCAGAGAGAGAGAGAGAAAATGCAAACATGTGCCTGTGAGCAGGGAAGGGGCAGAGAAAGAGGGAGACGGGATCCAAAGCAGGCTCTGCACTGTCAGCACAGAGACTGATGTGGGGCTCAAACTCAGGAACCATGAGATCATAACCTGAGTCAAAGTAGGACAGCCACATAGGCACCCCCAGAGATTTCTTTATATTTCCTGCCCCAACATATGCAGAGCCTTCCCCATAATCAACATTACTTACCACAGTGGCACATATTTTATCAAGGACATATCTACATTGACACATCACAGTCACCCAAATTTCAGTTTACCTTAGCATTTGCTCTTGGTGTTGTACATTCTGTTGGTTTGGATAAATATATGATGACATATATCCATTACTATAATACTACATAGAATATTTTCAGTGCCGTAAAAATCCTCTATGCTTTTCCTATTTATTTATCCTACTCCCTGCCCTGCCCCCCCCCCCCCCCCACCAGCCTCCCCTTCACCCCTGGTAACCACTGATGTTTTATCTTGTCTTTATAATTTTGCCTTTTCTAGGATGTCATAGAGTTGGGATCGTATGTAGCATGTAGCCTTTTCAGATTCGCTTCTTTCACTTAGTAAATATGCATTTAAGGTTTTTTCATGTCCTTTCATGACTTGATAATTCATCTCTGTTTAGCACTGAATAATATTCTATTATCTGGATGTATCAAGCTTATTTATATATTCACCTACTAAAGAACATCTTGGTTCCAAGTTTGGGCAACAATGAGTAGGATTGATTTTCAAAGTATTAAACCAATCTTGCAGTCAGTCCTGGCACAAATTCCCATTGGTCATTTTATGTTTTCTTTTTATATAATACTAGGTAAAATTTGATAATATTTTGGATAGGATTTTTCCATATATATTCATGAAATATATTGGGCTATACTTTTATTGTCCTATAAAGTTCTTGTTATGTTCACATATCAGGGTTATTATGGCCCCATAAAATCAATTGGAAAGTTTTCTCTTTGTTTTCTATTTCCTGAAAATTTTATATTAGAATGGTTTTATCTTTTCTTAAATATTTGAAAGTATTTGCTAGCATTGCCCTCAAGGCCTGAAGATTATTCTGTGGGAAAATTATAAAATGGAAGATTAAGTTTCTATAGTAGATATTGGATTATTCATATATTCTATTTCTTACATAGGTTTTAATTGCTTAAGTTTTTTAAGGAATTTGTTGATTTTTTCAAATTATCAGCATAAAATTATTTATAACATCTTTTATTTTCTTTTTAATGTGTATAAAATCTGCAGTGAAGACTCCCTTCTTATTGTTAACATTGATGATTTCTGTTTTTTATTTACTCTTTATCAGCCATTCTAGGTTTTTAATCAATTATATTATTTTATTGGTATATATTATTTTATTATATATAAAATATATAACTACATATAATGTCAATATTATATTAATATTTTAAAGGTTTCAGTTTTGTTGATTTGTTTTCTGTTGTATGCTTATTTTCTAGTTAATTGACTTCTACTATATAATTATTACTTCTTTTCCCTTACTTTTTTTGAGTTTAATTAGCTGTTCTTTAGCTTCTTAAGACAGAAGATTAGATCAATAATTTTTAATATATTTTCCCGATTAAACTATTCACTTCAATTCTTCCTGTAGTTTCTTGCTTTTTTTATGTGGAATAATTTCCTTTTACAAGAAAGACCTAGTTTTTATTTCTTTAGCCTAGGTCTGCAGCAAAGAATTTTTCAGCCAGCCTTTGTTTCTATTCATATTCATTTTTGTTTGTTTACTGATGTCTGTATTTTATTCATTTTCCTTAGTTTTTATCTAATGTCCCTTTTCTGTCCTAGGATCCCATCCAGGATATCAAATTACATTTAGTTGTCATTTCTCCTTCGATTTCTCTAGACTGTGAAAGTTTTTCAGACTTTCCACATTCTTTAAAAATTTTTGTATAATTTTTTTTAACGTTTACTTATTTTTGAGAGAGAGAGAGAGAGAGCGAATAGGAGAGGGGCAGAGAGAGAGGAGACACAGAATCTGAAGCAGGCTCCAGGCTCTGAGCTGTCAGCACAGAGCCCGATGTGGGGCTTGAACCCATGAACTGTGAGATCATGACCTGAGCCGAAGTCAGACATTTAACCAATTGGGCCACCCAGGTACCCCTAGACTTTCCACATTTTTTTAATGTTTATTTATTTTTGAGAGAGAGAGAGCATGAGCAGGGGAGGGGCAGAGAGAGGGAGACTGAGAATCTAAAACAGGCTCTGTGCTGATTGCAGCAAGCCCGATGCTGGGCTTGAGCTCACAAACCATAAGATCATGACCTGAGCCGAAGTCAGATGCTCAACCTACTGAACCACCCAGGTGCCCCAGTCTTTCCATATTTTTGCTGATCTTGATAATTTTAAGGAGTGCTAATCTGTTATTTTGTAAAATGTCCTTTAAATTGGGGATTGTCTGATATTTCCCTCATGGTTAGATAGAGACTATGAGCTTTAGGTAAGAAGACCCATAGAGGTAAAATGCCATTCTCATCACATCATTTCATTAACATGACTATTGATGTGCTAGTAACATGACTCATTAACATGCTGTTAACATGACTTCTTACTGATGTTGTTAACCTTGATTATATGAGGTAGTATTTGTCAGTAATTCCAATAATTGGTATTGTCAGTGTTTTGGACTTTATTCTAGTAGATGTATACTGGCATCTTATTGTTTGAATTTGCAATTCTCTAGTGACAAATAATGTCCATTTTTTCATATACTTATTTGCTTTCTGTATTTCTCCTCTGGTGAAGAATTCAAATCTTTTGCACATTTTTAATTACTTTGCTTATTTTTATATTGTTAGGTTCTTTGTTTATTTTGCATGCAAGTCATGCAATAAATATTTTCTCCCAATCTGTAATTTATTTGTTTAAATTATTTTAACAGTGTCTTTCACAGAGAAATTTTAAATTTTAAAAATAGTCCAACTTTTTGGGTTTTTTCTATGCATTATATTCTGGTATCATATCTAAAATCTCATAACCAAACTTGAGGGTCACATACATTTTCCCTGTCTTTTATTTCAGGAATTTTATTGTTTTGAATTGTATTCACCTTCATTTTTAAAGGATATTTTCGTTGAACATGGACTTCTTTGGGAAGTTTTAATTTCTTTTAATGCTTTAACAATTTCATTCCACTGTCCCCCATTTTCCATTGATTTCTTATAGAACAACATTCAGCTATAATGTTTTATTTTTATGTATATTGTATACCTTTTCCTATATTTTTAAAGCATATCTGTGTCTAGGTTGTTTTCCAATAAATGGAGTCTGACAGACATTCTTAGCCGCTTGATTTAGTGAGGAAGTGCTTCCAAGTGTTAGTTTTAAGGGAGTGAGGAACACAAAACCGGGAAGTGAGAGAAAGTTAGTCAAAGATGTGGATTCTGCTGAAAGCTAACTTCCTCCTGACCCCATGGGGTATATGGCACATCAAATGCCAAAAGAGAGATATCTCATTTTACAGCAATGGACCCAGTCTTTTGTATCCATTTTTCAGCTGGTTATGGTTTTTGTCCACCCCTCTGCAGGGAATATATCCTCTTACCATTCTAGACAAGCTCTTATCAGCCGAGGCAATTCTCAGAAGAGAGCAGTTGTGAGATATTAGCAGCTAACACAGCAGCTGAGGGATGAATGCTCTGTCCTAAAAGGATGTATTAGATCTTTTCCTGTGTCACATATGTCTCTCAGGCTCTTATATGTATTTTTCTATCTTTTTATTTCTTTGTGATTCAGTCTATATAATTTAAATTTAGTTATCACCTTCTCTTCAGCTGTGTCCTACCTGTGGTTAATGTTATAGAGAGAGGGAGACACAGAATCCGAAGCAGGCTCCAGGCTCTGAGATGTCAGCACAGAGCCTGATATGGGGCTCCAACCCACAAACTGTGAGATCATGCATGACCTGACCTTAAGTCAGATGCTTAACCAACTGAGTCACCCAGGCACCCCAGTGAATGTATTTTTTAAATCTGCTATTTCCTGCTAATCTTCTTAAATTCTAGTTCTCTGGAGAGATACTCCATCTAGTTATACATTTTTCTTGAACACATCCCCATCACAACTGTTTTTAAAACCATGGCTGATAAAGCCAATATTTGAATCACATTTATTTCTTATTCTATCCTGTCCTCTTATTTCCACTCATCAATCTCAGCCTTGTTTCCTATATGCTGGTTTGTTTTTGATTGAGGACCATACATCATTATACAAGACTGTGTAGTTTATGGGTGATGCTATTTTCATCCAAAGACAATTTGTCAACATTTTTTATTCTTTTTTAAAATTTAAATTCCACTTAGTTAACATATAATGTAATAATGGGTTCAGGAGTAAAATTTAGTGATTCATCACTTACATATAACACCCAGTGTTCATCCCAGCAAGTGCCCTCCTTAATACCCATCATCCATTCAGCCCATCTTCACACCCAACACCCCTCCAACAACTCTTAGTTTGTTTTCTGTATTTAAGAGTCTCTTATGGTTTGCCTCCCTTTCTGTTTTTATCTTATTTTTCCTTTCCTTACCCTATGTTCATTTGTTTTGTTTCTTAAATTCCACATATGAGTGAGATAATATGATATTTATCTTTCTCTGACCGACTTTTATCATTTAGCATAATACACTAGCTCCATCCACGTTGTTGAAAATGGCAAGATTTCATTCTTTTTGATCATTGAGTAATATTCCATTGTAAATATATACCACATCTTCTTTATCCATTCATCAGTCGATGGACATTTGGGCTCTTTCCATACTTTGGCTATTGTTGATAATGCTGCTATAAACATTGGGGAGAATGTACACCTTCGATTCAGCATTTTGGTATCCTTTGGATAAATACCTAGCAGTACAATTGCTGGGTCATAGGGTTGCTCTATTTTAATTTTTTGAGGAAACTCCATACTGTTTTCCAAAGTGCCTACACAAGTTTCCATTCCCACCAACAGTGCAAAAGAGTTCCCCTTTCTCAACATCCTTGCCAACACCTGTTGTGTCCTCAGTTGTTACCTTTAGCCATTCTGACAGGTGTTGGGTGGTATTTCATTGTGGTTTTGATTTGTATTTTCCTGATCATGAGTGATGTTAAGCATCTTTTCATGTCTGTTAGCCATCTGGATGTCTTCTTTGGAAAAGTGTCTGTTCATGTCTTCTGCCCATTTCCTCATTGGATTATTTGTTTTTTGGGTGTTGAGTTTGGTAAGTTCTTTATAGATTTTGGATACTAACCCTTTATGTGATATGTCATTTATAAATATCTTCTCCCATTCCATCGGTTGCCTTTTTGTTGATATTCCTTTACTGTGCACCAGCTTTTTATCTTGACGAGGTCCCAATAGTTCATTTTTGCTTTTGTTTCTCTTGCCTCTGGAGACATGTCTAGTAAGAAGTTGCTCTGGCAGAGGTCAAAGAGGTTGCTGTCTGCTTTCTCCACTAGTATGTTGATAGTTTCCTGTTTTATATTTAGGCCTTTCATCCATTCTGAGTTTATTTTTGTGTATGGCATAAGAAAATGGTCCAGGTTCATTCTTCTGCATGTCACTGTCCAATTTTCCCAACACCATTTGCTGAAGAGTCTGTCTTTATTCCATTGGATATTCTTTCTTGCTTTGTCAAAGATTAGTTGGCCATACATTTGTGTGTCCATTTCTGGGTTCTCTATTATGGTCCATTGATCTATGTGTCTGTTTTTGTGCTAGTACCATACTGTCTTGATGGTTACAGCTTTGCAGCTTGAAATCTGGAATTGTGATGTCTCCAGGCTTGTTTTTCTTTTTTCAAAGTTACTTTGGTTATTCAGGTGTTTTCTGGTTCCACACAAATTTTAGAATTGCTTGTTCTAGCTCTATGAAGAATGCTGGTGTTATTTTGATAGGGATTGCATTGAATGTGTAGACTGCTTTGGGTGATATCGAAATTTTAACAATATTTGTTCTTCTAATCTATGAGCATGGAATGCTTTTAATTTCTTTTTGTCTTCTTCAATTTCTTTCATAAGCTTCCTATAGTTTTCAGCATACAGATCTTCTTTACTTTGGTTAAATTTATTCCTAGGTATTTTGGTGCAATTTTAAATGGGATTGATTCCTTAATTTCTCTTTCTGCTATTTCATTATTGGTGTATAGAAATGAAACTGATTTCTGTACATTGATTTTATATCTTGCAACTTTGCTGAATTCATGTATCAGTTCTAGAAGTTTTTTGGTGGAGTCTTTTGGGTTTTCCCTGTAGGGTATCAATGTCATCTGTGAAGAGCGAAAGCTTGACTTCTTCTTTGCTGATTTAGATACCTTTTATTTTGTTTTGTTGTCTGATTGCTGAGGCTAGAACCTCCAACACTAGTTTGAACAACAGTGGTGAGAGTGAAGACCCCTATAATGTTCCTGACCTTAGGGGAAAGCTCTCAGTTTTTCCCCATTGAGGATGATATTAACTGTGGGTCTTTTATATATGGACTTTCTGATATTGAGGTATGTTCCGTCTCTCCCTACTTTCTTGAGGGTTTTTATCAAGAAAGGATGCTGTATTTTGTCAAATGCTTTTTCTGCATTTATTGAGATGATTATGTGGTTCTTATCCTTTCTTTTGTTAATGCAACGTATCATGTTGATTGATTTTTGAATATTGAACCACCCCTACAGCCCAGGAATAAGTCCCACTTGATCATGGTGAATAATTCTTTTAATGTATTGTTGGATATGATTTGCTAGTATCCTGTTGAGAAATTTGCATCCATGCCCATCAGGAAATTGGTCTGTAATTCTCCATTTTCGTGGGGTCTTTGGTTTTGGAATCAAGGTAATGCTGGACTCATGGAATGAGTTTGGAAGTTTTCCTTCCATTTATATTTTTTGGAACAGCTTCAAAAGAATAGGTGTTAACTCTTTTTTAAATGTTTGATAGGATTCATTGGCTGGGAAGTCATCTGGCCCTAACTGTTATTTGTTCAGAAAATTTTTTATTACTAATTCCATTTCTTTACTGATTATGATTGTCTTCAAATATTCTATTTCTTCCTGTGTCATTATTGGTGGTTTATATGTTTCTAGGAATTTTGTCCATTTCTTCCAGATTGCCCAGTTTGTTGGCATGTAATTGCTCATAAGATTCTCTTATTATTGTTTGTATTTCTGTGGTGTTGGTTGTGATCCTTCCTCCTTCACTTGTAATTTTATTTATTTGTGCCCTTTCCTTTTTCTTTTGGATAAATCTGGCTAGGAGTTTATCAATTTTGTTAATTCTTTCAAATAACCAGCTGCTGGTTTCATTGATCTGTTTTGCTGTATTTTGATTTCAATATCATTGGTATCTGCTCTAATCTTTATTTGTTCCCTTCATCTGCTTGTTTTTGGCTTTATTTGCTCTTTTTTTTCCAGCTCCTTTAGGTGTAATGTTAGGTTGTGTATTTGAGACATTTCCTCCTTCTTTAGTAAGGCCTGGATTTCTATATAGTTCCCTATTATGACTTTGCTACATCCCAAAGGTTTTGGACTGTCTTGTTTTCATTTACATTGGCTTCCATGTACTTTTTAATTGCCTCTTTAATTTCTTGGTTAACCCATTCATTCTTTAGTAAGATGTTCTTTAATTTCCAAGTATTTTTGGTCTTGCCAACTTTTTTCTTGTGGTTGATTTCAAGTTTCATAGCGTTGTGGTCTGAAAATATGCACAGTATGATATTGATCTTTTTGTACTTGTTGAAGGCTGATCTGTGACCCAGTAAATGATCTTTTCTGGAAAACGTTCCATGTGCATTCAAGAAGAATGTGTATTCTGCTCCTTTAGGATGAAATGTTCTGAATATATCTGTTAAGTCCATCCATGTGGTCCTGTGTGTCATTCAAAGCCATTGTATCCTTGTTGATTTTTTTCTTAGACGATCTGTCCATTGATGTAATTAGGGTGTTAAAGTTCCCTACTGTTATGGTATTATTATCAATGAGTTTCTTTATGTTTGTGATTGATTTATATATTTGGGTGCTCTCATGTTGGGGGCATAAATATAATTGTTAGATCTTGGTGGATATACCTCTTCATCTGTTGTTACAGTATTTGTTTTAAAATCTAGTTTTTCTGATATAGGTTCATAGCATGACAGATGGTTCTCCATCCCCTCACTTTCAATTTGCAGGTCTCTTTAAGTCTAGAATTTAGCCTCTGGCAGGCAACATATAGATGGGTCTTGTTTTTTTATTCATTCTGATACCTTATGTCTTTTGATTGGAGCATTTAGTCCATTTATATTTAAAATGATTAATTAAAGATATGAATTAATGCCATTGTGTTGCCTGTAGAGTTGGTGTTTCTGGTAATGTTCTCTGGTCCTTTCTAGACTTCATTGCTTTTGGTCTTTTTTGTTTTGTTTTTTCAACACTCAAGGAATCTCCCTTAAAATGTCTTTCAGGGCTATTTAGTGGTCATGAACTCCTTTAGTTTTTGTTTGTCTGGGAAACTCTTTATCTCACCTTCTTTTCTGAGTGACAGCCTTGCTGGAAAAAAAATTTTTGGCTGCATATTTTTCCAATTCAGTACATTGAATATATCCTGCCATTCCTTTCTGACCTGCCAAGTTTCTGTGGACAAATATGCTGTGAATTTGATCTGTCTTTCCTTGTAGGTTAAGGAGTTTTTTCCCTTGTTGCTTTCATGATTCTTTCCTCCTGTGTATTATGTGAATTTGACTATGATATGCCTTAGTGATGGTTGATTTTGTTGAGTCTAATGGGAGTTTTCTGTGCTTATGCCCATGTCCTTCCCCAGATTGGGAAATTTTTCAAGTATAATTTGCTCATATAAACCCTCTGTCCCTTCTTCTCTCTTCTGGGACTCCATCTTCTGGGACTCCTATGATATGAATGTTATTCCTCTTTAATAAGTACCTGAGCTCTATAAGTCTCATATATGATCTTTTGCCTTTGTTTCCCTCTCTTTTTCTGCTTCGTTATTTTTTATTATTTTATCTTCTATCTCATTGACTCACTGCTCTGCTTTATCTGTCCTTGCCATCATGGCATCCATTCACAATTGCATTTTGATTATAACATTTTTAATTTCAGCCTGACTGGATTTTATTTCTTCTATCTCTGAAGAAAGGGATTCTCTGGTGTCTTTGTGCTTTATTTGAACCCTAGCTAGTGTTCTTATAATTGTGGTTTTTAAGTTCAGACACCTTACTTATATCTGTGTGGTTAAAACCTGGCCAACACTTCTTGTTCTTTCTTTTGGGGTGAATTCCTCCATCTTGTTTTTTTAAAGTAAGAAAAAAATTAATAAAGTAAAAAACTAAAATTAAAAAATTAAAAACAAAACAAAACAAAACAAATAAAGCAAGCTAGATCCTAAGTGTGCTCAGTCTGCTTGTTGAGGGAAGCTAGATAGAAAAGGAAAAAAAAAAGAGAAAGAAAAAAAATCAAAAAAATAAAAATTAAAAACATTTAAATAATAAAATAAATAAATAAAATATAATAAACAATAAAATAATAAAAAATTGTTCTTTTTCTGTATCCAAGAAAGAGAAAGAAAAGAAAGAAAAAGAGAAAACAGAATAAACAAAAACAGCAGCAAAGAAAATGAACGAACAAACAGAATGAAATCTGAATGAAGTTACATCCAGTTTCCCCTAGCACTGAAACTTTATAGCCCACTATAGCACTTAGACTAAACAGGTGGAAGGGATTTGCACTGGTCTTCTGGGGGATGTGCCTAGAGGGTGTACATGAGCAGGGCTTGGTGAATGGCTCTGTTCTCCACTTGGTGGTGCTGCTTAGTCACTGGGGTCAGTCTGTGTGTGCACTTGTGCCTGCGCCCATGCTAGATTTGAAAATGGCTTCACCCAGCTCTCTAGTCTCAGGCATGAGAATTTTGTGCCCTCACAGACATGTGATCAAGCACTCTTCCTTTGTCTCAAGTTTCTATCCACTCCCTGGTTTTACCCTGTCTGTGTCTAAGCTGTCTGCTTACCAGGTGGTGCCTTCCTCCAGAGTTTTATCCCAGATGGGGCTATGTTTCAAAACCTCACACTTTAGAGACTCCCGTGGCTTGGACTGACACCAAATCTCTGAAGGAGGGTCTTGCTGAGCAATGGCCAGGCATCTGCTTGTCCCATAAAATGTTCATGTGACCACACAGCAGCAGAGGTTCAGAGTTTATGGCAAATCACAACACACAGTTGGCACCAGGTTTTGCTGTACTCTGGTGTCTTTGTTCCAATATCAGTAAATGTGGCAGCTCTCCTGGGTCCACCAGGACTTTTGCCCACTGGGAGGCCAAATGGCCTCTACCAAATGCACTCCAATCAGGAGAACCACTTCTCCCCCTGTGGCACATGTGCTGCCTTAGACTGTGCTGCCTGGTTCTGGGGATTCACCCTACTTCCTCACTAGAGCACTGCCAGGCACTGAGCTCTGAACCTTCAGACTCTGCACTCCACTGTTTATAGAAGCCTGGTGGTACTGAAACCGTGTCCTTTTTCCCCATCAATGGTTTTGGGTAATAGATTTCTTGTCCAGTCCCCTGTGAACGTTTTCACTCTTGCCCTCTTTCTTTCTCTCCAGCTACTTTTAGGGAGAGTGATTTTTTGTGTGATCCTGATACACTGCACTCTTCCTCTTTCTCTTTCTCTGTCCTCTCTCCTTGAAATGAACTCCCTACCCTCCACAGAATCATGGCTTTTCTCTCCACCAGTTCACCTCTCCATTCCATGTATGTGCCAAGTTCTCTGGCTCAAATTATGCAGATTGTTGCATTAATCCTCATATCAATTTCCTAGGTGTTCAAAATGGTTTAATGCTAATATAGCTGCATTTCAGGGATGAGACAAGGTCAGGGTCCCCATACTACTCTGCCATCTTAACTCCATCCCTCAATTTGTCAACTTTTAGCAGTCAAATAATTTAAGGTAAGATTATCTCAAATTAAGGTTTTATTTTTGTGAGGCTTGCTTTATTTCCTATTTACCTTAATTCCAAAGTATATTTTTTCAGTAGTCCCAACTGACACTCCGTGATGTTTACCGGATCTTCTCCTCTTTGGTGTGAACCACACTTTATTATTCCCCTCCCCCACCCCACCCCTAAACTGTGTGAATGTCAAAGACCTACTTAGCTTTTTGGTAAAAGTAAGCCATTCCCCGCCCCCCGCCCCCAACTTGTTCTGCTTAGGAATCAGCAAGACAATGAGGAAAAAAAGCAGTATAGAAAGTCAGTTTTTCTTCTATGCACTTGCCTTCCCCAGTAATTTTGACTCCTTAAAATTTACTTTAGAAGTGCTAAGTCTACTTTTTGTCTCCCTTAACACTGTGTACTGCCCATCTTTGCTCAGTTACTGCTCTTTGTCAGCTCTCCCCTTGACTCATCAGCCTCTTGCTTTGCTCCAATTATTATTGGCATTTTTACCTTCCAGTGAAAGGGATTCAAAATGTTGGGTTTATCTCAGTGAGCTTTGCTTCCCCATGAAGTCTTGGGTCCTCAAACACTGCCCGTTTTAATTGCTTTCAAATGGGTGTTTTGTATACTTTATAGCCATTTTTCCAGTTATTTGTAGTGAATGTTTGGTTTGTTGCAATCTCCATCACAGGAAGAAGATGGGTCTATAATTCTTTTAACAGAGATTTTTATTGTTTGTACTTACTGATGTGATAGATAGGCTTAGATTTATTTCTGTTATCTTATGTAATATTGTTCTTCCCAAGTTTTTTTGCCTCTTTTGTTTTATTTATTTTAATGTTATTTATTTTTGTGTGTGTGAGAGAGAGAGATTGTGAGTGAGGAAAGGGCAGAGAGAGAGGGAGACAGAATCTGAAGCAGCCTCTTTTAAAAAACTTTTTCATTGTGTCACTTGTGCTTTTCTTTTTCTTCTTTTTTAATTGAAGAATAGTTGACATAAAACATTCAAGTGTACAACATAGTGATTCAAGTCTATATGTTATACTTGCTTACCACAAGTGTAGCTATTATCTGTCACCATAGAATGCTATTACAGTACTATTGACTGTATTCCCTATATTGTATCTTTTATCCCCATGACTTATTCATTTCATAACTGGAAGACTATCTTTCCCGTTTCCCTTCACCCATTTTGCCCATCCCAGTACTCCCTTCACCTCTGGCAATCATCATTTTGCTCTCTGTATTTATGGTCAGTTTCTGCTTTTTGTTTGTTTGTTTATTCATTTGTTTTATATTTTATATTCCACATATAAGTGAAGTAATATGATATTTGTCTTTTTCTGACTCATTTCACTTAGCATTATACTCTGCAGGCCCATCCATGTTGTACAAATGACACAATCTTATCCTTTTTTATGGCTGAGTAATATACCATTGTGTATATATGCCACATCTTCTTTATCCATTCTTTATCCATCCATTGGGTTGCTTTCATGGCTTGGCTATTGAAATAATACTGCAATAAATATAGGGGTGCATATATCTTTTCAAATTATTGTTTTTGTTTTCTCTGGGTAAGCACCCAGTAGTGGAATTATTGGATCATACGGTATTTCTATCTTTACTTATTTGAGGAGTCTCCGTACTGTTTTCCATGGTGGCTACACAAATTTACATTTCCACCAATAGCACACAAGGGTTCCTTTTTTCCCCACATCCTCACTAACACTTGTTATTTCTTATCTTTTTATCCTAGCCATTCTGACAGGTGTGAGGTGACATCTCATTGTGGCTTTGATTACGTTTCCCTGATAATTAGTGATGTTGATCATGTTCATGTGCTTGTTTGCCATATGCATGTCTTATTTGGAAAAATGTCTGTTCAGGCCCTCTACACATTAAAAAAAATTTTTTAACGTTTATTTATTATTGAGAGACACAGAGCAGGGGAGGGGTAGAGAGAGGGGGAGACACAGAATCTGAAGTAGGCTCCAGGCTCTGAGCTGTCAGCACAGAGTCCAACGTGGGGCTCGAAGTCACAAACCGTGAGATCATGACCTGAACCGAGTCGGTCACCTAACCAACTGAGCCACCCAGGCGCCCCATTGTTATTTATTTTTGAGAGACTGAGACAGAACATGAGCAGGGGAGGGGCAGAGAGAGAGGGCGACACAGAATCTGAAGCAGCTCCAGGCTCTGAGCTGTCAGTACAGAGCCTGACTTGGGGCTCGAATTCACAAACCAGGAGATCATGACCTGAGTCAAAGTCAGATGCTTAACCGACTGAGCCACCCAGGCACCCTGTGGCCCTCTACACATTTTTAAATCAATTTGTTTGTTTGTTTGTTTCTGGTGTTGAGTTGTAGAAGTTCTCTGTGTATTTTGAATATTAACCCCTTATCAGATATATCATTTGCAAATATTTTCTCCCATTCAGTATGTTGCTTTTTCATTTTGTTGGTGGTTTCCTTTACTGTGCAAAAGCTTTTGATTTAGGTGTAGTCCCAATAGTTTATTTTTGCTTTGTTTCCTTTGCCTTAGGAGACATATCTAGAAAAATGTTAAGGCAAATGTAAAAAATTACTATGTTTTCTTCTGGGAGTTTTGTAGCTTAGTGTTTCATATTTAGGTCTTTTATCCATTTTGAGTTTATCTTTGAGTTTATTAAGAAAGTGATCCAATTTCATTCTTTTGCATGTAGCTGTCCAATTTTCCCAGGGCCATTTATTGAAGAGATTGTCTTTTCCTCCACCATATATTCTTGCCTTCTCTACTGTAGATTAATTGATCATATAAGCATGGTTTTATTTCTTGGCTTTCTATTCTGTTCCCAAGTACTTTAAACAAATGATCTCATTATAATAAACTTATAGTTTATATATAGTAAACTTATTATGTTGTCACCATTATTATTCCCTTTTACAGCTGACAAAAGTGAGGGAAAGAGTTTGAGTAAATTACCAAAGCCATACAGCTAGTGAAGGTCAGTTTGATTTGAATTCAATTTGATCTGGAGCTCACTTTTATAATCAGTATGCTATGTATTGAAATGACCAACAAGGTTAACTACTGAATGGAAGTAAAGGTTCTAGAGCTATATTCTATATTTGGTAAAGGGCAAAAGATGAGAAATAGAAGCAGTGTCTTGTACAGGGCATTTAACAGAACCTTAGACATGAGAAAGAGGCTCAGGAACTGTTAACAGTTCCTGTACAGCTTCCCCTGAACTCTTCTCTTTTCTGCCATGTCTCCAGGTAACAGAATAAATGGATAGGACATGAAGTAACCAGCTCTTCAATTTTAGCTCATCAGGGAAAACAAATTATTCTCAGGAGGTCAAGAAGTCATTCATTGTATCAGAGAAATAGGACAGACAATTCTGAAAGGTTCAGCAAGAGAATATCAAGAGAATATCAAGACAGCTATGTAAACATACCATTGTTTGCATACTGTATGCAAAAAAAAACCCCCACAAAATAACAGTTTAAAAACTCATTTCACAGTCCAGTATGCTAGAAATCTGAACCTGTCTACTTTGACCCATAATTCCTTTGACCCATAATTATGCTCTTAGGTATATTCTATGAGAAAGAAAAAACATAATAGCAGCACTATTTGTAATAATCAAATCTGGAGCAACCAAATATCAGTCAATATTAAGTGGATACATTTGTATTATATTCACATAAAAATAATTTACAGCAAGGATAAATGAGCAGAATACTTCTAACTATAGTGAAGTTGATGCACCCATAAACATAGTGAGTAAAAAAGCCAGACCCTATCTGTATGAATTTCAGCTACAGACTAAACCAATCTGTGTGATTGACATGAGGGAAGTGGTAACACTGGAGGATGGAAGTGGCTGGAAGAGCAATGAGTGAAATTTATGGATTCCTGGTGACTTTTTGTTTTTTGATCTTTTGTTGGCAAGACACAGGTCAGGTGAAGAATCTTCAAAGCATTCAGTACATATTTCAGTACATATATTGCAATAAGGGTTTAAACAAAAACACTAAACAGGCTACAAAGACATTTTTTTTTATGATAAAATTCAGTTTTTAAAAAGTCACAACATTGTATGCCACCAACTATGATAGAAAGAAATGAATAAATATAACTATTTGTAATACAGGAAACTTGAAAAAATAGTTATAATAAATTCTTTATTTATGCCTGTCTCAGAATTGATCTAAGAAATAGTATCTTGTATTATAAATAAATATTTGTATGGTGCTTAGAAATTTCTTCATATTTGGAGTGCCTGGGTGGCTCAGTCAGTTAAGTGTCTGACTCTAAATTTTGGCTCAGGTCATGATCTCAGGGTCCTGAGATGGAGCGTCATGTGTGGAGCCTACTTAAGATTCTCTCTCTTTCTCTGCCCGTCCCTACTCACATGCTTTCTCCAAAATAAAATAATAAAAAAAGAAATTTCTTCATATTTATTTTATGTGTCTTCTATTCCCATAAAATAAAACTAAATTTAATTATTTTCATTGAAACAACACATGTAATATCCCATTTTTGTACAAGTAGTTTTATTTATTCATCCATCCATCTATCCTCTGTCCATATTTCTATATATATTTTGGATAGTTATTTCTAGGTGAGATTTTTCAACTTGCTTTTTAGTACTCATTTGCATTGCCTAAATTCCTTTAAATGTGGAAATGCTATTTCTGTAAAGCAAAGGGATTTTCATTTTAAAAGTCCTGGAAAATCCCCAGATTTGAATTACTTGTTAATTCAATTCCACTAAATTGGCCAACAACTTGTTTTAAATCATAAATTTACAATTTTAAATAAAATCTTATTTTTTGGCATCAGATATTTGAAACTTACAGCTCTACGAATCAAAATTTTTATCATTTTAACTTTTCTTGGGAATGTTTCTAAGTTATCTTTTTCTCTGTCTTCTTAAATAATGTATGACTTACAATTTAAGAAGTGATAGATAATTCAGACTTTATTTAAAACTTCAATCATTAGACAAGGCTGTATATCCTTCAAAGATTGTTGACATTTGAAGGGATGATTGTGCTCACACTAAATAGTTCTAATCTCTAATTTTGTACCTTTTGCATTTTTTCCTCTGTGGAGATGTCAACTGTTATTTCTTGCTTTTGGCAGTTTGTCAAATTTGAGCAACCTCTTTCTTTTATTTATTTTTAATCTTTCTGCTTATACTAACGTAAAGTATAAAACTGTATCTATTAGAGAATGCATTAGTATAGGGATCTGTATATACATAGATAGGAACTCAACAAAAAAAATATATTTTTTGAGTAGTTAACACGAAGTTATGAAGTCCACACAACAAAATCTCTACTATTTTCACAGAGAAGAAATAATCAGAAAGATTTACACTGTGGTCCTCAAGGTAAAATCGTCTCCTTTTACTTAGAATTTCAACACTACATTTAACTAAAAATACAATTATGATAAATCCTCCATGAAAATGTATTTGCTTTGTTAGACTTAATTACTGATGTCCTTTCTTAATTATACTCTGTGTGAATAAATAATGCCTGTCATATATTAGGTACCAAATCAATAATAGGTTAATGATTATACAAAAATATGAGTTATTATAAAATACTTTTTGCCACTTTGTTCTAAATTCTATCATTGTATAGATATTTAAAGAAGATAGTATTATAGTTAAAAACACACTTCTTTTTTATTTTTTATTTAAATTTTAGTTAACATACAGTGCAATATTGGTTTCAGGAGTAGAATTCAGTGACTCATCACTTACCTATAATACCCAGTGCCCATCACAACGTGTCCTCTTTAATATCCATCACCCATCTAGCCTATCTCCCACCCACCTCCTTCCATCAACCCTGTTTGTTCTCTATCGCTAAGAGTCTCTTATGGTTTGTTTCCATCTCTCCTCTTTTTCCCTCCTTCCCATATGTTCATCTGTTTTGTTTTTAAATCCCACATATGAGTGAAATCATATGCTATTTGTCTTTCTCTTACTGACTTATTTTGGTTAGGATAATACACTCTAGCTCCATCTGCATCATTCCAAATGGCAAGATGTCATTCTTTTTGATGGCTGAGTAATATTCCATTATACACATACATATGTATATATATCACACATCTTCTTTATCCATTCATCAGTTTATGGACATTTGGGCTCTTCCCATAGTTTGGCTATTGTTGATAATGCTGTTATAATGCTATAAACATTGGGGTTCATGTATTTTTTAAAAACATAAACTTCAAAAAATTAAAAAACTGGGGTACAGGTACTTCTTCAAATCTGTATTTTTGTGTCCTTTGGGTAAATACCTCATAGTGCAATTGCTGGATCATAGGGTAGTTCTATTTTTAATTTTTTTGAGGAACCTCCATACTGTTTTCCAGAATGGCTGCATCAGTTTGCATTCCCACCAACAATGCAAAAGATTCCCCTTTCTCCACATCCTCACCAACACCTGTTGTTTCTTGTGTTGTTAATTTTAGCCATTCTAACAGTTGTGAGGTGATATCTCATCATGGTTTTGATTTGAATTTCCCTGATGATGAGTGATGTTGAGCATCTTTTCATGTGTCTGTTAGTCATCTGTAAAAACACACTTCTAAAGTGGGATTAGTTGTCACCAAAAGTTTTTGTCTACTGCTCAATTTGAATTCTGTGTACTTTTTCATATGACTTCAATTAAACAAAACTTTTCTTGTATCAGTTTTGTTTACACACACTCTCATTACTTATATTGTGCTTTGTTTTACTGACAAGCTTCCTAAAACATTTTTCTCTCCTTGATTAAAAGAAAATTCAAGAGCTCTCTCTTATACTTAGGTTAACAACTAACAACTTAAATTAGTTAGTAGTTTGTAACTATATAATTTGATGACTTGAATATTTAGAATTTTACCAAACTGGTATTTTCAGAGTAAAACTATAATAACCGAAGTTCAATTCTTGAAGATATTCTAAAAAATGAAGTTATTTTTCTCTTACCAGCTTTGGCTATGGAAAGATAGCTAGGTCAAAAAACTATACACTCTCAGATCATAAAAATTTTGCTGGTGAATATTAACCAGTTGAAAAAAATTAGTAAAAGACAAAAAAGGGGAAATGAATAAGTAAAAATTGTGTTTCTCATAAAATGAAAAATAAAATTCGAGTTGGAATTTACCATGGAAATCTCTGCTCTAACTCCCAGCTTGAATTCACTTTACAACATAACTGGCAATCTTCCCAGTGATATGGAAATCACTACCACTTAAATCAGCTGATTCAGTTTTCATATAGCTAAAATTCGTCTGAGTTCTGTTGTTGAGTCAAATTTTGCGTCCATGATAATGGTCCATCATCCGGTCATATATAAGTCCTCTTGAGACACACATAACCGATTTAATTGCTCTTCACTTGTCTTTTAAATATTTAAAGACTGCTTTCACTTGCCATCTGAGTCTCCTCCAGATAAAATACCAATAGTTGCTCATATTTTCCTCAGAGAAAAAAATGTTGACTTCTCTTTTTCCCTCTGTTCTCCAGTTCTCTACCTCTATAGTTTAAAAAAAGGCAGAAAAAACCCTGCAAACAACAAAAATACTACAAATAAGTATGACCAGAGTAGAACAGAATGAGTGATACACAGAGTATACACTGCCTAGGATTGAATTAGATGTTTTTTAAAGGAAACACTAGGTTTTGGTTATCTGGGGCCTTCAGTGATGTAGAATCGCTATGGCTTTCTCACCTGAAATGCTGTTGACATGAATAGCTCATTGTGTGGAGCTTTTGGTTTGTTATGTTTGTTTTAATAAAAGTATAAGACAATACTTATGATTGTTTAATTTCACAAAGATTTAACTCAATTTTTCTAACTCTTTGAAATATTTTTGGATTAACTAATTCATTCTTTTACCTAGACCAAGAAGAAAACAAAACTCAAAACAATCCTACAAATCCTTATATTTAATTCTTACATTAAGTTGGATACATGTGATTCAATGTATTCACTCTCTTTCCACCTTTAGGTTATGTCCATAACCAATATTCATGCTATTTCTCTCTTCAGATTATTGACAAAACAATTGAACAGAATAGGAACCGAAAAGAAAACAGGGATCCCAGGACATCTGCTTTCATAATGACATTAATCCCTTATTCATAAGCCTTTTGTAAAAACCATTCAGCCCAATATAATTCCTCCTAACTTTACTATCACTAAGTCCATATTTCTTTATCTTGTTGCAGATACTATCAAATTAAATACCTGGCAGAAATTCATTTATATGATGTCTCTATTGTTTCTCTTACTTGTCACTTTTAGTACTTCCTTTATGAAAAGGTGGGGAATAGCATTGGTTTGTGGAGTGTATTTATAGTAAATTTATAGTCCTTTCAAAATATCATAGCTTCCGTTTATTTTTGCACATAGTCCTTTGTTTAATAATCAATACAATGATTTTCCCTGAAATTGACTTAAATTTAATTAAGTGGAGAGTTTCTGTTATATTCTTTTTCTTTGAGAAATCTGATCTTTATTTGCCTGTCTTGGTCACTTGTCTTGTTGTTCTGTATTAGTCACTTTACCAAAATTTATGTGTGCAACAATTACATATACAGATTCAGTAATTTAATATATAGCTTTCTGGGTAAAAAACTTGAGTTCATTTAATTAGGTGTTCTATTTGCTTAACTACCTGGGGTTTTCATTCTCTCATACAAATATTTACTCCACTTTCTAGTCTTAAAAGCATCCTGAGCGGAGAGCACAGAAGGGGGCACTTTCACACTTTTTTCTATTATCTTTTGCCATCATGTTGTATATCTTGACCAAAAGTCTTGTTTCTTTCTTCATGTGGTTTCTAATATAGCTTCATAATATTCTTCAGAATTTTTCCCTGTATGTAATTTCATTTTGGGAGTTAACATCTTGCTATTATAGTAAGAACTCCTTTATTTATTCTCCAATTAACTATTAATTACTTAATTATACAATGATTGAATATTTTCCATATTTAAATTACTGTTTTCATAGATAAAACTAAAATATAAATTATATATACAATTATTATGTTATAATTACATACATTTTTTTTATCCTTCAGTATCTCACAACTTATTCAGGACAAAAAAAAAGTAATACTAATTAAGTAAGGATGGCTCAACATCAGAAAAATATTTACCCTGAAACACTTCATAACAAATTAAGGGAGAAAAATACATATTATTGCCATCTCAATGAATGCAGAAAAAAATTATAAAAATCTACATTCATTTAGATTAGAAAAAAAATCCTTTCATGCCAATCAGGGATACTTACCGGATTCTGCAATGGAAACTTCATTAATCTAATCAAGATCTGTCAAAAATTATAGATAAAATATCATATTTAATGATGAAGCATTCCCAAGAGCAAGAGTTCTATGCAAAAGCAAGAGTAGAATACCTGTTGCTGTTACTTCTGTTAAATATGTTACTATTGCTCCAAGCTAAAATAATAAGTAAAGAAAAAGCAAATGATAGGGAAACTTACTGAAAAATAAGAGAAAAAAACTATTTGGCAATGATGATAAGATTATCTACGTAGAAGATACAAGAGAATTTATAGACAAATGTTGAGAAATGATAGGAGAGTTCAACAAGATTGCTGTACATATATATGACCAACATTTAAAAAAATCATCAGACTTCCTAAACATGAGTTGTGACTAATTGGAAAATGTTATAGATAAATATGGTATTCACATTGCAATGAACACTCTATGGTACTTTATAGACAAATTATAACAATTTGTTGAGGATATTAAAAAAGGGCCTAGCGATTGGAGAACAATATTGTATCCGTAAGTTGGAAGACTCAGTATTCTGAAGATGTCAGTTCCCTCTATATTAATTATAAGTGAAATGTAACTTCATTCAGATCACAAACAGATTTTTGGGGGAGGGGGCTTAATAAGCTTATCTTAAAATTTATAAAATGGAGGTAAGGGTGTGGAAGATAAGGCAATTTTTAAAAAGAGAAATAGGGTAATTAGTGATCAAATATCAAGAGTTTTTGTAAGGTTTTCATAATTAAGAAAGTGACCTATTGGTTCAGGAGTAAACATTAAAACCATTGTAAAAGGAAAGAGAAGCAAATCAACATCACATGAAAAGTTAATTAATGAATGAGAAGAAACTACAAAGAACTATCCAATCAATGATGCTGGGAAAACTGACTTTCCAAAAGTAAAAAAAAAAAAGAAAAAAAAAGAAAAAAGAAATTACATGTTAGTCTTACACAATACACAAAATAACAATTCCAGATTATTTAAAAACTAATGTAAAAATCAAAATATTAAAATTTTAGACAAATGCTAGGGTAATACCTTTATAATTTTAAACATTGAAGTGTGCCCTAAATACAACAACATAAACTTTACAAAGTATTGAGTTCTATTATTTTAAAAATGAAAAAGAATTTGATGAAAGATATAATAACATAGTTATTATAGTTAAACATAGTTAAAGGATAGTTAAAGGATAAGCCACATAGTTAAAAGATAAGCCACAAACTGGAAGGACATATTTATAAAACATATAACAAAGATTATTACACAGGCTACACAAGGAATTCTTGTTGAAATGTTCTTTTGAAAATAGACAAATGGAATGAGCAAGAAGTTCATGAAAAATTTGGGATGGTCAATAATTATATGAAAAGCTGACTAGTTTCACCAGTAATCAGGCAAACACTAATTTAAACGATTGGCAAAACTAAGAGATCAATTAACCTGATGCACTGGCAAAGAATGTGCAAAAATAGGAATGTTACAATGAGACAAATATTGAAGATGCATATACTTCACTATAGAAGTCCTAATCTACATAAATATCCAAGAGAAATGCTTACAAATGTGGACAGAAAGACATTTACAGCATTTTGCTTTGTCTAGGTAAATCAAGTAAGTTGTTAGCAACTTAAATGCCCATTAAAAGAGAAAAGATGATTGGTCTGTTCTTGTGGTATAATTATACAATGGATGCAACACTTTAGGGGAGTTTGGAATGAAGAGAGAAATCCATCACATACTCAGAGTAAAACCCTGATCTATGAGCCAAATATACACAGAATTAAATCCGTGTTCCTGAAGGTATGTGCAGACATTAATTTAATATACTTTTGTGTTTTGAGTTGAGGGTGAAGTTCATGGTTACTACTATTTGTTTGCAATTGAATGCTATACATCAGTTTAAAAACATGTAAAGTATGCAGAGGGTCAGGCTGGTGGGGTAGAAAATACAAGGAGCTCTGTATGACTGCTGTAATCCTCATCCCCCCCCATCCCCCCACCCCAAACCACTTCTATGCCATTTAAAAGATTTAAAACATTTTCTCCAAAAGACTTTTGCTGGATTAATTCATAGATGATTTATTTTGTTGCTTTTGAAAGTGGCTTCTTACTTTGTATTATATGTTTTAGGTGGTTACTAAGAGTGGAGAAGAACATTTGTATTTGTTGGGTTAATATTTGTGAGTTTTCTTTTACCTAGAAAACTTGTTAAGCTATCTTCTCTGAGTCTCTCTATTGATTCCATTGAATTTCACAAAATCAGTTTTTGGTTATCTTTGTTTTAAACTACTATATTTGCAGCTATTTCCTGCTTTATTCACTTTATATTTTGTGAATTTGAATTCCTTTTATTCTCTATTCCCAAAATACATGTCTCGGTGGTTTTCAGTGATCATAATGGCAGACGTAGTCTTTACTGAAAATATCTTAATTTTGTTGTGCGTATAAATGATAATTACATGGTTGTCAAATTTAAGATTGACAAATATTTTCTACCAGTGCTATACAGCTGTTTTCCCATTGTTTTCTGTTCTCTACTATAAAAAATTGGCTTTGGTTTAAATATTTTTGTATATTATCTTTCTTTTATCACAAGTTTGTTTTAAGACCTCATTCTTTTTTGGTGTGTAGCAGTTTTACTACAATGTGTCTAGACAGGAATTTAATTTGATTTATCCTGTGTAGGGCTTGTGGTCCTTGAAACTGGGCTATTATTTCACTGCATATTGTCTTTCCTATCATTTATCTCTTTTCTCCTTCCGTACATCCTAGCAGAAGTTGATGCTTTCGTTTTGCCTTCTGTATCTCTTAAACTCCTCTTTGTGTTTACTCTCTCCTAATCGTTCTATGCTTCATTCTGTATAATTTCCTCAGAACTGTTTTTACCAGTTCATTAATCCTCTTTCTAACGATGTCTATTAGGCTATTTATTTAAAAAACTTAAAAATATCTTTTTATTTTGAGACACAGAGCCTGAGCAGGGGAGGGGCAGAGAGAGAGAGGGGGACGCAGAATCTGAAGCAGGCTCCAGGCTCTGAACTGTCAGCACAGAGCTCAACATGGGGCTTGAACTCACAAACAGTGAGATCATGACCCGAGCCTAAGTTGGATGCTTAACTGACTGAGCCACCCAGGCACTCCTAGGCTATTTATTTTTATATTTCAGTGACCATATCTCTCTCTTGTAGAGTTTTCCTTGTTCTTTCTACATCTTTTTGTTCTTATTTCTGAGCTTTCTCCATGTGTGTGCACTTTCTTTTGCAATTCCTTTATTTATATCTTTGTTTAAAGCATTTTTATAATATCCAACTAATTATTTTGCCATTGTGAGTACTTGGCTTTCTAATCCTTTCGTTTTTTTCTGTTGACTCTAGCTTATAATTCAATGTTTCCTTATGACTTTTGTAATTTGTAATTGTGAATTCATCTTCGCTGTGAATTTGTCAATGGGAATTGTATGTGATCTGAATTAATGGTTTACCCTACTGAAGTGGTAATCATATTCTGTCAGATTCCTCAGTGGTGTCATCAGTCCAAGATGAATATTTTTTTAGTATTTTATTTTGTTTTATTTTTATTCAAGCATAATTAACATACACTGTTATATTAGTTTCATATGTACAATATAATGATTCAACAATTTTAGACATCACTCGGTGCTCATTGTGGTAAGTGTACTCTTAATCCCCTTCAGCTATTTTACGCATCCCTACACTCACCTCCCCTCTAGTAACCACCAGTTTGTTCTCTATATTTAAGAGTCTGGTTTTTTGTTTGTTTGTCTCAATTTTCTGTTTGTTTTGTTTCTTAAATTTCACACACGAATGAAATCATATGGTATTTGTCTTTCTCTGACTGACTTATTTCACCTAGCATTAATACCCTCTGACCCATCCAAGTTGTTGTAAATAGCAAGATTTCATACTTTTTAAAAAAGATTTTATACTTTTTATGGCTGAGTAATATTCCATTATGTATATAATTATATTATATATATATGTATAAAACCTCACATCTTCTTTATCCGTTCACCTATGGATGGACACTCGGGTTGTTTACATATATTGGCTATTGTAAATAATGCTGCAATAAACATATAAACATAGGAGTGCATATATCTTTTTGAATTAGTGTTTTCATTTTCTTTGGGTAAATACTTAGTAGTGGAATTGCTACATCATATAATTCTCTTTTTGATTTTTTGAGGAACATTCATACTGTTTTCCACAGTGACTGCACCAGCTTACATGAGTGTTCCTTTTTCACCACATCCTCACCAACACTTTCTGTTTCTTGTGTTTTCACCCAAGATGAATTTTTAATTCACTTCTTGACTTGGGGCTTTCCAGATCATAAAGAGATTATAATTTCAAACTTCAAATTGACATGGGGCAGAGCTGTGGAATTCTCATAGGAGCCTCCCCACCCCCCACTTTTTTTTTTTTTGTTTGTTTGTTTTGTTTTTGGTCATCTAAAGTCCTGACATACATACAGTCCCTCAATATTTTATTTTGGTGGTGGGCAGAATTTCTCTTGTCCATCCTTATGCCACGTATGTGTCCCCTTGAGGTTCCTGCCTTTTGTTTTCCAACCATTCCCGCATGAGATCCAATGTCTCTTTTACTATGTTCATGTAGACTTTAAAACCAAGGTCTTTGGGTTAGGAAGTTCCCCAGTTAACCTTCTTACCTTGTAGTCACACCATGTGTTCACAGAAGCCACAGATTTAGCTAATTACTGTATTATTCTCAGTTCCTGCTTTTTTCTTTTCTCCTTAAGCTGTGCATTTTCCCTTATTTCTTGAAAACAAAGCAAAATACTTATAGTCTCTTTTATATTGCTGTTTTTCATATTTCTACATATTTTTAGCAGGGGAATTTCAAGTGTAACTTCTGTATTATCATAACTGGATGCTAGGAATTTTCTGTCATGACTTTTCTTAACTTCATTGATCCTCAATTGTTTTTATCCTTATCATAGTGTCTCAAACTTTTTGACTTTGATTATTCTCTTTCTGTTACTTCTGAATCTTCTCTTTGACTTCTGTTTTGGTTTATTTATTTTTTTTCTTTCTGTTTAAGAATGTCATGCTGTCTCAGATAACACAAAAATTAGATAGATATTTTCCAAATCTTTGTACCATCTTCAAATACACAGAGATTTTTTTTTTTTTAACTTAACAAGTGATTCTCTGGGATCTTGTGTAGGAATTAAAACAGTATATATCTGCAGTGCATAAAACTAGTACTTTGATTTCCATGCTTTTATGACTCTGCAAGGGATTATAGACCCTTGTGATTTTTCCTGGAGACAATCCGTGGCAATCTATGGTGACTGAATGGTTAACTTGTTTGGCCTCTGAAGCTGGGCACTTGGTTTGTCAAGGATTCCTAGCAATACCAGCTTTAAGCTCATTTTTCTATTTTCTTCTCGATCCTTGAACTCTCTATGAGAATTTTTTGGTATTTGTGTATTTAAGGCATTTATCTTAGTTTCCTCTGTTAGGAATCATCTCCCAGATTATTACCATCAAAATCACAAAACAGGTGATTGTTTTAAAGATGTGAACAGATTTGTTAAAAACTAAACAACCTCCCCCCACCCCCCAGCCCCGCCAAATGGTCTCCTATTTACCTTTAATCTTTCTCATAGGACACCCAAGGCTGCTGATCTGGTTAGACTATGCATTATAATTCAGTACTTGGAATGATACACCAAAACCAATAAGAGTTCTTTAAAATAGAAGTACAAAGGGCTTGACTAAGAGACAAAGATATTTGATTTTGTGGACTTATAGTTAAATTCATTATCATGTGCTTCTGAGTTGCCTATAAAATGCAACTCAATAATGGGTAATCAAATGATATAAAATTGCATGTAAATTTGATTTTTTAAATGTAGTGCTCATTTCATGAAGGCACAAGGTAAAGCTGTTTGTATTTATGGAATTCCTGTACAACGATAAAAAAACACATTTGTTTCAAAGGTGGAAGAAAATGATATTTTTTGTCTTTAATGTCTATGTTTGACATGGGAAAATATACAATGAGAATTTTAAAAGGTAATACAGTATGTATTTCCGAGCTTGTTTTAAAAAGTGCAATAACTAGTCCCATGTCTCTTGTGAAACCATCCTCAATGATTGTTGTAAAACTCTAGAGTTTTTCTGAGTGAAGGTGTTACTTCATCTCACATTTTCTTTTTACAGAAAAAACAATAAAAACTTAATGTACACTAAATGCTGTATATTAATTATATATAATATATAACTATATATTATATAAATTATTATATTAATTATACAGACAAAATAATAAGAAGTTAATACACTAAATGCTGAATAAAATTAATATTAATAATAGCACATTAATATAAGTTTCTATAACACACTAAATTTGTGTGTGTGTGTCACCATTTTTAGCCTCTTTATAATATGGATTGATCGGAGATGGTAAAATATGTTTATGATTCTGCTTCAGCAACATCAAGGCTTTGGTAAAGGATATAAAACTGGCTTATTGTTTCATTGGGAAAATTAGATTCCATTTATACAGTTTGAATTCAGAAACACTTTACAAGGGACATTACTGATTATATATGAGCATTATCTTGTTCTTATTTAAGAAGTTAATTTTAAGAGATTCAATTATTCAGATGGAAGTTTTGGAAAACTGTTGAAAATTGGCTGAAAAAATGTTTGACTTTAACGGGAGTAAGTTTCAATTATGTAGAAAACTCACATAGAAGTAAACACTTATTTCCCCAGGAATGCTTAGATGAAGAAATACTTTAGGAAAACAAAGAAACCTGTTTCTTAAAATGAGTTTCTATTTGCAAAGATGAGGGGAAAATGGGTCATAGAAAATGCAGCCTTCAGCCAGCCCATTCCTTAGTCATTAGGCTGATTTTGAGGCTGTCCAATGAGAAAATATATCAAACAAACAAATGTATTTAATTTTTCTTCACATGAGCAACCAGAATACTAAATGATTAAATCTCTGTGATGAGCTTAGCATACTCCTCAGGTTTTCCTAGCACCTTTTCAAGCTACTTTCCCAAACAATTTTTATTAAGTGGAATAGTCAAGGAAAATTTCCTCGCCAGCTTGCCTTAAGCATATTGAAGCAGCAGTAATAGACATGATTGTCCCAGCCCTTTCACTGTGCAAATCCAAGCAGGAGTGCAGAGAACATCAAAGGGGTCAAAGGGATAGTTGAGGTTTTGTGTCCCAACTTGTCTCTATTCTCTCTGTGGTAGCTGATCCCATCTGTCTCCAAAGCTGAGTATAGCTTGTCCTATTGTAAGTATTGTTCACAAGTCACCTAAGTAAAGATTAAACTTGTGGCTCTTTTCCCACATGCTTAGTCTGGTGTTAAAATGTAAAAACGGGCATGTACTTATACAAACAAAGAGTCATAAATAATGTTACTTTGTAATCCAGAATAACACATTATTTAAAAATATTAATATTTGAAACACTTTATTATATTTTCTCTCCCTTTAAAGATTTTAGAGATCTAGGTAGCTGAATTGGGTTAATAATAGCTTCTCTGCAGGATGATTGTGAGGTTAGAGATTTCATAAACCTACCAAAAATACTTGATACGGTGACCGATGAGGGATAAGTAATAGTTATGAATCATCATTATCCTCCGACCATAATGAGATTCATTAGCTGACGAAAAGTGCTCTCCATGGAAGAGTATGTATTTTTGTATTTTCTAAAATCTTCACTTATTTTCTAATTCCTTTTTAAGCATAAGGATGACCGCTTCCATATACTGAGCAAGTACCACATACTAAGCTTTGTTGTAATCATGTTACACTCATGATGTTATGGTGTCTGATGATAAAATTTCCCCTACCAGACAAGGTAGATATTTAACAAGAATATATTACTATTTAGAATTAAGAAACAATTTATCCTTAATTCTTAGGCTAAGTTCTAGGGGAAACCAGTTAATGTACTTTATAAGTCTTCCTGAAGTATATACTATTCTAAGAGACTCTAGATTATTGACTTAAAGTATGTAGGTGGTGTCTACTGTGAATTAAACTGTCTGTCTACATCATTTTTACTTCTGATTTATTTATAATTATTGAGTACACTTTATTATTTTGGCCACAACCCAAGAATTGATTGACGTTGGCATTTAAAATATTTTTCAAAATTAAACAAAACAGATAAGTTAAATTGCTTTTATGCTCTGCGAACACTCCAGCTTTGTTCATTATAGAAAACGGGGGAAGTACAAGTCATTTGATTGCTCTTTAACCTTTCATTATATTGACAATCTGTTATTGCCTAGCATCAATTCCATTCTTCTCAGAAGGTGGCTTGGCATTTTTGTGGTGTTTTCAATCTAAAGAGATAAATCTGCATCTCCATCTGGATTGACCAGATGAGGCTCCCTTCAGAGCCAATTAACACTTTACCGATGGGGTCACCTCAGCATGGTACGAGGTGCTTTGCACCTCCAGGGCTACCATAAACGGTCTCCACAATACCTCCAGATGCTCCAGGACTGGAAACCAATCAATCTTTTACATAAGTGGTTAGCATGCCTACCCCAGGGTCCTAGGAAGACACACAGCAACGACACTGAAAGATGTATATGGCTCTCCATACCAGACCCTTTAGAATTTCTTTTGTTAGCCTCTTCATGTACTTACAAAGACTGAGAAGGGTGTTCACGATCCACGAGAAGGCAAACTAAGCTTGGTAGGCAACACACAAGCCCCACTCCTGTTCAATTTTATTGTCATGTACACATGTTGGTATAACTTCTTTAGTAGCTTGACAAGAAATTTCTCAACAACTTCAGGTGTGACAACCAAAAAGCCATAAATCAATGTGCAAAGCCTTTCAGTGCCCAGTCCAGGGTAAGAGTTACAGGTCATACTTGTTAAGATGCTAACGGCATGGCTGTGCCAGCTCTGACACCAGTGGAGGCAGCTTAGAGCATATCTTTGTGGTGTCCTGGCTGTACCTGGGGTATCTGTGGTTGTTTCTATAGGAATCCAGACACGATTCACAGATTGCTGAGTCTTTTCTGCACAGGCATCTTATTTAATGAAGCAATTCTCTTTACTCTGCTTTAGCTGGGAAAGAATGCAAATTAAATATTCTTTAGTAAGAAGGGTGGGAGGGGTGACAAGTGAAGGGGAAAAAAGGCAAAAAAAAGGCACGGGGGAGCGTGGTGGAGGCACGGAGTTCCCTCAGGTGGCTGGCTAACTAGCTCAGCCTTTGTATAGACACTGTCTGCTTGTGGGATGGAGCTAAGAGACAGAAGAATGACAGTCTGGAGGAAGAAAGAAAGACAGTAATTACGGGATGCGTGCGATTAGTGCGGTAGCCAGAGAAATTAAGCCACAAGTCCTAGGAATCTTCCTTTCTGTATGGTACCTGCAGAGGGAGAGAAAAGGCCTCACTACAGAGTGCAGTTGGAATCCACTCCCTGCCAGCTCAGCTTGATTGCTTTCTGGGTTACCTACTGTGGAGGTTCAGCAGCTCGACCTTCCTTTCAGCAGAGCTATATTGTCCTGCCCTGAAAAAAAAGCAGATTAAGAATTTACAGGGATCCCTCCATCACTGGTCTCTGACAGGAACACTCAGGGAGCTGATTTTTCATGGTTCAATTTGCCTGGGGCCAAGATTCTTATCAAAATGTATTTTGTTAATGTAAAGTGCCACTGCAGATTTAAGAAATGTCTATTTTCCTATTAAACTTTCTTCCTCATTTATTCCCCCATGATCATCTTGTTTTTGTAAGGTGTCGTTCTTCCTGAACTACTTTACTTTACTTTATTGTTATTCTTTGAGGAATATATACATTTGAGTTCAGGTTTATAGATGAACGGTAAATCATGTCAGTTAAGAAGTCTGTAATTATTTTGTAGGGAGGTAAATTGTATTCTAACTGTCTTTTGAGTCTAAAATATTCCCAGCTATCATTCAGATCATATTTCAGTTGTTTAATTCGATTGAATGCTTTAATTAAAAGCTGTACGTTTGCAGAATAACTGCAAAACACTTTTTATTAACATGAAAACCATTTAAAATTTCATCAAGATGGGAAGAAACAAAGGCTATTCAGAGTCTTCTTAGTTTCAGGTGTTTTTGAGGGCTGTTTCAGATTGCAGAGGGGATGGGTTTGTCAGATTTTGTGCCAGGGATCATGTGCAACCTCAATGTACATTATCGTAGATAGTTCCATCTAGGGCAGAATATTGCTATCCTTCTTATTTGTATCATTTGATTATAAGTGACTTGGCATCAACCGTTTTAGCATCCCTAAATTTATTAATATTTTTGCTGAAATTTTGAGGGTATGCTGATAAATGGCACAATTGTAATATACTTGTTCGTGGTACTCGCCAAACTGAAGAGATTATTTAATGCTCTGTGTTTTGCTAACAAAGCAAGTAAAAAACTAGAAATGATGTTTATTAGAGATGAGAAAGCTTAGCAGATGGTTGTAATAATTTTCCAGGAGGAGGAAATGAAACATCTTTGTCTCCTATTCGTATTGGTGCCACCTGGCATAGTTAAATCCAGAACAGAGGAATTCATTAGCCAGCTCAGCAACAACGCCACTATTTATGATTTTTGATATAATAATTTTTAATGCATTGTATTCTGTTATATGATTTACATCTTCAAAACAGGTAGTTTGAGATTTATTCATCGATGCCCATTTCTTAAAAACATTCAATATAAAACACATATATGCTCTTGTTCTTACCTCATTCCAGAGGGATTTACATCATAGTCCATCTGATTATAAGGCCTTTAAACACAGATCTTGATCCCTATTATAATGAGACTCTAGTGATAGCAAGTCTAGGAAATGTGCTTCAGAAATGCAGTATGATGGCTACACTGACCTACTATCTCTCATAGCATCTCATCTATTTCTTTCTTACTTTCTTTGTTGCACTATACGGAAGAACAAGGAAGGAAGACTGACATAGTGTTCAGTAGCTCTGAATGACTTCATTTTTAGATGTATTTATTAATGGTTAGGATGGTTTCAATCAAGGATGTGCATTCTTCATTTTAGTTATTTTGCACTATCCATTGACAATATGTATGAAAAATCCAATGTGTTCTCCTTAAGTAATGCTCATGATTTTTTTCTAGTAAAGATTTGTCAAAAGATCAGGCTATCCTTCTCATTATACTCTAGCAGGTTAAGCTTCAATGACATTACTCTTTGTGACTCAAAAATGTTCAGTTTTCCTTTCTTGATTATTATTTAAAGAGAATTCTATTTTAAAGCACTGACATAATGCTGTGGCATTCTTCTAAGTCATGAATGAATGCCTAAATGGGGTGGGTGGGTTGGAAAGTCAAAAAATAAGAGGACAGACATTTGAAACTCAAAGTCATTTGATTACTAATATATTTCACTGAGAAGACAAAATAAATAGGGTGGTTAAAAAGACTAAAATGACTTGTTCACTTATATACCAGAGGCTAATGAATCATGTTAGGAAATCGTGCAGAAAAAAATCATGCTGGAAAAAGTTATAAAACATGATCATTTGGCCAGAACAGCAACAAAGAAGGTTACTGGAATGCTCCCAAGGCGAAAGGAAGGATATCAGCTCCAAATTAGTTCGCTGGGACAGACAGCTATGTTGAGACACAGAATATTGTCAAAATGAATACTGAGTATGTTGTGATGTTACCAGTGTACAGCAGAGTGTGCTAGCATTATTAAAACTACCCAGCAAGTTCAAGTCTGTGTTAATGTACTAGTGAAGGAAAGAAAAAGAGCCAAGGGAGAAAAGGACAAATAAGGAAACTAGCTGTTGATAGCTCGCACGCACTTTTAAGCCATAAAGGACTTTTTGAAGTTCTAACAGAAACAGTCCCTGTGGAGCAATGATAACAGGAGAGACAGACATTGATGTGTAAATGACATCATCACTTGAAGCCACTTTCATTCAACCAGAGTCCTGGATCATTTGGGGTTCAAAGGGACTCTAATCTTACCCTGTTCATTTTTTTTCCTTCTAAGTTCTTGCCAGAAATGAAGGAAGCACAGAGAGGCTTGTTCATGTCAGCTTTTCTGACTTGACCTGGAAACTGAGAGTCATGTAACTAGACAAGGGCTGCCCAGAGTTCACAGATTTTAGGATCAAGTTTATGAAGACAGTGGCCTAGATTTAGACAAGGACAGCAGTTGAAATTAGTGTTACATAAGCTTGAACAACTATCTCAGGAGATGTCTAATACTTTGACAGAAACATGAAGTTGTATCAACAGTTTATAAATAAATGTGAATTTATCATAATGTTGCTAGAACTTTCTGTGAAAGGAAGAAAGCTGCTTATTTATCCTGCCCTGAAAATTCTCTCTCGTCTCTTTCTGAATAATTTGATGCTATGTAATTTGGTATTTTATATACCACACTAATCAACATTACACTTTTCACTGGAAGATAGGCCTTTCTAGCAAAATGAAGAGGATACCTCCACTTTCTGAGTCATTGGTTGGAATTCTTAGGGATCACCATCTTTTGAAGAAATGTAGTGTAAATGACCTGGTTACTCACCGAGAGTGGTGCATAAATCACGATTCATGAAACCCAACACAGTCGAGTTTACACTGAAAGGACAAATGAAACAATGGCATTTGCCAAATGTTATCTGCTTTAATAAGCACCATAGATCTGAAGTGTCCCTAAATTCAAATGATAAAATCCCTTCTCAGTATAAAGTGTTTATACAGCACAAGCTAATTAGTATTAGAAATATCTGCTTTATTTCCTTTTCTCTGCAGCTTAGACATCTATCTGGGAGGGAGCTGAGTGCACCAAGTGTTCTTTTCAATGTAAGCAGTAAGTAGTTCACTTCCTGTACTCTCCGTGAACTTTGTAATGGTTAAATGGAGCTATATTCAACATGAACTCGTGAATACCTCCCTTTTAATTTTTTTGGCTAGGATTGAGATCTCAAAATAAAATAGAAAGCATTTGACTCTCTGTTCTAACACCATAACAGGTTCTTTAATGGAATAGTAACATTAATCAGATTTGGCAATTCATTATCATTATAAGTTAAATGAGAGCTTTGTCACTGTACAATATTGCATTAGGTGTATATTCTTATATATTCCTCAGCTGTTAAAATATTATATGAGAGTTGTGGAGGTATTTAGTAAAAGCTTTTATAGTAATTATTCAAATATCATGCTAGATTCAGTTCATCCAGTGAGAGCCTCTGAGGGGCTATTTGATTATATTTGAAAGAAGAGATTGACTTGTAAGTGAATGTGTTTGTATGTGCTAATTTGAAATGGGTATACTTTGGCCAGGATTAAAGCTGGCAATTTGGCAGTGAGTTAAATGCAAGGTTAATACATAACAAATGGTGAAAAAAAAAAAGATGAAAATAGGAAGTTAAAAGTTAGTGTGCAGTTTTTGAAGGACGCCAGCTTTGATAAGTCACAAAGAGTAATACCTATACACATTCTACCTCCCTTCTACCTCTGAAGCTTTCATCCCTTACTCTGTGCTCTCTCAGCTGTTGTTATTCTTCTTGGTGTACCAGTCCATAGTGACTCTACTTCCTGGATATTTTCCCATTCTCTCTTTCCACTGGCTCTCCTTTTCATCATCCACGTTCTGCCAAATTTAACCCCTTCAAGCATCCTTTGAATCTCTATACTCATCTCTACCTCTTCTTTCATTGCCTCAATTCAGACCTTGGTCACATGTTTCTCCTCCAGTCTAAGCAAATTAAGTTGAAACTGATCTCCTTGCTTTTAGTTAGTCTATGATACAATTGGCAAAGTGTTCTGTTTCATCTGTCCACATCACTTTCCTTCCTAAGGTGGCTCTTCATTATCTAGGAGATAAAATCCAACCACTGTTAAGATGTTTCTAGACACTCCATAATGTGGCTCTTGCTAATCATTCCAGCTTCACCCCATCTCTGTTCATTTTCTTCCTTAAAATTTGGGGCTGCAGACACATGCTTTCAGAGCCTAGACATTAACTTAAGTAAGTGAAACCGACTGGGTAGAAGAAGTAAGGTGTTCTAGGAACTTCGGCCACGTGTAGTATACGTCCACCCCACAAAAGCACTCAGATTTATTTCTGTTGGAAGGAGAAGTCTTCAGAGCAAAGTTTGACCAGCATTACCAATTTGTGACCTGTGCTCGTAACCTCAAACCACTTTCACTTGCCTGCTTCTAGCATGTTATGTTTTCTCTTCCACAATGCATTTGCTCATACTATCTCTCTTGTGGATAATGCTTATATGTTCCCTCTCACTCATCTCATCCTTCTCAGGATAACCACTTTATCATTATTTAAGATTTAGAACAAATAGTCATCTTCAAAAACCCATGCATGATCCCAATTTATTTTCCTATAGTTTTCTACAGCACTTAGTGTATTTATTTTAATTAAGTGCTTGCTTCTCCCATGATGCTATGAGTTCCTTGAGAGAAAAGACATATTATATTAATTTCAGTATTCTCAAAGTATAGTGTAAAGATAGGCACTTAGTAGGTACTCAACAAAGGTTTGAAGATTGTGTTAAGTCACATAGAGCCATGGCCCAATACCTTGGGTCAGCCTTAGGATCTATGGTTCTGGAAGTCTACGGAAATACCAACGAGTCATTTGACACCAATTAGGGAAAGACAATGGAAATCTGTCTTAGGAATCTTTCTATCCCTGGGATCTAAAATTATATGCATCGCACTGTGGAAGGAAGAAAGGCAGATGGAAAGGAAAGAAAGAAGGAAAAGGTTTATTTTCTTAATCCAGAAGTGGTGTGGAAGAAAGGAAGGAGATAGGGAGGTAACTGAATTGAAGTGAAGAATAGAAATAAAATCCAGTTTTAGAAGAATGAGGATGTTTGAGGTAGCCACACACAAACTGAGAACAGGTTGAACTCGGAAAGTACTACACTGCTCTGAGTTACAGTTAATTCCCCAGAAGGACATAGATGGGTTCTGTTTCAATTCTTTAAAACAATCTCTCCTAAAATAGAATGAGTCCTCATATATATTTTCATCATGCAACAACTCATTTTGATTTTACTTTGAAGAATAATGTATAAGAGATGAGAGGGGATGTTCTCAAAAAACATAAACTTTAAGAAGGGTACTGTAGCTGTTGGTAACAGGAGTCACAATGAAGAGAGGTCACCTAAATGTGGCATTTTATCAGAGGGCACTACTTTGCCTGGTCATCTTTTGCCATCAACCAGAATCACACTTAAAATGTCCCTGAAAGGTATGCCCTATAGACACTCTTGATAAATTCAAAGGTCTCAGCAATAAAACACTGATTAAGAATGTAATTTAAATATTTGAAGGTCCTATGTCTGCTTAACTCAAAGTATATAGTAGCAAGAGCAAGAAGAGACTTATTAATGTGATATGATATTTCTGGTTTGAGTAAAGTGATTGAACACACTTGTCTCCAAAACACACACCAAACATAATGTTTGTTCCCTATTATGGTAAACCCTATGAGAAGGAACAGGACAGAAAGCACCTAAAAGTCCTTGAAAGATAAATATAAAGGATAAATATCTGACAGTTTTCTTGTAACTCATTTTCACAGGGCTACCAAATGTCTCTACTGTTTGCCTCACACCAGGGGTGTGTCAATGATGTATTTTTACAAGTGCTTAAATACTGAGATAAAAAGTAATGTGAATGTCAAAGGTGGACTAAAACACAAAGCTCTACTCCTTACCAGTTCTCACTGAAGATAAATAGTTTTGCTTTGTAATAACAAAGGATATGCACATCTCCAAGTCAACTACCTTCAAATCAGGAAGTTGTTCTCAAGGAGACCCGGATTAGAGCTGACATGTCTCCAGTGGTGGGTGGAGAGTGTCATTCTGGTCCAAAAGGCGACATATTGTATAATCCTGACATTTTAAATCAGCTCTTGCAGCATAACTCCCTTTGCCAATCTGGATTTAGAATATACTCTTAACTAAACACTCTTCAGTATATAGCCACCATATTTCTTTCTGCCCCCAACTACACCCTGGGCCTTAGATGTGAGTAGTGAACAGGACCATGTGCTAGCCAAATTCCCTTTGATAACTAGAACAGAGAAATCAAGTGGTTTTATTTTTATTTTAGCAAAAAAATAAGCCAGTTAAGCTATATATGTATGTGTATATGTAAATATATATACACATATATATGTAGTTACATATTAATATATGACATATATTTACATTACACTGTGGATCTATATATATAGAAATGCATGTACATATTCATAAAAATTTGTTACTTGAGTTCAATAAGGGGATAGAAAATACAAAGAAAATTCTTGGAATTCAGAAGCATACAAGAACAACTAAGCCATTGACTGTGAATGTTATCTAAAGGGGTTAAAAGAAATCAGACTTCCCTGTGGGCTGTGCATAGGGTATGCATTATGTGCTGTCATTAAAGTATTTTTTTTTTCTCTGTTAAGCAAGCATCCCCTGCTGGGACATCTCTTTGGTTTGGTGGGAGTCTGGCGTTTATACATGAAGTGTGTGTTATCAGCTAGAAATTACTTCACATAAAAATTTAATGGTATTGTCCTAGCTATTTTTCAATTAGTGCATGTGTCTTATTCATATGATTTGGATTATTAAAGACATGAATTATAACTCTGTGGTAAAGCATGATTGGATTTTTTTTTCCTCTGCTATAATCTTATGACTGATGAGAAACTCTGAACAACTAAAATGAATACAATTAAAATAAATGAAGCCTTACTATTGGCAATAATGCTAAGCTGCTAACTTATTTTATATTGGCTATTTAAGGCTTTCATTCAGATTACCTTTAAAACTACATAGTATTCAATTACTACACCTTTCTCTTTGCTTTCAGCTCCTTGTGTTTAAATACGTCAGTGTCATGGAGTAGTAGGGTTTTGAAAAATATTTGGAAGGGCACCAAGCCTGAATGTTTTGAGAGCACTAAGCAAGATACAAACACAGGACTGAATGTATTTTCATGGAGATTGAAACAGACTTTTTTTTTTTCTAAGAACATTATTAAAGAAAACCCTGGATGCTTCCAAAAGACAGTAGAACCAGTCAATGGATAGAGCTGTTTTGCTTAATTAAAACCAAATCTTTTTGCAAGCCTTTTGAAATTGAATAATCAATGAAAGACCCTAGCAATCTCTTTTGTGTCTTATTTTTAAGACAAATTAGAATCGTTTATTTTGTAAGATATGTATTTTTAAAGATAAGTAAGCATGTGAATTTTGGAAATGTAACTGGGTTATCTATTGGAGGTTATGTTGCAATCAGTCACAAAACTTAGTTACATTTGTGCCACTCTTTCTGTTCTAATTCATACTTTTGTTCAGCATTTTTATATCAGATATCTCTATATGTAATATAAATTTTATAACAGACCACTTGTTTGTTTTACATTTCTCTGAATACTTTGAGACTACTGAATTTTCTCCAACAACTTGAATTTAATTGAAATATAACTTTAGGCAAATTTATTTTTCTTCACTTTCCACAAGTCCAATGAATAATGATTGGACACATGGATATTTTTTCCTTCAGAATTACCCTTTTGAAGGGACTGATTAATTAAAGGGGAATCCTCCAGAGGTGTATTATTCCAATATCTCTCTCAGCACCCCATATATTGATCTATTTAACATCTTTCTTGTGTAAAGCTCAGAACAACAGTTTTGAGTCTCTCTGAAAATATAGCATCAATCTATGCCACAATTAGAATGTTATGAAATGAATCAACTCATATGCTGATGCAAATCTGAAATGGTTTATGGTGAAAAATTTTTAAATCAATGAAATCAAATATACTCTCTGTCAATCTTTGAGTGAACCTACTCCCTTCTTGGATTATTTTTAATGACCAAAAAAGTATGTGTGTGTGTGTGTGTGTGTGTGTGTGTGTGTGTGTGTGTGTTGTATTAGATATATGTAGATATTGGGAGGGCAATGCATTACTCTTCCTGTTTGTCCCTTCCCTTCTATTTCCTTTGAGAAATTAAAGAATTATCAAAAAGTACAACAAATAATCTAAGAAACATGTTACTCTTACTGCCCTAAATTATTGGCTATGTGTTGCTTTTTTTGGTTCAGATAAAAAGTTTCAATATCATAAAATATGAATTTTTTCATAAACACTAATTAATAATAAATGGATTCTTATTTTTTAGCCACAATTTCCTTAATGTTAACTATTGAAATTTACTGAGATATCTAGAAGAGTCTACAAGGGAAATCCTGCTAGTTTTCCAAAAAGAGAATTCAATAAAGTTGATAATGTTGATTCATTTGGGAGCACTCAGTTGGCAGGAACCAGAGAGGGACTGTAATTTGGAAAGTTTAGCACGTTGGCATAGAAGGAAACGTAAATCAGTTTGCATGCTGTCACATTTATTTCCTCACCATGATTTTATCTCTCTTTCATTATTTTGTTGTTCTTCTTGGAAGTAAAATTTGTCTACATTGCTTTATTTTACTTTTTTGAGGGAGTCCATGGCATATCTTTTAAAATATTATAAAAAGTGGTTAAAGATGCTACATTTAAAATTTTTAAAAAATGAATAATTCTGAGAGTGAGGTGGTGGGAAACTAGTTCGAATTAGTAAAAGAAAAAAAAAAGTAATAATAAGAGTGTGAGACTACTGATCCAAGTTAAATTTCATTGTTCTCTATTTGGAAGAGGGACGACATTATTTTGCCAACTTTCAAATATGGTTCACTCAAAAATTGTCAGCTCCAAGTTTGTGGATCACATCTCAGAATTAGTTTGGCTCAGCTCAGCTATGTGACTTTTGGTTTGCTTTTACTTTCAATTCTCTTGGTAATTCTGAAGGAAAGAATGAATTTCACAAAGGAATCTTTTTTGCACATTGCAAACCACCTTTCTTACAAAAAAAAAAAAAAAAAAAGTAATTGTGTGATTTATGTTTTCCTGAAAAGAAGGCCCTAAATTAAAGTTAACTGAAATTAGAAAAATGTTATAAAAACACATTTTCTCTTTGAAAGCTTTCATAAATAAGTGTGTTTCTTTTTTTTCCTTTACAATGTAACAGTTGTTTTATTTTGTATAGAATGATAAAGGTGGCTCAAATTCTATTTAATGTCCACTAATTTAAGCATTTAGTTGGATATTGTTATCACTTATATTCACATATGGCTGTACTGGTGCTGCTACCCTTGCTGCAGCTGACATTGTTTTACATTTAGGAGAGTGAAAGGGATAGGAGAATGTTCTTTCCAGTCTGAATACACAGACATGAATGTGTACTTCAGTATCTGCTCTTTAATTTTGTAGTCCATCACAGGGCTTCTTTGCATGATTAGATCTCCCCCATCCTTTTTCAAGGCAGGTGGTTTCCTATTTTTCAACAAAACTGAAGGGAAACCTAATCTTGTTGTCAACCGGTAGATCATTAAAAATACTTCTTGATGATAGATCACCATGTGAATATTGGCATGAAGTGCTGACCAAGTTCAAATACTTCTGGAAAATTTCTATGAAAACAACTGTTCCATTTCCATCTCTTTATTTTGTGAACAAATTTTCCTGTGCTATGTTTAAAAAAGGTGAAAAATAGAATAGACTTGATGACATGCTGTGTTTCATACTGGTCAGAATGATATTTACTTATTAATAATGAGCAAATTGAAAAAAAAAAACCTGCCTCATTCATCACATTGTGAGAGTAATTGCCCCCAAAATTTACTTTTACGTTTAGTAATTATCAAAATTTGAAATCTAGGTATCCTGTTTTGGCAAATTCTGCATTTTACTAGTATTAATAATTCAATATAGAACACTTAATTTTAACTCCAGAGACTTGAAGGACAAGAGAAATAGATGCCATTGTTTTCTATTTACACACACACACACATATTATCAGAGAGGTGTTATAACAATAAGAGACTTTCAAGCGTGCAAATATATGAGGTAAAATTATGTCATGAAAGTGGAATTGATATAAGTTCAAGACAAAATATTAATGTAAAACTGAAAGGAGAGGTTATCCATATTTATTTAAATGGATGACATTTGTATATGTCAAAGCACCACTCAGGTTCTATTGGATATATTTAAAAGACTCTTGGAATAACATTATTTTAAAAGCCAATATATCGTTATCTGGAAATTGTATCTTTTGCAACTGTTTAAACTTATAATGACTATTTTATTTACATATTAATTTAACACCATATGAGGGAGTATCTACCTTTCAAAATTCTTTTGGAGTTTATGAATAAATATGTTTGAACAATACGGTCCTATGCCAAACCCCAACCTATTTGCTTGGGGTTTTACCAATTGCTTAACTCTGGTCCAATCTTTTATTGGATCACCACAGATCATGAAGCAGGTATGAGTCATTGTGAATTAGTTATCCTTCTTTGGGCACTTAAATTGGAGACTTCTCACTTCTCTCTGGTTCACACCTATCTCAGAGCTATTAAGATGTCCTTTGTTAAAAGTCTAGCCCTCCTTTAACTAAAAAAAGTTTGTCTCTTCTTTGTATTGTCCATAGTCATCCCAGCTGGAAGTAATTGCCCTTTGTATCTTTTTAAGAATTAGCTTGTACCACTTCATAACACTTATCTGACACTGCCTTTTAGGTAGATTCTGAGCATTTTCTTTCCTATATAAACTCTGATGTGGAGAGACTTCCATGAGTTTATAAGCTTCACAGTGCCATATATAGAATCCAATATATAGAAGGGTAATTTATTAAATGGATACATGAATGAATTAGATATATTAAAAGGGAAATGTTTTTAATTATATCAAAGCTCCTTTGACGTGGCTTTCTTGTAACTTTTGTCTTGGAAATCTCTGGGGATACTGCAATCAGCTGAATGTATATATAGACCAGTGAAGGAGACAGAGTCAATGTTGAAGAAACCATACCAGGAAAAATATTTTATTTTTATTTGTTTTAAATGTTTACTTGTTTTTGAGAGAGAAAGACAGAGCGTGAATGGGGGAAGGGAAGAGAAAGAGAAAGAGACACAGAATCTGGAACAGGCTCCAAACTCTGAGCTGTCAGCACAGCACTCGAGCAGGGCTCAAACTCAGGAACAGTGAGATCATGACCTAGGCTGAAGTCTGATGCTTAACCAACTGAGCCATCCAGGCACCCCCAGGAAAAATATTTTAGATAGCTAAAATTACTGAGATTAGGAAGAAATGACATCAGGAGGAGTTGAGACTAGGAAAAAAATAGAAGCATTTTCAATTTGTCATGCTACCAAATCAGGTAGGAGTGATTTTGAATGGGATGGGAGGGGAAAATGATGGGCTGAACCCACAGGTAAACACACAGGGAGGAACAACATCAAAGGAGATGGAAGGAAGCAGGAGACTTGGTCAACAGATTTTTTCTTTTTTCTTTTTCTGATCCAGCTTGTAGGAATCTAATCTAAGAAGTGTATGGCCAGAACAGCTGTACCTTTAATGGTTTTATTACTTTTTTTTCACAGCATGAGTTCCAAAGTAATCAAATTACTTAGACAAATATAAAGGGTTTTTTCCATTACATTTTCTCATAAGATTTTTGTTTTGTTTAGTTTTTATTAGGGAATGAAATATTTCTCAACTTTTCTAAATTTTAAAATAATGTTCCAGAGGACAGCTATCTATAATCTAGAACCTACGAGTGGTCTCATTCCTCAAATAGTGCTTTTAATAGTCTCATAACAGTTGAGCCAACGTGACTGCCAGAACCAGAAGTCCAGTGTTATTGAAACAGTGTCTTCTGGGGATCTAGCAATGTCAGGTTTTTTGTTTTTGTTTTTTTAAACATACAAAGCCCATGGGGTGCCTGCATGGCTTGGTTGGTTGAGTGTGGGACTCTTGATTTTGGCTCAGGTCATGGTCTCATGGTTCATGAGATCAAGGCCCACGTTGCTAGATCCCCAGAAGACACTGTTTCAATAACACTGGACTTCTGGTTCTGGCAGTCACGTTGGCTCAACTGTTAGGAGACCATTAAAAGCACTATTTGAGGAATGAGACCACTCGTAGGTTCTAGATTATAGATAGCTGTCCTCTGGAACATTATTTTAAAATTTAGAATCTGCTTGAGATTCTCTCTCTCCTGTCCCTCTGCTCTTCCCCCACTCATGCATACACACTCTCTCTCTCTTTCTCTCAAAATAAATAAACCTAAAAAAAAAAGCATGCAAAGCCCAGGTTTCTGACATGGTGAGTGTATTTTGGGAGCTAATTTGTTATACATTCTTACACTTTTCTGTTTTGAAAGAGAACAGCAATTATCTTAAAACTGGTTTTGTTTGCTTGCTGATCTTGGATTCTTGAAATGTACTATATACTCTTTTTGGTAACTGATAGCAAAAACTCAAGAATTTCAACAGCAAATTTAATTATAGGAATAACTAGATTAGGCAAAATCTTGTGAGGAGTTTCCAGTAATTATAGGACACTGATAAGGAAGTAATAACAATTAATTACCAAATTCTGAGAGGAAAAATAACCTTTGAAAAATATATGTTAATGAAATACTGCCTTTCCTGGGTATATAGAATTTATACTGTGACATTAAGGTTTTTGAGATCTGTATTTTAACAGAGAAACATATTTTCTTCTTCCCTCATATACCACTACAGAAATAAAAATCCAAGAACAGACAGAAAGACTTATAAATATATATAATCTCTTTCATTTATAGATATATAAAACTGCATGCACACATGTACAGTTATATCTGCATTCATGACCTTATAGTTTAGATGATGAAACTAATAATGTAAATGAAGATGTCCATGCATTTGGATATAAGTGAAAAATCAGTTTTGTAATGGTCACATATCAAGATAATTACATTCTAATAATAACACACATTAGGTACCATGATTATGATAAACTTTATATTAGGGTTGATTCAGGAAAAAAATATTTATAGGCTACATTTTTATTAAATTAGGATAAAAATAGCTTTACTGAATTCCTGGGGAGGGCATCATTATCCTATAATTTATAATACTTGCTTTATTAAATAGAAAACTATGAAAAAAAATTGATATTCTCAAAGACCATTTATTTATTTAAAAATTATTTATTGAGTGCCTACTATATGTTATAATACCTACTAAATACCATTCTAGTCAATGAAGAAAACTAACAAAATCTCTGCTCTTTTGTAGCTTATATTGTTAATGGAAGATGGAAATAATACAAGATATGTGTAATAAGGATAAATACTATCAATAATAGAAACCGGGATAAGGAAGTAGTGAATGATAGTTCCAAGTAAATGTTCTTTCCAATGGATTTGATCAGGGAAGGCTTCCCTCTATCTCTGGGCACAGTGAAAGAGAAAGCCCTGGCAATATCCAAGTTTTCAGAAGGAAGCAGCAGTGAGGGCACACCTGAGCTTGTGTTCTAGGAAAAACAAAAACAAACAAACAAACAAACAAACAAACAACAAGAGTCTAAATATAAATAGAGTGAGCAAAAGGGAAAAGTAAATAGGATCAGGCCAGAGATAGGCTGGAGGTAAGATCACAGATGCCTTGAAGGACATCAGTAGGACCTTAGTATATTTGGAATGAGCTAGAATTATTGAAGGATTCTGAGCAGATGAATGGCTTGTGTAATTCTTTGCTTTGCAGAGAACAGATCTTAGAGCAAAATGAAGCAAGATACCCAAATAGGGGCCATTACAATAATTTGTGGGAGACATGAGAGAGTTCTGGGACAGGATGATAGCAATAGAGGTAGAGAAAAATGGTAGGATTCTGCACTGATTTTGAAGGTATAGCCAATGGAGTTTTGAGGATGTGAAAGGATGCAGAGAATATGTAATTTATGTACCACCCTTAGGAAAATATGCCCTTTGGAAGAAAATTCATGATGAACTCTAACCAAAAGTACATGAAATCACAATGGCTGCTGTTGAGGACAGTGACTATCAAAATTAACCTGGTGAGAAATAATGGTTACTTAAAGCAAGATTTTGGTGATGAGGGTGATAAAATGTAACCAGATGCTAATATATGTTGAAGTGGGTACTGACAGAAGTTCTGATGGAATGACTGAGAGAGATAAGAAAAAGTGAAATCAAAAATTATGCCAAGAATTTTACTTAGAGAAAGATTTTAAAATCTGGACAGATTTTTATAATCATTGCTTTGAATTTGGTTATCTTTCCATTTCTCAAATCTGGATGGTCCAAGGCTATTCATAACCAGTTTTTAACACACCTGAACGTTCACTGACTTTCTAAATGTAATGTCACTTTTGACCCTTGAGGCAACTGTGTAACGTAAGGAAGTAAAAATTGTTTCAGTTTTACAGACGGAGATGAGTTTGGGGGAGGCTGCATGTCTTGCCCAAGGGTACAGTTCTACTGATGGGCAGAGTGTGGATAAAAACCCAGACTGGCTGACCCTAGTTGTGCAAACATACTGCCTTAAAAACTAACGCTATGTTTATAGAATTCACACTAGTTGTAGAATATTGAACATCTTTCTGGGTATAACCTTTACAAAGGCAAGGATCTTTGTCTGTTTTGTTCACTGATGAGTTTCAAGTGCCTAGAATAGTGCCTGGTACATAGTAGCAGGCCACTTAATCAATATTTCTTAAATGAAAAGAAAAATCTGCAATCTTGCCTGCTATATTTGATATGCTTAACTCAAATGAAATTTGAGCATTAATCTAAGCCAGAAGTGGCCCAACTTTACTTTAAAAGGGAAATTAGTTGCTTTCATAGGGAAAACAGAAATATTTTGGTTTTGATCATGGATTAGAACTATGAACTCTACTCTAATACCATTAGAACACCAAACTATGTTTGAATATCTTACTTCCTGCTCTTTTATCATGTTCAATTATCCTATAAGATTAATGCTATTAATTAGCTATTTGTGAAAGAGAAAGCCAGCTTATCCCCCAAATACATTCTGCCCCTTCCAAAGGATAACCCAGCCAGGGACTATAATTCATGTGTACTGTTTATCCAGATATAGTCATATAATTCATTCTGTCCACTGAAATGTGACAGTAAATTGTGGCCCCATACCTGGGCCTTGTTTCGAAGGAGCTCATAGGGCATCTCCATATTATCTTTGCTTGCTTGCTAGCAGAACCTCTTGACTGATGAGACTAGGACACAGATTTATCATCTCACAGGAACTGGAATATTATGAATAAGAAATGAACATCTATTGTCAATGAAAAAAATTTTGTTATAGTGACCAATGTTACCTATATATAAATATATATATATATATAATATATAAAACATTGATCTAAAGATTGGATAGTGATAAAACAGATATTAGGGGTCAGTACAATGGAGATAGCATGTTTGCAGTGGCAAAGCTTGTGATAAAACTGTTGCCTTCTAGGTAGACCAAATGCCTTCCAAGCCTATGGCTCTAGGCCCAGAAGTTGGAAGACAGAATATTGCAGTCTGTGTTTGTTGTTATTTTCTGAATTTTACAAGATATTACCAGAAAGAGATGAATTCAGGCAAAACTTGACTGGTCTTAAGAGTGTAAATAAAAGGGAATAGATAAAATCCAGAAATCTCTGACCTCATAAAGTTTGGGAAAACTTCAGGTTCTGGACCCCAATTGGATGAGATAAGGTTGATAAAATCCACTAATATTTCAGCTAAACAGTTGGGCTCCATGTTGTAGTGAAGGCAAAAGAACTTTGACTGTCATTATTGACACATGGAATTCCCTAGAAGTAAACAAATCAGAAGCCTACTAACTTTGAAAGAATTGTATTGGCAAGGAATTGTGAGCCAGAGTCTTATCAGAGAGTTCTGTCATTCAGGGTAAGGGTTTTCACAATGTCTGTCTGACAGGACTTCATTAGTACTATGTACCAAGAATACCATGTGTTTCCCATTCTTCCCTTTTCTCACTGGGAATTTTTTATGGTGATTATCCTGTCTCTGCTGCAGTACTGTATGTTGAATGTCAGGGGTGTGGAAGGAAGACAACTTGCCTTTTAGTTGATCCATCCCCAGACTAAAATTTGCAACATATGGATCTGATGGAGAGGACTGTGTCACACTCAGAGCTCCTAAATTTTGATCTGGATGCTGTGACTGGACAGCTTTAGGGTGGGGGTGAGTTCTGGGGGCGGGGAGGAGGAAGAGTGCACAAGATGTTCACAATAGAATCTGTGTTCTCTCTTTTATACTGTTGAACTCAACCACTGGAAGAAAGTGATTCTACTAGAAACTACATTGTCCAATGCATTTACATCTAGATGAGTCATTTGAATTAGTTTTAACGGATGGAATATGTATGGAAGTGTATGACTAGATCATAGGGTATGTGTGGTTGTTGAAGAGGGGCAGGAAATAAGATTAGAAAAGAAGATTAAAGTCATATCATAAATTGTATAAAAACTAAGGAAAATAATTGATGGAAGCATGATGAAATGGAGCACAGAGTTCTGGATAGAAGATCTTTTCTTTTTTTCCTACTCCACTAACCTGTTGTTCAACACTTTATGAATAGTATGATAATAACAACAGTAATAACTACACAAATATTTATGATATTTATTTACCACATTTTTTTGGAACAAATATGCACATAGGGATGTCAGCAAAATAGTTATGTCCTTAGTAGTTAATCTTTGGCTCCTCAGAAATGCATATAGACTATCTCTACAACAACCCAATGGGAAGACTTCAAAGAAGAGATGAAATATCATTCCTCTGCCCCTTGTGGTCACTTAGACAAACTTTCCCACTGCCTATTTCTTCTTGATGGTCCTTGATTTTCCTATAGATGCCTTTCTCTCTTTTACCAGCATTGTGGAGCTTTAGAACTCCATTTTAGGCCCTGTTTACTCAAGTGTCTGATTCTGACTCTTTGGCACTCACTCTATCAGAATTTGGAATTCTTTGGGTTTTTTGTATTCTAGATGTGGGTGGAATGCGTTTGTAGGTCCTCTCCCAACTTGATGGGCCTGTACTTGCATACATAAAAATCATGTATGATTTTTATCATAGGGTAAAATCACTAGGGTAAACATATTAGTTTCCTGTGGCTACCATAAAATATTACCACAAACTTTGTGGCTTAAAACAACAAAAATTTATTCTGTCTTAATTCTCAAAAGCAAAAGTCTGAAATCAAGATTTCAGGAAACCCATGGTCCCTCTGGAGGCTCTAGGAGAGATTCTGTTCCATGCTCTTCCAACCTTTGGTGGCTTCAGACATTCTCTGAATTTCAACTGCATCATTCCAGTCTCTACCTCCATATTCTCACTGTCTTTTCCTCTTCTATTTTTCTTCTTTTCTTTCCATATAGAATTCCCCTCTACTCTATTTTATAAGCACACTCATGATGACATTTAAGGCCCACCCAGATAAAGATAATCCAGGGTAATCATCTCATCTCATGATGTTAATTACATATAAAAAATTATTTCCTCAAATGAGGTAACCTTTACATGCTCCAGGGATTAGGACTTGATATCTTTGGGTGTCTGTTATTCAACCTACTCTAGTAAGTTTGATTATTTTCATTTTATAGATGAAGAAACTGAGATTCAGAGAGATTAATTTGCAGAGATTCAATATTATTAAATGATCTAGCCAAGCTTCAGGCTACACTGACACTGAATTAATTTCTTCTATAATATGTTATTTCCCTTTATAAGTAACATGTATTAAACTTCTATGATAGATCTGGTATGTACTTTCATTTCAACCCTGACAACATCCTGTAAGATATTTTTAACTCCATTTTATTTATAAAGATGCACAATGATTAATTAAATTGGAAATGTAATAATTTTCCCAGAATTATGGGTCTGTAGAGCTGAGATGTGCACATATGTTTATCTGTTATGCTTCTTAATGTTTCTCAATGTCTTTACTCAACTTTAAAATGAGATCCTAAGGTAAGCTATCTAAAGTCCTAACTAGCTTTAAAGAAAACCTCTATTTCTTCTGTGGGTTTAAAAAATGTTTTCCCTGGGTGCCTTGGTGGCTCAGTGAGTTAAGCGGACGACTTCGGCTCAGGTCATGGTCTCAAGGTCCATCAGTTCGAGCCCCGCGTTGGGCTTTGTGCTGACAGCTCAGAGCCTGGAGCCTGTTTCGGATTCTGTGTCTCCCTCTCTCTGACCCTCCCTCATTCATGCTCTGTCTCTCTCTGTCTCAAAAATAAATAAACGTTAAAAAAAATTTTTTTAAAAAATATTTTCCCCTTATGTACAACATTTTTCATGAAACGTGTCTATAAATGTTTTCATATATATTGGATGGAGGTAATTGCTTTCTTTTTTTTTGTTTTTTGTTTTTTTGTTTTTTCCCTAGAGGAAAAGCATTCTTATGTCCCAGATTGGTGTGTAAATAAAATCACTGAATTTTGAGGTCTATTCTGTTATAAAATATTTATTATAAAACACAGATATATCTTTTAACAATCATTTATTTTTCATGGATTATTACATTTTTTTTTCATTTTGCTACCAATGTTTGGGTGATAGGTACATTTTTCCCCCCATTTATACCTTTATACTTACACTCTCAGCTCAATAACCATTGAATCAGTGGTAGATCACAAACATTGGGGATAAAAGACAAATAAGATGCAGTTGTGTACTTTAAAAAACTTGTAGTCTAGTTGAGCAGCCTGGCAAATAATTAAGTCAATCATCAGATAATATGATAAAGGCAGTAATAAAGAAGCGTTCACCATGCTACAGGGCTCAGAGAGAGGGTATAACTCAGCTAGAGGAAGGATCACCACATTTTGTTTACTGACTGAAAGTGACTTCATATTTTCTTAAATTCCTTTGTTGTGAGTACTCAGTAAATATTTATAAGATAGATAATCTTAATTTTTTCATGTAAAATAATACTAATACCAAGCCAGATATGATTTGATCTATAAATTCTGACAAAGTATGAAAGAGGACAGTAGTGACCCAAAGTAACAACTCAATGATTTTTTGATGTTTACTGCTAGGAAATTCTTTCTTGTATCTAACCCAAATCTCTCATGTCAATTTCTAAGTCAATTTCCTTTTCTTCAGGTCTTGGCAGATGGAGTTTACCAGGATGAAAAACTCATCATATCTTCTTCCTTTCTGATCTTTCTCCTTGAAACTTCAGTGTTATTTAGTGTTTTTTAAAAATATTTTTATTTATGGAGGATAGTTTGGCATGCCATTTCATACTTTCTCCTTCACTAAATTTTGAAGTCATTGTAACTTCAAATTAAGTCTGATATTTCTAGGATAGAGTAATGTAGTTTAGCGTATAAAACTGAATCTGAAACGTGTCATAAGAAATATTTGATTGGTAAACTATACCTGGTTTTATGGATACTTTGCTTATTCATTTAAAATGAGTGATTGATTTTTAAAAAACAGAGGAAGGATTTGTCAAAATATTTGTATCAAAAGATCATTCTACTGGAATTAGGATGTTATTGTTGAAAACCTAACTGATATTTTTTGGACTACTATATATTGTCTCATGTGACAAATAAAAGATTTACTCAGCTAAAATATAAAATGACATGGAATAAAGTAATTATTCACAATGCCTTGCATATACTGTTTAAGACCTTAGTTTCTGAAATAAAAGAAACTGTCAAATAAAATTATTATTCTGTTTTCCTAAAATTCTTTAGAAATGATTGCCCTTCCAGAGTCCTATTGAATTTTCCCTGAGATTTTTATTTATAGCTGATGAGGTGCTCTAAAGTTGGCTATAGATTTTTAACCTCAACAATAAACCTGAGACTATGTATGCCTTTTCTCACTTTCTTGTTTTCACACTCAAAATCATTTATTAAGTCCTCCTGTTGTTTTACACATTTGGAAGCTCTAGGATTGAAACAAACCATTTCATTAGACACAGGAGCTTACAAACTCAGATCAACAATGTTAAAAACAAGTTACATTATCAGCACAGTTACTGTAGACACATTACATGATTATAATTTTCTTTGTTGGGAGAAACATTTGAGGGTCTGTGTTACACATGCTGTCTAAAATTAGAAGGTCCTTGATTTTTCCTTTAAAGCTAAGAAAAAGACACAGATTAAATATATGTTATTTTAAGCTGAACATGTTAAGGGGAATTATTAAATTCCTACTATGTTTTTGATCTGTAACTATGTATTTTATACATTATATCAGTTAATCCTTAAAACAACAATGACCTATCAAAGAGATGGTAGTTTTTTAATCCTTTGCTTTTTTTCTGACAGGTAGAAAGATCCTTTCAACTTTCCTGGGACTTGCCTACTGTGTGCAAAGTTCTCCATTCTTGTGCAGTGTTGGTGAGAAGAAAAATATTTCCATGAAAATTTCAGCAATTGAAAATGGCTTACACTGTGTCTTTTTCCTGAGAGTCTACGTTAATTTTTTTTTTTTTTTTTTTGCCGTTTAAAATTCTTATTATTTTGTTTTAAAGTAGCCGTCACAATGTGACCATTAGCAGAGTGGTTTCACCAGGGTTATATCCGTTCTTCTCATGCCATGTCCCCCAGGATTTACACCATATGTATGTTCTGAGAATGTTATACCACTGATTTTTAAAATTTCCAGTTCTAGGACATGTACTATCTTTGTCCTCAGAACTTTTCCTAATGCTTTGTTAAATATGGTTTTAAAAAAGGTGGGTGGTCTAGGCTGAGTTTAGTTTAAGACTGTGGATACCAATGGTATCATGTGTGGAAGAGTTTCTGTCTCTGTCATTGTTATATATCATACCGCTGGAGTTCCCTTTTATAGCAAACTTATATTTTGTTTGGTTAAGGTTAAGAGAAAAGCAGGAGAAAATTTCTCCAAAGTAAATGGTTTTCGCAGGCATGTGACCTGAATATTGTTACTCCAGAAGGAAAAACTTATTCTGATATTATACTGCTTTTATAAGAGTCTCCTTCCTGGTCATATTTTGTACGTGTTGAAGTAGCCTTGTCGGAGACATTGAGTGGAAACTTTGGGTCATAAAAAACAAAAATTCCTTCCTTCACTTGTTAGATATGTTTATGAAGTAAAATTATTTTGTGGGCTGCTAGTTTTCATTACATCTAACATATAACTTAGCTAAACTGAGAAGTGGCCTTTAATAGCACTTGGGTGACTGCCCAGGTGTGAGGAATCCTTTGGGATTAAAGGTGGATGATACTTAATTCATAAAAAAACTTTGTTAATTAAAAGGGGCTCTTAATTCCTTGGTATGTATATCTAAATCTGGTTAGTAACTAGTTTGCCCTGTTAAAAAACAAACTTCAACATATTTAGAGGTTAGGTTTGAAAAACAACTCTCAAAATTTAGCACTTTTTATCTTGACACTGATCTAATCTTTTTTAGATGTGTCTAAAGCAATAATTTCTATTTATTTCCTTTAATACTTCCACAAAGTTCCTTACAGTAGAACATATTGAGGCCAAATTGTAGTTTTCTTGTCAATTCTGTCCTTGCTCAAGAATCAGTGAGATTTGAATAACAGTGGGGACAGAATTCATCCATAAAGTAAGGGCCTACAGGGGCACCTGGGTGGCTTAGTTGGTTGAGTGGCTGACTTGATTTTGGCTCAGGCCATGATCTCATGGTTCAGGAGATTGAGCCCTGTGTCAGGCTTTGTGCTAACAGAATCCCTGCTTGGGATTCTCTCTGTCTCTGTCTCTGTCTCCCTCTCTCTCCCAAACAAACAAACAACAAACAAACATCTTTTTTAAAAAAAGTAAGGCCCTACTGAGTTTCTCAACATAGGTGATTCTCCTTGATTCATAGTATTGTGTGCCTTATGTATGTTGATTCTTGAGAACAGAAATAATCTGTGCTTTTCTTAAAAAAAATGGCTGATTTGTTTTCATCTCATTTCTTTTGGAGTTTTTTTTTATTGGATCAAATTAAAATAAGAACATATAACAATTTATGTTTTGTCAAATCCAAATAATTTTGTCAAATTTATGTTTATTGCTTTGTTTCTGCAATATCAACACGAGGATCAGTCTTCTGGGACCATAGTTCCTTTTTGGTATAACATCTGTATTAAAAAAAAATGTGTGCTTGTAGTCAGCAAGTCTACATATAAGTCTAGATGCAGGGGAAACTCAGAAGTCAGCTTTAAGAGAGGAAATGCCCTTCTCTGGTGTCAGAGTCAGCAACGTTCTAGCCGCTAGTACAGTAGCTGGCATAGGGACAGTAGTATGGACTCAGCTGAGAAGGTAGCAGTGAAATAGAAGCATTTGAGGCCAGTGTCAAGTGGATAGAATGTAGGGTTTGAACAGATAGTGGTAGGAGTGTTTGATGATACAAAAGTGATGGTGGTAGCTAAAAAAGCTTCAGATTACAATGTATAGAAAAGCAATGCTTTTATTGTAAGACTTAAGTTTTTGTTATTTCTTGTAAAGAAATTTATCAATGACTGGAGTCACCACTGAAGTCTACTGCAGGAAGCCAGTCATAGAAATAATCTTAGGGAACTCAGAGTAATAGTTTCAACTTGCCTTCAACAAAATCCCTAGTTTATTGTGCAGAGGTAAATCATCCTCTTTAGGGAGACCTGAGAAATGCTTGGTCCATTAAAAAACAAAACGAAACAAAACAACCTTCTTTCTGTCTTTAATGGTGAACTTTCTTTAAGACTAGATGAGGGCACCTAGGTTGCTCAGTGGTTGAGCATCAGACTCTTGATTTCAGCTTTGTTCATGATCCTTGTGGGATCAAGCCCCATGTCAGACTCCTTGTTGAGCATGGAACATACTTAAGATTTTCTCTCTCTCTCTCTCTTTCTCTCTGTCCCCCCGCCCCCCAAATAATAAAAAAGACTAGATGAAATCATATGGGCTGAGATGAACAAGAGAAGCCTTGAGCTGCTATGAGAGAATTAGGCAGAAAGGTCTAATACATAGATAGTTTTCTTCTCTGGGTAATATCCCTGGTGATTCAGGCCAAGCCCTGTGCTTTTGAGTGGGTGTTTGAGGACTGATTTTTCCTACTCCCTTCTACTTTCATTGGTTCCCCAGAGTTGTGTTTTGTTTTGTTTTCAACATTTGCACGTATGATCATTTTTTAGCTTAGCTAACCACTTTTGGCTATTTACTGCTGATAACTGGCTTACCAAATCATAGTTCATTCAATGTAGTTAGACTACAACATCCTTCACTTTATAGAAATGAGATTTACTTATTGTACCAATGATTATAATTAAAATTTTCATATTGGTTCCAAAGAAACATAGTCAAGGCAAATAAATTTTGAATCTAGATATGGTTTGAATATTTAATTTTGATCATATTAGAGTCAATAGAGTGATGTAAATATCATGATTTGAATATCAAAGTAGTTTGAAGATATTATTCACTTGATTATTAAAGACTCATACAATCTCAGAAGCTAGTCATGAGGTTTCAAAATAAACCCTTTGCATTTTTAAAAAGCTTTCTTTTTAGAGGGTCTTTTTTTCCTTTGAGTCTAAATCTATCTCTTTAAAACTTCATACATATATTCTAATTCAGCCTTCTGGAATACGCAGCTTTTATTTATCACATGGCTATTGTTCAATATTTGAAATTTTCATGTTCCTTGGCATTATTTTTCTAATATAAACAATCTTATTTACTTCAACCATTTAACTTATGACATGTTTTTCAGAAACTTTGTCTGTAGTCACTCTTAGAATCACCCTAGTCTGTTATTTTCTCTAAATATATGTCAACAGAACTGAATGCCACACTTTAGTCAGTGTAATATCATATCCCTTGTTCTGGATATTCCATTTCTATTAACACATTTTAACATTACAATCGTTTTGTTGGTTTGGTTTGGTTTTGGTTTTGGTTTTCAAGAATATTACTATTTGGCTCATGTTCAACTTACACTGAATTTTGCTTTTTAAGCAGAATATACTTGTTCAGTTGGATTTTCTTCATCTTAAAGAGATGTTATTGTAGTTTTTAAAATATAAGTTCAGAATTGGTTCTTAATAATTTGTTCACTTACCATTCATTCATTCATTCATTCAACAGCACAAGATATAAAAAATTAAACCAGAAAGACAGTGCATTCTTTACCTTATGAATAATTTATATTTTCACATAAGTTTTGCTGTGTTAGGCTTACCTCATCAATATAGCTCAGTACTAGAATTCAGGGTGGTTTTGTTCCCAGGAAGCATTTGGCAATGTCTAAAGACATTTTTGGTTGTCAAAATTGGAATGGGGAGGCATAGAAAGTTGCTATTAGCATCTAGTCTGCAGAGGTCAGGAATCTTTCTAAAGATCTACAATGGACAGGACAGCTGTCTGCCTCCCCTCTAAGAATGAACTGGACATAAATGTCAATAGTGCTAAGTAATATACTCCTGAAGTATATCCAAGAAGATGTACTTTTTAATCCTTTATCAGTAAATATAATGAAACTGTCTTCTATGTCTTTTCTTAATTAGCTATTAAATGATCACCAGAAAAAAAGATGCTCACTAGAAAACCCCAAGCATAAAACCCAGTGACACAACACCAGAAAATTCTTCCTCCTGATTAAGTTTTCTCCATTAACCAATCTCATAGGGCACAGCCTGAAAACAGTCTCCAATTTATTTAATAGTGTTGACATCACCTTGGCCATATTTCTTCATCTTATCAATGATATCTTCAAACAGTTGGCCAAATACTTTCCTAAAATCAAACTATATGGGGTTTACTACCTTAAAGAATAGCAGGAATTACATGTAGCTGGTATTCACCATTCCCTTGTAAGTATGTAGGTTTCTAGTGACTATAACATTCTTCACAAGTACCCCAAAAGTATTTATTTCAGAATCTCCTGTAGATTTATGTCTAATTACTTTTCTAGAAACTTTTTTTACACCTTTTAAAAATATTTGATAATTCTCCATATTTTGAAAACTTTTCATTTTCCAAAGATTTCTCATTGATTACTTGTAGTAGTTTTACAATGTCAGTTTCTGAGCAAATCTCTTATGTTCCTGGCTCTGTGCTTGGCTTTAGACAGAGGTGATTAGTACAGGGTCTCCATTCCTCACTATCTATGGTATAATCTAACATTTTAATAGATAACAAAGGAGAATAATGGCAAGTGGTATAATACACATATAGATTAACAATGGAAATCCAGAGTTGGAAACTAAATTTCCTGGAGTACATCAAGATACTAAGTTAAGTTTCCTAAAGAAGATAGTTGAGTAGGTCAGTAAGAAAGATTTCATTAAGTGGAAAAGTCTTTTGGCATTTCAAGCATACCAAATTCCACAGACAAAATTGGAAAGGCATGAAGTGACAAAGTATTTTAGGGAAGTATTAGATAGTCCAATATAGCATGTGGATTGTGGAAATGGTGGGAAATGCAACGGTAGTTGTGACACATCCATGAATGGCCTTGATGTCAAACCAGGGAGTTTGGGCTTCATTCTTCAGTGTGCCTTTTCACGTTGTGATTAGTTAGAAGGAGAAGCCCATTGGAATTTAATCAACATATCATTCTATTTCTCAAAGCAACACTTTTAAGTAGTTATTAGTCTCAATTGATAGATAGATAGTGTTAGGGGCTGAATGTTACTGGCTCCCTCTTCTGCCTCCTCTCACATTCACATGTTGACATCTAATCAGCAACATGATTGTATTAGAAGGTCATTAGGTCATGAGAGTAGAGCCCTCATGAACTGGATATAGTGCCCTTATGAAAGAAACCCCAGAGAACTTTCTCATCCCTTCTACCCACCCATCTACTCACTACTCAGTGAGAAGATGGCTATCTATGAATGAGAATGTGGGTTCTTACCAGACACCACATCTTCCAAAACCTTGATCTTGGACTTCCCAGCCTCCAGAACTGAGAAATAAATAATGTTTAAGCCACCCAGTCTATGGTATTTTTGTTATAACAGCCTGAAGAGCCTGAGACAAATAGATTAAAAAAAATTCACTGAGATTAATGGATTTTCTAAGTTCATATAAGGTTTATAGATTTTAAAACTAGGTTTGTTTAACAAAAGCCTACCAATTTGGTTAGATTTTGTTTATAGGAGGAAAAATTTGGTAGGCATGATTAGATAAGCTGTGAAAATTTTTAGGAGTTAGTGGGAAAAGACCATATTCTTTTTTCTAATACAAAGACATACAACACTGAAAGAATGCTTGAATGTAGATGCTCATTTCTTAAGTATTTGAATAGCTTAGTTGGAGAAAATGGAACCAAAATATACTCATTAAAAATAGCTTGGATTCTATTTTGGAGAAAATATCAGATAAAGTTTAGAATAGCAGTAACAAAATCATTGCTTCCCCTTTTTCCAACACCAGCACAACCCTTAGTTGGTAAAGATTCAAATATAACACTTTTTAAATAAAATTATGAAGGCTCCAACACCCAGAAAGAAAATGGAAAGAAATTTGGCAAAAGAGCATTTCTTTAATTTTGATGTTAACTCCTATATTGAAATTTTGATATTTCTGTTAAAGTAACTGTTTTATTTACTCAGGGTTCAACAGAGAAACACAACCAATTATCTTTTATATTGATATATATGAGGAGATTTATTATAGGAATTGGCTCATGTGATTATGGAGGTCCAAAAATCCCACAGTCTGCCATCCACAAGCTGGAGAACAAGGAAAGCTGATGGTATAAATTCAGTTCAGGATGAAGGCTTGAGAATCGGGGACCCACTGATATAAGTCCTGGAGTTTGGAAGTCTAAGAACCTAGAGCTCTGAAGTCTGAGGCAAGAAATGATAGGCATTTCAGAAGAGAGAGAGAGAGAGAGAGAGAGAGAGAATTTGTCCTTCCTCTACCGTTTTGTTCCATTCAGGCCCTCAGTGGGTTGGATGATGACCACCACTATCACCCATAATGGTAAAGGCTGATGTCTTTATTTGGTCTACTGAATCAAGTTTTAATCTCTTCTAGAAACACCCTCACAAACACATCCAGAAATATTGTTTTACCAGCTATCTGGCATCCCTTAGCCTAGTCAAGTTGACACATAAAATTAACTATCATGGGAACATACTGTCTTAAATGGTGGAATAACTCTTAAGTTTAGGAAAGAAGATTCTGAATAAACAGTGAAATTCAGAATAAGCACCCCTGGAGGAAGAAAGATTTTGTGTAATTTGCTTAGACACCTGTATAGGTAATACACTAGAAGACACAATCAGATAAATAGTGCCTTGAACTATTTATTTATAAATGGATTTGAATGTAATATGAGGGGCACCTGAGCAGTTCAATCGGTTGAGTGTCCAACTTTGGCTCAGGTCATGATCTCGCGGTTCACAAATTCAAGCCCTGCATCGGGCTCTGGGCTGACAGCTTAGAGCTTGGAACCTCCTTCAGATTCTGTGTCTCCCTCTCTCTTTGCCCTTCCCCACTCATACACTGTCTCTCTCTCTCCCTCTATAAAAAATAAATAAAAAACATTAAAAATTTTTGAATGGTAATTTGATGTGTAATAGACTAACATAAGCCTGAATTTACTCCCGTTACTACTACTTAAAGCATTCCTTCTTTACATATAACCACTGGTGTCGTAGCCAGCCTACAAGTGGCCTGCAGTGATTCTGAATGCTTTCTGATAGTTATACGCTTGTGTTATCTCTTCCTACATGAAATGTTGCTGACCTGTGTAACTGAAAGGATATTAAAGAAATGAGGGCTTTATGGATTTTGAGGCTGGTCCTTGAAAACATCATGGCTCTACTTTCTCTTCCTGGGTTACTTGCTTTGGGGAAATCCATCTGCCATGTCATGAGGACACTCAAGAAGCCCCATGGAGAGGTTTATATGGTGAGGAACTAAGGCCTCCCTCCAACAACCATCACTAACTTGCTTGAATGAACCACCTTGGAAATGGACCCCTTAGCCTCAAACCTTCAGATGACTGAAGCTGCTGCAGACTTGCAGTCTTGGAATAAGAGACACTGAGGCCAGAAACCCCCAAGTAAGTAACTCCCAGATTTGTGACACACAGAAACTGAGCTAATAAAAGTTTCTTGTTTTTAAGCTGCTAAGATTTAGGGTAATTTGTTATGCAGCAATAATTAACAAATACAACTGGCCTAACTCTTCAAGTTAGAATCTGGCACAGAAATATTCCCTTTTCATTGAAAAGGTTTAGTCATACTAAATTAAAGTTGATCGCTGCCTCCAAATTTACATTTTACATAGAAAATGTCTTGGGTCAGCCAACAGTCTCCTAACTGCTTCAATCTGTTTCTCAATAACAATAATAATGCCACTTACTAAGGTGTTATTATTGCTTAAAATTTCATTATATTTTATGTGATGATAGATTTAAAGCAAAAATATTACTCTTATGTTTAGAAAAATGTGGTCACCATTTTCATGTTATTTTAACCATTATATCATGGATATTTCAATATAGGTCTTATAAACAGACACTGAATGCCTTCTTCACTCTAATGGGTCCTTCATGACTTATAAATTATTTCACCTTTCTTTTTCTTGGGATAGACCCAGGCCATGGCATGTACTATATATTAGAAAAATGGGGATGATTTTCTTTGCACTATATCCAGTGGAACATATGTAATGCTTCTGAATGGTTCATTACTTTAGAATTGTTCTGAAAACAAAACATATACTCCTCCCTCTCCAAAAGAACCATATATATCACCATACCCTCAATTTTTTACTTTTAGAAATAATCAGCACTTGAGTCCATATTGTTATTTCTAAGAAGGTATATGTTAGCTCTAGGAAATGCCAAGAAGTTAACTGAAACAATCAATAATAAATAATGTGGGTAGCGTTCTGACATTTCTTTGAAAAAACTAGTTTTAACAATGTATAATTAAGACATTTGTTTGAGTGAAAGAAAAGATTTGGTATGGTTCTGAAATGAAAATTTCAATTTCTTGGCAGTTTTTGATTGCCATTTTGGCTGAGGAGTGTGTGGGAAGGGATGAATTGGGTAAGTCAGGTGTTTTTTCCCGCAATCATGATTTTTGGTGCCAAACCATACTCAATGTTCAATATGGGCTGAAGAGCTGCAAATGTTTGCATCTCTAGCCCCAGGAACTGTGTCCCAGGGTTGACTCCTGGAACATTCTACTTACAGTGCCACGGTGGCTTTGTTCCAGTCTGCAATGGAAGTAAATCCATGGTGCAGCACCAGCACCCATTCTTTACTTATTACTGAGAGTGTAACACCAATAAAACCAAAAGAATAAGAAATGACAGGACAGCTGTCTAATGAGATGAAGGCTAAGGACTGTTAAACTGTGCTAGTTTCTAAATTATGATGCTTGCTCCAATGCTCTCCTCATGAGGGTTTGATATGCTCTGTTATTCTCAGGCAGTTTATGAAATCTAAGAATGGCCTACCTGCCTGTTTCTCTGGGAAGTGAACTGCTTGTAGCTCTTTCAATAGTAGCCCCATAGTAAACCATGATTAACAGAAGTCCAAAAATCTACCTTCCACATTTGCCTCATTGCACAGACTCCCACAGTCCTTTTCTTTCAACTCAGCTGTGACTTGTCATATTGTTGGTTGACGTGTCCCTAACACAATATTGACTCTTGTACAGATGTAGAAACAGATTTCTCCCATAACATTCTTGCTTCTTCACCATGAACCTGAGTTGGGGTGGAGGTAGGGGCAGAAAAGCTAGGCATGTCTTTATTTTTTCCTGTATCATGAGCAGGGGATGAGAGGAACACTCATCATTCCCATGAGCAACTTAGTGCCAAGTAAGGTGGAGATTATTCTATCACTCAACGAATATGTATTCAGCCTCCAGAATTGTCAGGTGCTGAGGATATAATGGTAAAAAAGATACATATGGCCTTCGCTTTTTGTTCTTTCTTTCTTTCTTTCTTTCTTTCTTTCTTTCTTTCTTTCTTTCTTTTTAGTTTCAAGGTGGTGGAAGAGACATAGAGACATATTGCAAGTCTATTAAGTGTCATATATGGAAAAATTTAGGATTCTATGAGACTAGATGTCAAGGGACAAAACCCAGGCCAGGAGATTCTGGCTTATCAATATTATTAAGTCAGGTGTTATCTCTTTTTCTTCTACTGTTGCTTGGTTTATTTTCAGTTTTACATATGCATGGGAATCACAGTGGAGTAGTGATGTGATGAACAGGAATATGCCAATTGACATGGTTTATATAGGACTGTAATGACAAAAAATATTGTCGTCTGTTCGGAAATGTTTACCCAAAGCAAGAGGCAGTGCGGCATGCTTCCAGTAACTGTTTTAGTAGTGATTCTCAGTCTTGGCTGCACATTAGAATTACCTGGGGAGCTGTTAAAAATCCTGATGCATGGGCCACCCCCAAAAGCAATTAAATCAGAATCACTGAGGGTGAGACCCAGACACACAGCTCTTTAAAACTCCCCAGGTTATTTTAGTGTGTAGCCAATTTAAGAATCACTGAGTTTTAGGCTTCCTACACTTTCCAAAACTCCCCAGAAGGACTCACAGCTGCCAATTTCACCACTTCTAGAGAAAAAAAATTACCAGGTGCAAGAAGCTCCTTTTGCCATCCTGAAGTTTTAACTTGATTTTAAAAAAAAAGGTAGAATTACACAGAAAAATGCATAGATCTTGCATAGAGTTCAGTGAGTTTTGACAAAGCATATGCTCATGTAACCAACAAAACAATTGAAATATAGAGCATTGCCAACACCTTAGAATATTCCTACTGTCCCTTTTCATTATTTGCCCCTTTCCACTAGAAACAAAAATTATTCCAATTTCTATTAGAATAATCGACTAATCCATAGATTAGTTTTGGCCATTCTTGGACTTCATAAAAATGCAATACTATGGTATATTCTTTTGTTCTGCCTGCCTTCCCTTAATATAATGTTTTTGAGATTCATCCATGTATCAGAAGTTTATTCCTCTTTATTGCCATATAGTATTCCATTATAGGGATACATCACAATTTGTTTATCCATTCTCCTATTGATCAATATTTGGTTGATATAACGAAATGTGATCCAATTTTTGTTAATATAAATCTCAGTGAACATTCTATGACATGTTTATAGGGACATATATTTTTTATTTCATGTTCACTTCTTCATAACTAAGAATGAAATTGTTGGGTCATGGAGTAGTTGTATATTTAAGAAATAGCAATTTTCAATAGTGGTTATACCATTTTATACTCATGCCAGCAATGAGTGAGACATGAAGTTGTTCTACATATTCTCCAATATTTGGTGTTGCAAATTTATTTTAATTATTGATTTAATTTTAGGCATTCTCTTGAACATGTAACTAACTGTCATTTTATTTGCAATTCCCCAGAGAGTAACAATGTTGGTTTTCTTAATTTGTGTTTCTTGGCTATTTGTATATCCTCTTTTTGTTAAGTGTCCAAAACTGTTCCCTATCTTGGAATTTGGTTCCTTGTCTTTCCATTATTAATTTGTATGAGTTCTTTATACACTCTTGATAGGAGTCATTTTTCAAAATACATATGATGAATTTTTTTCTAGTCTTATACTTGCTTTTTCACCTTGTCCATGGCATCTTTTGCTGAATAGCACTTCTTAATGTTGATGCAGTTTGCTTTATAGTTTTTCATTTAGGGTTACTGTTACTTGTGTCTGTCTAGGAAATCTTTGCCTATCTCCAGGATGTAAAGATATTTTCATGTTTTCTTTTAGAAATTTGAAAATTTTTAGCTTTGAGAGTTAGATCTGTAAGCCATCTACAATTTTGTGTATGGTGCTGGATATGAACCAAATTTTTATTTTTTCTATGTCTAGTTTCCAACATTTAGTAGTCCAGTGCCACTCATGTAAAAGATTCCTCTTTTTCTATTGACTTACATAAGAAAGTTTGTAATAAAAAAAAATCCCTTAACAATATATATGTGCTTCTATTTCATCTCTGTTCTGGTCCACCAACCTATATATTTATGTATTATTTATCCTTATGCCACAATTGTATTGATTACTGTGACATTATAATAACTCTTGAAATCAGGTAGCACAAATTTTTCAATATTTTTTCAAGATTGTCTTGACTACCTAAAACCATTAGATTTTCATATAAATTTTATATCAGCTTCTTGGTATCTAAAATAAGCCTGAGCTTGATCTGAATACACTGTGAATAGTTTAGAGAGAATTAGCATCTTTGTAATATTGAATATTTGTATTTATTACATTTAATAATAATATAGCAATATATTTATTATATTTGTATAAGTATTTTATAGATTGAATATTTATATTCATTGTTTATAATTTTGAATATTCCAACAATGCCAAATCTTTTTTAAAACTTTTTTTATTTATTTACTTTGAGAGAGAGAGAGAGAGAAAGAGAAAGAGCGGGAGCATGAAAGGGGGATGGGCAAGAAAGAGGGAGAGAGAATCCCCAAGCAGTCTCCATGCTGTCAGCACAGAGCTTCATGTGAGGTTTGAACCTGCAAACTATGAGATTATGACCTGAGCCAAAATCAAGAGTCAGATGCTTAACTGACTGAGCCTCCCAGGCTTCCCTTGAATCTTTTCAACAATACTTTGCACTTTTATATCTTTTGCTAAATTCGTCCCCAGATGTTTTATTTATTTATTTTTAATGCTATTGTATTTATTTTTGCATTTAATAACTTGTTTTATTTTTTGAATTTACATCCAAATTAGTTAGCATATAGTACAACAATGATTTCAGGAATAGATTCCTTAGTGCCCCTTACCCATTTAGCCCATCCCCCCTCCCACAATCCCTCCAGTAACCCTCAGTTTGTTCTCCATATTTATGAGTCTCTTCTGTTTTGTCCTCCTCCTTGTTTTTATATTATTTTTGTTTCCCTTCCATTATGTTCATCTGTTTTGTCTCTTAAAGTCCTCATAGGAGTAAAATCATATGATTTTTGTCTTTCTCTGACTGACTAATTTCACTTAGCATAATACCCTCCAGTTCCATCCACGTAATTGAAAATGGCAAGATTTCATTCCTTTTAATTGCCAAGTAATACTCCATTGTATATATATACCACATCTTCTTTTTCCATTCATCCAGCGATGGACATTTGGGCTCTTTCCATACTTTGGCTATTGTTGATAGTGCTGCTATAAACATAGGGGTGCATGTATCCCTTTGAAACAGCACACCTGTATCCCTTGGATAAATGCCTAGTAGTGCAATTGCTAGGTTGTAGGGTAGTTCTATTTTTAGTTTTTCGAGGATCCTCCATCCTGTTTTCCAGAGTGGCTGCACCAGCTTGCATTCCCACCAACAATGCAAGAGAGGTCCTCTTTCTACACATCGTCGCCAACATCTGTTGTTGCCTGAGTTGTTACTGTTAGCCATTCTGACAAGTGTAAGGTGGTATCTCATGTTGGTTTTGATTTGTATTTTCCTGATGATGAGTGATGTTGAGCATTTTTTCATGTGTCAGTTGGCCATCTGGATGTCTTCTTTGGAGAGGTGTCTATTCATGTCTTTTGCCCATTTCTTCACTGGATTATTTGTTTTTTGGGTGTTGAATTTGATAGGTTCTTTATAGATTTTGGATACTAACCCTTGATCTGATATGTCATTTGAAAATACCTTCTCCCATTTTGTCAGTTGCCTTTTAGTTTTCCTGATTGTTTTCTTCACTGTGCAGAAGCTTTTTATTTTGATGAAATACCAGTAGTTCATTTTTGCTTTTGTTTCCCTTGCTTCCAGAGACTTGTTGAGTAAGAAGTTGCTGCGGCCAAGATTAAAGAGGTTTTTGCCTGCTTTCTCCTCGAGGATTTTGATGGCTTCCTGTCTTACATTGAGGTCTTTCATCCATTTTGAGTTTATTTTTGTGTATGGTGTAAGAAAGTGATCCAGGTTCATTCTTCTGCATGTCGCTGTCCAGTTTTCCAAGCACCACTTGCTGAAGAGACAGTTTTTATTCCATCAGATATTCTTCCCTGCTTTGTCAAAGATTAGTTGGCCATATGTTTGTGGGTCCATTTCTGGGTTCTTTTTTCTGTTCCATTGATCTGAGTGTCTGTTCTTGTGCCAGTACCATACTGTCTTGATGATTACAACTTTGCAGTACAGCTTGAAGTCTGGGATTGTGATGCCTCCTGCTTTGATTTTATTTTTCAAGATTGCTTTGGCTATTCGGGGTCTTTTCTGGTTTCATACATATTTTAGGATTATTTCTTCTAGCTCTGTGAAGAATGCTGCTGTTATGTTGATAGGAATTGCATTGACTATGTAGATTGCTTTTGGTAGTATTGACATTTTAACAATATTTGTTCTTCCTATCCAAGAGCATGGAATCTTTTTACATTTTTTTGGTGTCTTCTTCAATTTCTTTCATAAGCTTTCTATAAGTTTTCAGTGTATAGATTTTTCACTTCTTTGGTTATATTTATTCCTAGGTATTTTATGTTTTTTTGTGCAACTGTAAATGGGATCGATTCCTTGATTTCTCTTTTTGTTACTTCATTGTTGGTGTATAGGAATGCTATATACTTCCCTCTTATGACCGCCTTTGCTGCATCCCAGAGGTTTTCATTGACTTCCATATACTTTTTCATTGACTTCCATATACTTTTTAATTTCCTCTTTAACTGCTTGGTTAACCCATTCATTCTTTAGTAAGATGTTCTTCAGTCTCCAAGTATTTGTTACCTTTCCAAATTTTTTCTTGTGGTTGATTTCGAGTTTCATAACTTTGTGGTCTGAAAATATGCATGGTATGATCTCGATCTTTTTGTACTTACTTAGGGATGATTTGTGTCCCAGTATATGGTCTATTCTGGAGAACGTTCCATGTGCACTGGCGAAGAATGTATATTCTGCTGCTTTAGGATGAAATGTTCTGAATATATCTGTTAAGTCCATCTGGGCCAGTGTGTCATTCAAAGCCATTGTTTCCTTGTTGAGTTTTTGATTAGATGATGTGTCCATTGTTGTGAGTGGGGTGTTGAAGTCTCCTACTATTATGGTATTACTATTGACGAGTTTCTTTATGTTTGTGATTAATTGATATATATATTTGGGTGTCTCACATTTGGTGCATAAATGTTTACAATTGTTTGGTCTTCTTGGTGGATAGGCCCCTTGATTATGATATAATGCCCTTCTGCATCTCTTGATACAGTCTTTATTTTAAAGTCTGGATTGTCTGATATAAGTATGGCTACTCCAGCTTTGTTTTGATGACCATTAGCATGATAGATGGTTCTCCATCCCCTTTCAGTCTGAAGGTGTCTTTAGGTCTAAAGTGGGTCTCTTATAAACAGCATATAGATGGATCTTGTTTTCTTATCCATTCTGTTACCCTATGTCTTTTGATTGGAGCATTGAGTCCATTGACGTTTAGAGTGAGTACTGAAAGATATGAATTTATTGTCATTAATGATGCTTGTAGAGTTGGGAGTTTCTGGTGGTGTTCTCTGGTCCTTTCTAATCTTTGTTGCTTTTGATATATATATGTGTATGTATACACATATATACACATATATACACATACATACACATATATATATATTTTTTTCATCTTTTCTCCCCTCAGAGAGTCCCCTTGAAAATTTCTTGCAGGGCTGGTTTAGTGGTCACAAACTCCTTTAATTTTTGTTTGCCTGGGAAAGTTTTTATCTCTCCTCCTATTTTGAATGACAGCCTTGCTGGATAAAGAATTCTTGGCTGCATATTTTTCTGATTCAGCACATTGAATATATCCTGCCACTACTTTCTGGCCTGCCAAGTTTCTGTGGATAGGTCTGCTGCAAACCTGATCTGTCTTCCCTTGTAGGTTGGGGACTTTTTTTCCCTTGCTGCTTTCATGATTCTCTCCTTGCCTGAATATTTGGTGAATTTGACTATGATATGCCTTGTTGATGGGCGGCTTTTGTTGAATCTAATGAGAGTCCTCTGTGCTTCCTGGGTTTTGATGTCTGTGTCTTTCCTCAGGTTAGGAAAGTTTTCTGCTATGATTTGCTCACATAACCCTTCTACCCCTATTTCTCTCTCTTCCTCTTCTGGGACCCCTATGATTCTGATGTTGTTCCTTCTTAATGAGTCACTGATTTCTCTAATTCTGAAATCATGCTCTTTTGCCTTAATCTCCCTCTTTTTTCTGCTTCGTTATTCTCTTTAAGTTTGTCCTCTATATCGCTGATTCTCTGTTCTGCCTCATCTATCCTTGCTGCTGCTGCATCCATCTGTGATTGCAGCTCAGTTATAGCATTTTTAATTTCATTCTATTTTTTACTTCTTTTATCTCTGCAGAAATGGATTCTAATGTATTTTTGACTCCAGCTAGTATTCTTATTATCGTGATTCTAAAGTCTGGTTCAGACATCTTGCTTGTATCTGTGTTGGTTAAATCCCTGGATGTCGTTTCTTTGTGCTCTTTCTTTTGGGGTGAATTCCTTTGTTTTGTCATTTTTAAGGGAGAAATGAAATTAATGAGGTAGAAAAATTAAAAACAAAAATATTAAAATTACAAATTTGGGTCTGGGTGTGAAAGTGGTTTGACAGATTAGAGGAAAAAAAAGGGGGGAAATCGTTTGAGAATTTGAAAAAATGAATACACTGAAGTAGACTGAAATGAGATAATGGGAGTAAAATATAACTTGAAAAAATTTACACAAAAGTAAAGAATATGGTAGAAAAAAAATTAAAGAAAAATATTTTTAATAAAAATTAAAAATAAAAATGAATTTTTTCTCTTTCTGTATTCAAGAAAAAGAAAAGAAACGAAAAAGAGAAAAAAGAGAAAAAAGGAAAACATTTGAAAATTTGAAAAAGTGAATACACTGTAGGAGGCTAAAATAAAATGATGGAAGTAAAATAGAATATGAAAAAATTGCATAGAAGCAAAAAATATAGTAAAAAATTAAAGAAAAATATTTTTAATAGTAATTGAATGTAAAAATGAAGTTTTTCTCTTTCTGCATTCAACAAAAAGAAAAGAAAGGAAAAAGAGAAAAAAGAAAAAGGAAAAAAAGGAAATTGCTTAAAAATTTGAAAAGGTGAATACTCTAAAGTAGACTAAAATAAAATGTTTTGGAAGTAAAATAGAATTTGAAAAAATTTACACAAAAGTAAAAAATATAGTAAAAAATTAAAGAAATATATTTTTAATAAAAATTGAAAATAAAAATGATTTTTTTCTCTTTATGTATTCAAGAAAAAGAAAAGAAGTTTAAAAGAAACAAAAAAAGAAAATTGTATAGATGGACCTGCTAACAGATTGAAAAAGGACTGAAATTACTTCGTTTTTCCCTAGATGTCAGACTATGTAGCGCTTTATAATCTATAAACTAAGTAGGCGGTGAGACTTGTGTTCTTGAAAAGCGAGGTTGGTCCAGTCGGGTGGGGCTCAGTGTAATGGCTTCATCCTCCAGTAGATGGCACTGATAGCCTACTGGGGTGGAGTGTTGTGACGCTCATAGGTGCGTAGGTGCATGCGTGGGAGCAGTGAAAATGGCATCACCCTGCTACTCAGTCTCTAGTATCAGAACTCTGTTCTCCCCGATCAGCAATCATGCACTTGTCCTCTGTGTTCAACTTTCATCCATTCCCCGCTTTTTCACTGCCCATGACCAGGCTCCAGGCAGTACCTCTCTCGTGAGTTTTGTCTCAGATGAGGCTGTTTTCTTCGGCCCCTCACTTCTGAAGGACTGCGGCTTTGGCCCATCTCCCCCTCTGCGGGAGGGTCTCCCCACCCCAAGCAATGGCCCAATGATCAATGGCCGAATGTAGGCTGCACCCAGGAATGCTTGCTGGACCCTGTTGCTGCTGGTGCCCTGAGACTGAGGCCAAGTGCCAGCTTGCCCCAGAAAAAGTTCCCGAGATAGTGTTGCAGCAGTGTTTCAGGGACTATGGAAAATCATAAGACACATCTGGCACCAGGCTTCACCCTTAACGACCTCATTCCAGCACCAGAAATTGTGGCCGTTTTCTGGGGTCTCCTGGGACCAGGTGGCTTCAACAGTCTCTACCAATCATCCTTCCAGCAGTGGAACTGCTTTTCCCCATGTGGCCTGAGAATCTCCCAGACCCCACTCTGTTCCTGGGGATTTGCCCTTCCCACCAGAGCACCGCCAGGTATCGAGCTGCGGAGTTGCAGCCTTTGCATTCTCTTGTTAGAGTCTTAATGGAATTTAAACCCTTTCCTTTCTCCTTTCTCCTTTTTTAGTTTAGTGCCTGTGGCTGTTTCCAGTTTTCCACTTTTCTCCAGCTGCTTTTGGGGAGGGATGCTTTTTCCGTATTCTCTGCACCCCCCCACCAGTCTCTGTCCTCTCTCCACTCCCAAAAGCACCTCCCTTCCCGCACCTTCTCGCTCCCCCCAAGTTTACCTCTCTGCACCGCATACCTGCTGAATTCTGTGGCTCAGGTTGTGCAGATTGTTGTGTTAATCATCAAATCAGTTTTCTAGGTGTGTAGGATGGTTTAGTGTTGGTCTGGCTGTATTTTCATGGATGCAAGACACACAAAAAACTTCCATGCTGTTCTGCCATGTTGGCTCCTCCTATCTTTAATGCTATTTTAAATGGAATTAATTTTTAATTACATGTTTTATTTGTTTGTTATTTGCATATGTAAATACTACAGATTTTTGTTTTTAACCACATATTCTGAAACCTTGATGAATTCACTTACTGGATCTAGTGAAAAGTTTGTTTTTTGTTCATATTCCTTTGGATTTTGTATTTATACAATTATATCATCTATAAAGACAGTTTTACTTCTTTTTTTTCTGATATTTATGTCTGTTTTTCCTTTTTATACCTTATTTCCTTGAGTAGACCTTCACATTCAATATTGAATTGAAATGGTGGGAGTGCTTTTCTTGAATTGTTCCCCATTTTAGAGTAAATATTTCAAAATTTCACCACTAAATATAATGTTAGTTGCAGGTTTTTAGATTTATTCTTACTTTGCTGAGAGTATTTTTTTAAATCATGAATACATTCGAGATAGAATCAAATACTTGTTTGTGTCTATTAAGATGGTCATGATTTTTCTTCTTCAATCTTATGGATTAAAGTTTATTTTATTGATTTTGTATTTTTTATACATTCAAGTTCCTTATTTTATAGCTCTAGATTATGCATATTTTCTCTACAGATGGAATTAAATAATTAAAAATAAAACAAAACCTATAGGACTGAATAAATTAAACTCTAATTTCCCAAATCGTCTGAGGCCTCTTCCATTAATAAGAATGTGTGAGGCTTATGTATGGAACAAGTGTTTTATGGAGAAATTTTTAGCTAGACGAACTATGATTCATACTAAGAAATATACCATATCTGAGAAGAAAGTTGGATTAAAAGTAAAGATATTCATAAGTAAGAATCAAAGATAGTATTCATAAATAAGAATCAAAGATAGTTGAGTGAATTACTTGTCTCCTTTCCATTTTCTGGTGTTCTTAACCCATGGTTTGTGCATCAGGGTCTTGAGAATCTAGAAAACCTACTGAAGGGCATTTGCATTTAAGAGCTATAGATCTCATGAGATTATCAAAGAGATCTGTGATCCCAAACAAGCATAGAGCATGTTCCTAAAAGATTCAAATCTAGTCTAGGAAAATTTGATTTTGATTAATGTGGATCAGGCTTTGTTTGATCTAAAGTGTCTGATATCTGTAAATGTCGTTATCATTGATTATCATTCTTTGGGAAGCAGGTTTGAATTAGACTTAAAGTCTTCTTAGCTCTCTCCAATTCATTCTAGCTGTAGACAGAAAGAAACATATATTATTGGATATAAAGTTCTGAAATGCCTTCCCTTGGTCAAAGAGTGTAAGCAGTAGAAACTTTCATATTGATTATTTTGGAGAGACTGTAAAGTGCTCATCAGCTGGCTTCTTGATCTGATACTCTGCTTTTCATTATTAAACTTATCAAAACCTCATCATTATTGGTTCTTATTTGCTATTAAATTGTGTTTGGTATAATGCTTTGAAAGACATTTCCTGAAAGCACTTAAAAATCTCTAAGTGAATCACTGGTAAAAATGTTTTGAAAGTATATATATTTATTTTCTCACTTTTACTACTACAATAATTTTATTATATTTTAGACACAATTTTTATTACCATGTTAGAAATACTGTAAGAAATCATCCAAAGAATTTACCAGGTGCTTAGGTAGATTGATTTACCAATATGAGGCCAGGTTTTGTTTGTGTGTGTGTTTGTTTGTATGCTTTGATTTTGTTTCAGAGTCTAAGCTCTACTCCATCTCCAAAAGGTCTCTTATATTTTTTGTTTTATAACAGAAGAGATTAAGACATTAGCTGGTTCTTTTATGTTCTTAATCTGATCCTGAATCCAAAGGATAGAGAATAGAGTTTGAAAAAGAGTTTAAAAATTGACTTATTAAGGAAACATTTATACGGGAGGGCAAATTTCAGATAAACAATAATGACTGCCCTTTAAGAAAATAAAGCAGATGAAATGTTAACAAATAACATTTTCAGATAGGTAAAGCAGTTAAGATGACAAGTCAGAAAACAAGACCTAATAAATTATTTTATTTTTCAAGTTCCTCTAAGAAGTGACATTAAAAATTAGCAATTGGCATTAAAGTGCCTTCTGATCAGAAACTAAAGGTTCCCATTTGAACAACAACCAACAGAGACACATGGTAACAATTGTGGGGCCAGTGACTGCTGGGGGTATTGGGCAGTTTTTTTTTCTTTTTTCTGCTGTTTACTAATTATCACTATTTACTATTGGTCTATGACAACAATTCTACTTTGAAGAAACAGAAACAGATAGATATCAATGTTCATAATGTGCAAATCGATAGGTGATAAATGACCTCCTTTTAACCTTTGGCTCTTGTCCTTAACATGTAAATAAAACCAGGAGAAACAGGATCTTTAGTATTTTGGTAACAGAGGATTCTTTTTTCAAACTGAGTTGCCTGATGTTTCACTAATGGGTGGGTGACATGCCCTAAGCGTAAGAGGGAGCAAAACAAGGTAACAACTTCCAAAGTAATGGAAGTAAAACTGATTTGGGGAAGTGTAAACACAGTATAAATGTAAAACATTATTTCAAGGCTTAAATTATAGATTTATAATTGTAGAGATAACCTGAAGTAAAAGATGTATAATTCAAAAGTAAATACATTAATCTTTATGTGGCCTATTTTGTCACATCCAAATGAAGACATTGTTAATCTGGTCACAAAAATAGGAAAAATAAGACTGCCACAAAAAAAAAATGAACCAAGAATAAATAAATCATATGCTGGTATTAAAATAGATATTCATAATCAGTTGGTATTATTTTGTATTCAAGAATTAGAAGCCATCATGAAAGGTAGAGTGGAAACTTGGATGTTACTAAAGAGGTTCAGGACAGTCTTTCTTTACTTGCTTAACCTGACCAAATTATAAAAGAAATTCAATTCTATGAACTTTTATCAAGTCCATGCAATATCCATCTCCACCAACTGTTTTTGCTGTTTCTGCTAAATAATAAATATTATATCATTTACTGATGGGTGAGAGAATTTATGCTCTGATGACCACCAAGAGACAGTCTTGTTAATGTCAGAGGTTAAATACTTATGTCAGAAAGACTTTATTCAGTAACCATAAAAAATGTCTAGGCATCACTAAAATCCCATGGAGTCATATAAGAACAGTGCATTTTTGAGCTGATGTGTATGTAAAGCAAGTATTTATTTTTCACATAAGCATTGAGATATTATAGTCAATATTCTTATTTCCCAGTATCTTTCTCATGCCATCTTCTCCAGAAAAAAATAGTGACCTCTGTTTAATTATATACATATAATCCAGAAAGTATCAGAACAGAGAAAGTTTTTTTTAAAAGAAACTAAATTCTGATCAAACAGGAATGTGTGTGTTTGTGTATCTGATATGATATATATATATATATATATATATATATATATATATGATATATATGTGTGTGTATATATATATGATATGATATGATATGATATATGATCAGGTTGCGGTGGGCTGGGGAATACCATTATGAGGTTATCTAGGGACACTGTTCTCATTAAGATTGTAGTAACTCAGACAGAGTGGTATATAAATTATATAAAGTTTTTAAATGTTAGATGAGGTTTCTTTTACTTAATTGAAATCAATAAACATTAATTGACACCTACTATATTGATAGTTTAAGTCAGAAAAATTCTTACATGAAATAAACCATAGTTATACAAGGTAGGGTCCACAGACAAACATAATCAACATCATATGGGGACTCTAGAAATGCAAAAAGGGAGGAAGGAAGGAAGGAAGGAAGGAAGGAAGGAAGGAAGGAAAAGAGAAGAAAGAAAGAAAAGAAAAGAAAAGAAAAGAAAAGAAAAGAAAAGAAAGAGAGAGAAGAAGGAAGGATGGAAGGAAGAAAAAGAGGAAAGAAAGACAGACAGATGAAAGAAAGAAACAGAGAGAGGAGAGAGAGAGACAGAGAGAGAGAGAGGAAGGAAGGAAGGGAGGAAGGAAGGAAGGAAGGAAAGAATTAAGACACTATCCCAGATCTATTGAATCAGAATCTGCATTTTAACAAGATCCCTAAGTGATTTTTATGCACTAAAATTTGAGAAGCAAGGCTTTCAACTTTCTTTATCAATTCAGTTTGTGGCAAAATTTGGAGAATTTGTACAATTTATTTACTTTTTTTTTTAAGCATGCCCTATTTCAAAAGGGAAATGAGACATTAGGGAATAATGAGCTTTTACTTTGTAGAAAAACAAGGGTTCACCAGCAGAGCAGAAGAAGCAGGGACCCAAAGGTCAGAAAAAATTGTGTTCACTTCCCAGCCCAATTCTCAGCCACATAATTCATCATTTGGATCAAGAGCCTATTTCTGCACACTCTGGTAATGCAGGCATTCCCTAGTTTAAGAACTGATAGTGGTCCAAATGGTCATTTGTAAACTGGTGATTGCATGCAAAAACTTGAAATGCATTTTCGTATAGAAACAGTGTTATAATCAATGGGTAGGTTTCTAGGTAGCCTGCAAAAATCTACTTAACTTACATGTGCTGAGAAGTAAAATGTTGGGAGTCTCTGGGGAAAAGCAAGCATATTAGAATAACACATAGCCAGGTTCACTTTTTGCTCTACCACTCTCCAACTCTTTATCTTGAGCAAGTTATTAACCTACTTATCATCTGTAAAACACACATAATAATAATTCTCTCACAAAATCTTTGGAAAGTCTGAAATGTGTGTTGTCACTTGTTGCTGAATTGATAACTTGCATGATTGGTCACATAATAATAAATTAAACATTTTTCCGTACAATACTGGTAAGTATAGATTAGGGCGATCCCTGGAAAAAAAGGATGAGGATCTCAGGGAAGAGTTGCTTACAGAAAATTATACCTTGAAAAGTGAGGGAGTCCATAGGTGGGGTTATGTAGAACTTGAGGAGAAGGTGCTAGGCAGAAGATGTAACCTAGAATAGAATAGAATAGAATAGAATAGAATAGAATAGAATAACAATGTTTCTACGGCATAGATAGGAAATGTGGTGGGAGTGCAGAAAAAGAGGAGGGTATTCAATAGATTTGGGGAGACAGAATCTATGAAAAGAGCTACTGGTGTGTGCCTTTCTTTTCCTTTCTCCCTTGCCTCCATCTATTTTGATATTGCCAATCTATACCAAGCACTGTGTCAGATCAATAAGAAGCAAAGCCCAAAGTTGGCTGGGAGGCATCACAGTCTTCTTTATGGTCCCCAGCAGCAAGGAAGAAAGTGGAGAGAGAGCAAATAACTGTCAAGGGTAGAACAAGGTGGGGAGACCAATGCCTGTGTCCTCTCTGCAACCAACAATAAACATCCTTGTGTTGAATATAATACCTTAGATGATAAGGCTTTAAGATTGATAGAGGTAATATATGTGCTACCTTCCTGGAAGGCAGCTATACTCACCCTATATCACCAACACCATGCTACCTTCTTCATATTAGGTATCATTTTATAATGAAGAGTCAATCTAACATTCCACTTTAATTTGAACTATAAGTGACTCTGGGTCAGGAATTATTTTTGGTTATATTTTGATTTTTGATAGTCAAATTTCATTTTCCTTTGGCATCTTTGTGGCTATTATTTTGTTGATGATGCTATTGTAGCAAACTAAAATTGTGTCTTCATTCACAAAACTAAGCAGACGATAGAGGCCATTATATTAATACCAACAGTCTTGCAGTCAGGTACTGGATATTTTCCTTTGTTTTTCTTAGGTGTTGTCAACTCAGCTTAGGTGTTGTTTTGTTTGTTTTTATTTTTGTTTTTACCTGAGGTTGTTTATCAATAAATGATGGGTTTTTTGGATGTCTTCTCATAGAAACTAAGTTAAGTACGATACATTATTTGTGGCACCAAAATATATTCATGATAATAATTAGAGTTTATATTTAGGTAGTGCATTAATGATGATGAAGTACTTCATACAGTTTTATAATGTGGTATGTTATGTGGTATGCTTACCCTGTGAGGTAGGCTAGACAGGTATGTTTATCTGCTTATCTATGAGGAGAACTTAGAAAGGTTAATGACTCACCTAAGGTCACACAGCTGGTCAGTGGTAAGTTGACAACCCAGATTTTCTGTACTCTTTCCATATTTCCTTTCAATGTTCCTGCCTTGTTTTCTGTGGGTCTCCATAGTGTGATCCTCTGATACCTCACCACTTGCAGTCTCAGCCTTACCCTAATTCCTTGACCTATTTGATCAAGACAGGGTATAGACATATTGCCTCAGTTCTACCTGCCAAGGAAGTTAACCCCTTGAGTTATAACTGCTGGTTATGCTTAGACTTCCATCATCTCTTTGTTGCCCCTCCTGTGTCCTTAGTATGGCTACTTGAGTTTTTTTATTTCTCTATTCCCACAGAATGGCTCAGCCTTTGGGAATAGCATACATCTTGATGGCTATTTCTAGGTTTTGACCAGGTATGCAGTACTCCTATTTCCTTCCTGGATTGAAGTTATTTTGAGGTCTCAAAACTGTTGATTGTAACCAGTCCTTTTTCCTAGGTGAACTGGAGACTGTTCTTATAACAAATATGAATTCTAGAAAAACAACATTAGCTTTTGGGAAATTTGAATGAATTTACTTTTTAACTAAGTCAGGTATGCAAAAAAAACTCGTGTATCTAATGGGCTTTATGGCTCACCTTTATAGGCTTGATATTTGCATAAAAGGTATGGAAATAACAGAAGGTCATAGTTGAGTGGTCAGACTGTATGTCAGGTCCTAATCATAACAGCTGACAACTTCTTATTTCTATTTTATTTTATGCTGCCCAAACTGATGTCATTTTCAACTTTCATAGTCTCTTGCCTACTTTCAGAAATACCCATGGGGCGCCTGGGTGGCGCAGTCGGTTGAGCGTCCGACTTCAGCCAGGTCACGATCTCGCGGTCCGTGAGTTCGGGCCCCGCGTCGGGCTCTGGGCTGACAGCTCGGAGCCTGGAGCCTCTTTCCGATTCTGTGTCTCCCTCTCTCTCTGCCCCTCCCCCGTTCATGCTCTGTCTCTCTCTGTCCCAAAAATAAAAAAAAAAAAAAAATTAAAAAAAAAAAAAAGAAATACCCAGCATCTTTTAATTACTACCAAATAACCTTTTAAGACTTAATAATGAAAGTTAAACTAGAAGATCAATGTGATGTTTTTGCATGGTATATTCTCCTTTCCAATTTCTAAAAAAAAATAGGGGGAAAGATCTTAATTCTATTTTTAAAAACTTGTTTTAAATAAAAATTTTTGAATGATGCAGTGGTCATTACTTGAAGTTAACTGTAAAGTCGTGGTACCACTAAATTACATTTAGTGACTTAACATTCTTCCATATTCTGCATGTATGACTTGAGAGTAGGAAGTTGCTTTGTCAGATCCAAAGTCAACTGGACCAATTCTTGATTGGTTATTACTCTTTTTTTTTTTTTAATTTTTTTTTTAACGTTTATTTATTTTTGAGACAGAGAGAGACAGAGCATGAACGGGGGAGGGTCAGAGAGAGGGAGACACAGCATCCAAAACAGGCTCCAGGCTCTGAGCTGTCAGCACAGAGCCCGATGCGGGGCTCGAACTGACGGACCTTGAGACCATGACCTGAGCCGAAGTCGGCCGCTTTACCGACTGAGCCACCCAGGCGCCCCGGTTATTACTCTTAATAATGAGTAAGAAAGAGTAAGAAAGAATTTAAACCCAAAGTTTAAGGGAAGAAACCATTCATTAAATTACTGTATTATTACACATTTACTCATTTTTTTCTAGGCAATGGGCTAATGTGTTTTAGAAATAAAAAGATTAGAGGGGAAAAATAACTTCCTGCAAGGACATTAAGATGTACCAGGAGTAATTAGACAATGCACTTAAATGATTATAATTATAAATATAAGGCTAGCAAAAGAACTGTAATATAAAGTAAAATGCTTAATTAACTGAAAGTTTGCTCCAATCTTATTTTTGGCCACAACTTGTTACTTGGTTCTGCTAAACAGTTTTTTTTTAAATATTTTTTTTTCAACGTTTTTTATTTATTTTTGGGACAGAGAGAGACATAGCATGAACGGGGAAGGGGCAGAGAGAGAGGGAGACACAGAATCGGAAACAGGCTCCAGGCTCTGAGCCATCAGCCCAGAGCCTGACGCGGGGCTCGAACTCACGGACCGCGAGATCGTGACCTGGCTGAAGTCGGACGCTTAACCGACTGCGCCACCCAGGCGCCCCAGGTTCTGCTAAACAGTTTAACATGATTTTTGCCATCACTGACCTTGTATATTATGAATATAATGGTTTACCATGATATCTAATTAGCATATCAATTCAGTAATATGAATAAACATTATTATTCACCTCAGTCTTTGATTACTGAATAATGATTTTAAATACTAGTAGAGATTCCATACCTAACTTGGAATGTAATTTTTTTCTTTGTGGTAAGAACATTTAACATGAAATTTACCCTCTTAAAAAATCTAAATATAGTATTGTTAATTACATGCACAATTTTGTACAGCAGATCTCTAAAATTTATTCATCTCCCATAACTGAAGCTTTACACTCCTTTAATGGCAACTCTCCATTTGCCCCTCCTCATAGTCCCTATCATTCTACATTTTGCTTCTGTGATTTTGGCTACTTTAGATACATCCTATAAGCAGTATCATGCAGTATATTTCCTTCTGCAGCTAGCTTATTTCACTTAGCGTACTATCCTCAAGATTCATCCCTGTTGTTGAATGTCACAGAATTTTCTTCTTTTTAAGCCTAAGTAATATTTCATTATATATATCACATTGTTCTTATCCATTCTTCTGTTGATAGACATTTAGGTTGTTTCTGGATTTTGGCTGTTGTGAATAATGCTGCAATAAAAGATTTCTGTTATTTTGAACAAATACCCAGAAATGGAGTTGCTGACCATATGGTAAGGTATATGTTTAATTTTTTGAGGATATTGATACTGTTTTTCAGAGTGGCTGCACCAGTTTACATTCCCACTAATAGTGCATAAGTATTCCAATTTATCCACACCTCTGCCAATATTTAACTTTTGTTTTTTGATAATAGCCATTCTAACAGGTGTGAACTGATATCTCATTGTGATTTTGATTTGCATTTCCCTGATAATTAGTGATGTTGAGCATTTTCCCATATACCTATTGGCCATGTCCTGTATGTGTCCTTTAGAGAAATGTCTATTCAAGTCCTTTGAACATTTTTAAATTGGGTTATTTGTTATTTAGCTATTCAGTTGTAGAAATTCCTTACATATTTTGGATATTACCCTTAACAGATGCAATGTTTGCATATTTTTTCTCATTCCATAGGGTGCCCCTGACTCTATTAATTGTTACCTTTACTGTGCTGCAGAAGCTTTTTAGTTTGATGTACTCCTAACTTTGTTGTGTTTTTGGTATCATATCCAAGAAATCACTCTTAACACCAAGACCATGCCAATGTTGTGAAGCTTTCTGTTTATGTTTTCTTCAAGGAGTTTTACAATTTCAGGTTTAAATTTAAGTCTTTAATCCATTTTGAGTTATTTTTTGTGTATAATGTGAGAAAAAGGTTCAATTTCATTCTTCTCCATGTGAATATCCAGTTTTGCCAACACCATTTGTTGAAGAGGCAACATTGTGTATTCTTGGAATTTTTGTCTCAGATCAATTGATTGTATATGCATAGCTATATTTTTGGCATCCCTATTCTGTTCCATTGGTGTATATATCTGTTTTTATGCCACTACCATACTGTTTTGATTACTGTGACTTTGTAATATATTTTGAAATTGGAAAGTGATATTTTTCGAGCTTTGTTTTTCTTTCTCAAATTTGCCTTGGTTATTTAGAGTTTTTTGTGTTTCCATATGAATTTTGGGATTTTTTTCGATTTATATTTCTATTATTTTCTATTTCGAAAAATGCTATTGTATTTTGATAGGGATTGCATTAAATTTGTAGATCAGTAAGTTGGACATTTTAACAATAGTAATTCTTCCAATCCATGAACACAGATATCTTTCATTTTTTTTGTATCCTATTTAATTTCTTTCACTAGTATTTTGTAGTTTTCAGTGCACAGATCTTTCACTTTCTTAGTTAAGTTTGTTATTGATGCTATTGTGAATGTCTTTTTTTTAAATTTCTTCTTCATATATTTTGTTATAATGTGTAGAAATGCTTCTGATTTTTGCATATTGATTTTGTATTCTGCAACTTTACTGAATTTGTTTACCAGTTCTTTTTGTTGTTGTTGTTATTGTTTTGGTGGAGTCTTCAGGGTTTTCTATATATAATATCATATATCTTCAAATGCAGACAATTTCACTTCTTCCTTTCTGATTTAGATGACTTCCATTTCTTTTTCTCACTTGACTGTTCTGGCTAGACCTTCCAGTACTGTGCTGAGTAGAAGTGGGGAGAGTGAACATCCTTGCTTTGTTTCTGATCTTAGAGGAAAAGCTTTCAGCTTTTCACTGTTAGTATGATGCTAGCTGTGGTCTTTTCATATATGACCTTTATTAGGTTGTTATAAGTTCCTTCTACTTCTGCTTTGTTAAAACTTTTATCATGAAAGAGAGTTGAATTTTGTCAAGTGATTTTCTGCATCGATTGAAATGGCCATATGATTTTTATCTATCATTCTGTTAATGTGCTTTGTCACATTTATTAATTACATATGTTGAACCATCCTTGCATCCCAGGGACAAATCCCATTTGGTTATGGTGATAAGCTTTCTAATGTGATGTTGAATTTTGTTTGCTAGTGGAGGAATTTTGCATCTATGTTCATCACAGATATTGGCATGTAATTTTCTTTCCTTATGGTGTCTTTGTCTGGCATTGGTATCAGGGTAATTTTGGCCTCATAAAATGAGTTAGAAATATTCCTTCAACAATTTTTTTGAGAAGGATTGGCATGAGTTCTTTAAATATTTGGTAGAATTCACCAGTGAAGCCATCTGGTCCTGGGATTTTCTTTCTTGAGAGATTTTCGATACTGATTAGATCTCCTTATTTGCTATTGGTCATTTAAGATATCCTATTTCTTCTTGATTCAATTTTTTTTGTGTTTATTCTTTTTTTAAGTTTATTTATTTATTTTGAGAGCGAGCATGAGTAGGAGAGGGGCAGAGAGAGAGCGAGAGAGAGAATCCCAAGCAGCCTTCACACTGTCAGTGCAAAGCCTGACATGGGGCTTGAACTCACAGACTGCAGATTAAAACCTGACCCAAAACCAAGTTGGAGGCTTAACTGACTGAGCCACTTAGGCACCCCTTGATTCATATTGTATATTTCTAGAAATGTATCAATTTCTTCTAGCTTATACAATTTGTTGGTATATAATTGTTTATAGTAGTTTCTTATGATTCTTTCTTTTTAAAAATTTTTTTAAATGTTTATTTTTGAGAGAGAGACAGAGTGTGAGTGGGGGAGGAGCAGAGAAAGGGAGACAGAATCCAAAGCAGGCTCCGGGCTTTGAGCTGTCAGCACAGAGCCTGATATGGGGTTTGAATTCATGAAATGCAAGATCATGACATGAGCTGAAGTCAAATGTCTAATTGAGCCACCCACGTGCCCTATATATTTTTTTATTTTTAAAATTATTTTTTATTTTTTATTTCTTTGGCAACAGTTGGAATGTCTTTTCTCTCATTTCTGATTTTATTTATTTGAGTCTTTCCTCTCTTTTATTTTCATCTAGCTAAAAGTTTGTCAGTTTGTTGGCTTTTGCAAAAGACTTAGTTTTATTATTTTCTGTTTTTCTATTCTCTATACTGCTTATTTCTGCTCTAATCTTTATTATATCTTTTCTTTATTTTTTCTAAATTTGGGCTTTGTTTGTTCTCCTTTTACTAGTTCCTTGAGTTATAAATTTACATCATTTATTTGAGACTCTTTTTTTTTTTTCAATTAAGCATTTTATCAGTATGAATATCGGTATTATGTTGGTTTTGCTGTAGCCCATAAGTTTTGGTATGTGATGTTTTCATTTTCATTTGTCTTAAGATATTTTCTGAATTGTCTTTTGATTTCTTATCTGACCCATTAGTAGCTTAGGAATCTGCTTTTTAATTTACACATATTAGTGAATTTTCCAGTTTTTCTTCCTCTATTAATTTTGGTTTTGTTCCATTTTGGTTAGAGAAGGTATGATTTCAATCTTCTTAAAATGTTAATATATTTATGACCTAACATGGGATGTATCCTGAAGAATGTTTTGTGTATGGGGGTGCCTGGGTGGCTCAGTCGGTTGAGCGTCCGACTTCAGCTCACATCATGATCTCACAGTTTGTGAGTTCAAGCCCCGCATCAGGCTCTGTGCTGACAGCTCAGAGCCTGGAGCCTGGTTCAGATTCTGTGTTTCCCTCCCTCTGCCCCTTCCCCACTCATGCTCTGTCTCTCTGTGTCTCTCAAAAATGAATAAACGTTAAAAAAAATTTTAAAAGAACGTTTTGTGTATGCTTGAGAAGAATGGTTGTTCTCTTGCTGTTCAGTGGAATGTTCTGTATGTATCTGTTAGGTCTATCTGGTCTATAGTACTGTTCAATTCCACTGTTTCCTTTCCAATTTTCTGTCTGGATTTTCTATCCATTATTTAAAATAAAGCATTGAAGTCTCTTCCTGCTTTTTTATTGTCTACTATTTCTCCCTTTAGTTCTGTCAGTGTTTGTTTATATATTTAGGTGCTCTGAAGTTGGGTGGATATAGATTTATAATTGTTGTATCTTCTTTTTTTAAATGTTTATTTCTGAGAGAGAGAGAGAGAGAGAGAGAGAGAGAGAGAGAGAGAGCATGCACTGGTGGGGTAGGAGCAGAGAGAGGCAGATGGAGGACCTGAAACGGGCTCTTTGTTGACAGCAGACAGCCCAAAGAGGGGCTTAAACTCACCAACCACAAGATCATGACTTGAGCTGAAGTCAGTTGCTTAACCAACTGAGCCACCCAGGCAGCCCTAGTTGTTATAACTTCTTGATGAATTGATCTTTTCATAATTTTTCTTTTGTCTCTTTTTTGTCTTTTGTCTTTTGGCTCTTTCTTTTTCTCCTTTTTGACCTAATGTCTGTTTTGTTTGACACAAGTAGAACTTCCCTGCTGTTTTTTTGGTTATTGTTTGAATAGAATATCTTTTTTTACCCCTTCACTTTCAACATATGTGTAATTTTAATTGCAAAGTGAGTGTCTTGTAGACAATGTATAGTTGGATCTTGATTTTTAATCTGTTCGGCCGTTGCACATCTTTTGATTGGGGAATTTAATCTATTTACATTTAAAGTAAGTATCAATGGGGAAAACTTACTATTGTCATTTTGTTGAATGTTTTCTGTCTAGTAGTTCTTTTCTCCTTTTTTTTATAGTGTTTTGTTGATATTTTTTGTTTATATGCTTTGATACCTTTATCTCTCTTTTTGTATTTTCTATGGGTTTTTGTGGTTATAATCAGGCTTACATTAAATAAAGTTGAAATGATCTATTTTAAGCTAATAGCAAACTAACCTCAATCACATACAGAATGTCTACACTTTTACTCCCTACCCTACCCTTTATGTTATTGCTGCCTCAATTTATTTCTTTTATAGTGTGTATCTAATACATTTTTGTAATTATACTTATTTTTAATACTTTGTCTTTTCTTTTTTATACTAGAATTAATTACAATATTATAGTGGTCTGTATTTGTTTATGCATTTACCTATGTTTTCATATTGCTCTTCAGGGTCCTTTAATTTCAATTTGAAGACCTCTTTAGCATTTCCTTAAGGCAAGTCTAGTGGTGATGAATTCAGCTCCTTTACTTATGAAGGACACTCTTGCTGGATGTAGTATCCTTGGTTGGCCGTCATTTTCTTTCAGTACTTTGCATGTATCATGTCACTCCCTTCTGGCCTGCAAAGTTCCCGCTGAGAAATCTGCCAATAATCTTATGGAGGTTCCCTAGTATGTGACAAATTTGTTTAGGACACATTTTTCTGTTTCTTTATTTTCCTGACTCTTTGTGTTGATGTCTATGCATTAGAAAAGAGCCACTTCTCCCAGTCTTCAGGACTGGATTCATGCAGGAGAACACGCTCAACAATAAACCTATTCTAAGATTGTTAAGGCACTTCATACCTTTGTGGTAACCACCATTTTGTTCCCAGCAGTCCCTAGGAGTCTAGAGTATGCTGGGTGCTGTCAGCCTTCTAAAACAGACAAAACAGAAGTCAGACTCTTGGGCAGACCCTAGAAATTTGGAATTCCGAGTGCATGTTTCAACTCGTTCCCTACCCAGAGAGAAGTTGGGATCTGGGCTTTTTGCCCATTTGTTCTTTGCTGAGCTGGGAAGAGGGGCTATGGCTTGTGCTTGCGTGCTAGTTCAAACTGTTGTCTTTGTTCTTAGTGGCCTCAGTCATCTAGACTCTGCTGAGTCCCATAAGTGCTCTGAGATAGGCAAAACAGAAGTTAGTCTTTTGGGAAGCTTCTGGAAAAGTTGGAAAATTAGATGCACTGCCTATTTTCCTTCCCAGGAAAATTTGAGATATGAGATTTTTTTTCTTGCTTACTCTGCACTGAGTTGGAAAAGAGAATATAGTGAGTGCATGCTTTCAAATCACTATTTTTGTTCTCATTGACCAATCTCCCTGGACCCAGACATCAAGAGTATGCTAGGTTCCATAAGCACTTCAAGGCAGATGAAACAGAAACCAGAACTTGGAGCAACCCCTAAAAAATTGGAAAGTTGAATTGTATGAGCTTTTCCTTCCCTCAAGAGAAATTTGGGGTGAGGGTTTCCTTCTGATCAGATGGTACTATGTCAGTGGTGAGAGAGTGTCTTACTGGCTCCTATTGGCTCCAGCTGGTTCTGTGCTCACCCAGGATGCAAGAGCCTCTCAACTAGTTTATAGATTTCTTACAAAGGGAATTTGCCCAAGTATTGTTAAAGTGATGTATCCATGGGAGGAAGAAGGGCCCAAGGCTTCCTATTCCACTATCTTGTTCTAAAATTTTATGTGCTTTATATGTTGGAATTCTGTCATGTGGTAAAAATATAATTACTATTTATTAGTGCAAAGGAAAACTGGTGCAACTAGCTATTGATGATTGTTAAAGTTATTAAATGTATCCATGAAGACAATTATTAAAAACAAAAAAAGTTAAATAAATATGAAAAATAACAGACAGGACAAATAAATAAGATAGAGACTGTTAGCCAGATAATTTTCTGAGAATATAATATAGTGGAGCCAAAAACTATAAAAACTTAAGTTAAATATGAGACAGAAAAATAGAGATCATATTATGGTATAATTCTAATCTTATAAAAAGTAGTTTGTGTACTTATATTTGTAATATTAAAATAACTTTTAAGAACTGGTTTTTATTTTAATTGTTTAATTCCTTTTTGGTTATGAGTCATCCAAAAAAGTTTTATTTGGGATTGCTTCATATCACGTGAGTATGATTTGAAAGCTGAATGTCAATATTCCACCGTAAAATGTATTCAAAAGTATAATTTAAATCATATGCAATATTATCCATAATAGTCTTCTTTTCAGATAAAGTATAGAATATAAAGAATACATATAAAAGGAGAAAAAATATCCAAAATACATTTGGTTTTCAATAATCAAAACTCAAAATTCTAGAGGAATTTTTTGAGATAGTGTTTAGTAGTTTTGAATCTATGGTGGTTAAATTTATTAAACAAAAACCTAGTCAAAATGATTGCTATCAAATGGCACCAGGAATCATATTAAGCAGGAGATATAAAGATGGAATGAGATCCCTTACCTCAGGGATATTCAAGTTATTAAAAATAAACGTAAGGAAACAATCACAGAAAAGTGCTCGGTGGTATAATAAGGGAGACAGAGGATTATATGCTTTATGGAGGAGAAGCTAATTTATCTGAGTCTATAAAATGTTTTTATAAATTTTAAAACTAGCATGATTCACAATAGAAAATTTGTATGAAAAACAAAGTTAAAAAGAATAAAGTATTAATTACTCTACTTTCACCACTCTTGCACTGATTCTTAAAAACTGATAACAAAGTAGGAAAGAGAATTTCAAGGAGGGGATGAAGCACATATGAGGGTATGTAGGAAGGAAAAATTGGATAATGTTAGGAAACTGTAAGTATATTGTGAAGATCAGAACAAAGGATATCTGTTGTATAAATTGGTAGACATGATTCAATAGGTAGGCATGGGCCAGAATTTGAAGAAAATTAATGGTGATGCCAAGAGATTTGAACCGAACCCTTTAGTTTATTGGCAGTCATTAAAAGATTTTAGTCAAAGATGCTACAAGATATACCTTGTGGTTTCGAATTCTTATTTCTGAAACATGAAGTGTAGAGTCCAGGTCTTATAAATTTTAGTACAATGCTTTGCTAAAACATGTCTTTCAAGAGAGAGATTCAGACTGATAATATGAATTTTGGAGTTTAAATACTATGTATATTTAAAGCTATGAGACTGGATGAGATGACCAACAGAGACAAAAGTAATGAAGTCTAAGGGTAGTCTTGGGCACTCAGACATCATAAGGTAAGGGAGAAAAGAAAGCAGCAAAGAAGATTCAGAGTCCTGGGAATTCTGGCTGTTTTCCTTCAATATGTGCATGATGGGATTTTAACTACAATTGCAGGTGAAAATTTTATTACAGAGAGAACATTTAACATAAGACTACCTTTTTAACAAATTAAGTGTACAATATAGTATTGTTAACCATAGATACAATGTTGCACATCATATCTCTAGCACTTATTCATCTGTATAACTGAAGCTTTGCTATTGTTTTTGTCTGGTTATTGCTCTGGGTGTTCTTGAGCAGAGCTTGGGCTCACTCGCATCCTCTCAATAGTCACACTCAACATTTTACATTAGCATTTACATACATAGTATAATTTAAAGACTGAGAGCAGCTGTTTTCTCCTAACTCCCTAGCTGTGGCTAGGACCAGTACATAGTGGGTAGCCTCAGGACCAACTGCATTTTTGTTACAATACTTGATGATCTTAGATTGTTCTGAATTTCCCTCATTATCATGTTTATTTTTCCTTATTTTAAGCTTATGCTTCAGGCTTTTTGTTTTTAACCACAAACCTGTGTTCCTTGGTTGTAAATGTTATATAAATATAAATATATATATAATCTCTCTATATACACACATATAAATACATATAAATATGTACACACATATATGTAAAATCTTCAGGCAACTGTAAGGTGTAAGATCACGAAAAAAAACTGAATTTTTGTTATTTGGGGTTATTCTGGAATTTACTATGGTGGGAAACAGAATTGGGTGCATTATCAATGTTGTAAATAAAATATCTTACAGAGAGCAGGAAGTTGTGGTAATTTGAGGGAGCCATTTTTTCCCTAACAAAAAATTAAACAAAAATAATAAGTAGCATCCTTAATGTAGTTTTCCCTTTTCTCTCTTTTTCTTTTGTTTTATTTTCTTTTTTCTTTTTCCTCCCTTCTTTCATTCCTTCCTATCTTCTTTCCTTCCTTCCTTCCTTCCTTCCTTCCTTCCTTCCTTCCTTCCTTCCCTCTTTTCCCTTCTCTCTGCCTCCTCCTTCTGAGAGAAATCATAATGTATATTTTTCTAATTTAGGGACATTACTAGTAATTCTTCAGCCTAGTGAGGTGCTAGTCTAGTCTGATCTTGCTCAAGGAGCAATGCTATTCCAATTCATTGGGCTGTAACACTAAGAACACAAGGTTAATTTGTATAACTCAATGTGTCAAGTACATGAAATATACTCTGCACAGTAAGTTGTTCTCTGGTCTTTCATATAGAAACACAAAATTGAACATCATAGAATATAGGAACCTATTGTCTTTGCCTGACATTTCTGTGGCAGAAAGTGTACAGATTAAAAATTGAATTCTTCTAACTCTTATTAAAATTGAAAGTCTATGAAGATACACCATATTTATACTTGATTTAAGTACTTTGACTTTAAATCCTGAATGTGTCATTTCAACTGTGGATACTTTAAAAGTGACTTATTCTGTCTGGTTTTTAATTTATTTATTCATAAATCAATAAATAAGGAGTATATAACAAATTTCTTAAAGTTGTGGTGTTGACTAAATTTTTATTTCCTGGTTCATTATTTACCAAGTAGTGCACATGCTTAATAAATGGTGTTTCAGATTTGTCCAGACTGTCCTCTTGACTCGAATTCCTTTATTGTTTTTGTTTGGTTGGTTTTTAGTTTTTTGTTGTTGTTGTTCATTGGCTTTTGCAGTCTGTCTACAGTTCTATGATTTTATCCCCTTCTGATTCATAGTTTTTAGTCACAGATGCTCGAAAAACGCATTTTTCTTTCTTAAAAGCATGTATTGAGTTTTCCCCCTTAGCTTTTGTTTTGTTTTGTTTTTATTTTTTTAATGTTTATTTATTTTTGAGACAGAGAGAGACAGAGCATGAATGGGGGAGGGTCAGAGAGAGAGAGGGAGACACAGAATCTGAAACAGGTTCCAGGCTGCTGCACTGTCAGCACAGAGCCCGAAGCAGTCTCACAGACTGCGAGATCATGCCCTGAGCTGAAATCGGATGCGTAACTGACTGAGCCACCCAGGCGCCCCCCCACCTTTAGCTTTTGTATTGAAGCCTAAACATCTAACTCACTGGAAATTGCCCAATTATTCAGGCTACTGGTAACAGCAATAGATAATGTCATATAAGACATGTACATGCTAAAAAAAAAAAAAAGTACGTGCTTTTTCTGTGTTTAGCTAAAAAAAAAAAAGTTAGCTGGTAAATTACTTTTTATTTACCTTAGAATAAAATCCAGAAGAGGAAAGCTATTATTTTCACTCATAATTTTTCTATTTTAAACTCATTACTTTTAAATATAGCGTTTTGGAATTTCAATTGATCCATTCTTTCATAATTTTTAATAATTTCCCATCTGTGTGGTTAAGGATGCTTGTTGGCTCTTTCTCAATGCTTTTTGGGTGATTCCTCTTCTCTCTGACCCCTTCATTTTGTAGTGCCCTAGTCTCATTACCTCCTCTCTCTCCTGTCTTCACTCATTATCTTTGTAAACTCATCCAGTCCCTTGGTTTTAAACACCATTTGCATGCTGACAAATCCCAATATTTTATCTCCACCATGGTATCTGTCCCAAACTCCAGATTTCTGCCCATTTATAATCTCTATTGGATTTTAACACACATTTCAAACCCACTACTGAGTCGCTGAACTTCTTCAAGAACCTACCCCACTCAGTCTTTCCTTTCTTAGTAAGTGGTGGCTAGTTACAGGCCAAATTCCTTAGGATTCATTCTTGATTCCTCTCTCAGAGTTCACATTCTGTCCACTAACAAGTACCTTTAGCTCCACTTTCTAAATAGAATCTAGTGACTTCTTATCACTTTCACTGTTTCCATCCTGGTCCAAGTTACTTCTTAGCTGGATTATTTCCATAACCTCTAAGCAGGTCTGCCTGCTTACACTTTTGCCCTTCCACTGTTTAGGAATTTAGAAAGAGTCTTGTAAAACAAAAGTCATATAATGTCATTCCTCATCACAAAATTGTCAAATGACTCCCCCTTTCAATGAAGTTCTTATAATGACCTACCAAATTCTTACCTGTATCATTTCATCTCTTAACCTTCCTCCTACTCACTCTACTTCAACCCCACTGGTCTTCTTCCTTTCACATGTTAGTCCCTCTCCTGCATCAGGACCTTTGTCCTAGCTGTTTCTTCAGCCTAGCATCCTTTTTCCTCCAGACATCTTTTTCACTCATTCTCATACCTCTTTCAAATCATACCTACTGAATAAGTAAGACCTACCTTCACCACACTATTGAATAGTGCTACCTGCTTCCTCTTCCTTGCCACACTTCTGACTCTCATGCCTGGCTTCAGCACCTTCTAGTGTACTGAATAATTTACTTAGTTTTTTTAGTTATATTGTTTATTGTCAGATTCCTCATACTAGAATGCAAATTTTATGAGGGCAGGTGTCTTTGTGTATTTTTTTCCTCCCCTGATATATCAAGATTCTCAGATATTGACTAGGATCTAGAGGTAGACAATCAATGAATACTTGGTGGCTGAATGAATGAAGAATTGCAAATGGTCGGTCTTTCTTTTTTATAGAAAAATTCTGACATTGTGTTTGTCAAAAATACCAATGAAAAATTGGATCCATGTTTTTGCAATACAATATGAACACATATTTCACAATAAAATGTTTTTATTAAGTAGTATTTATGTAATCATTTTTTCCTATGTTCTTAGGTACCATTTATCGTATTTGGTTTATACTATGACTTAAATAAAATGGCAACCTATTTTTACAAACACTTGATATTTACAAGTTACTTATTCTGTCTGGTTTCATTAATTTATTCACAAAATAAGGAATATATAACAAATTTCATAAAGTTGTGGTGTTGATTAAAATTTTATTCCCTAGTTTATTATTTACGAGGTAGTTCACATGATTAATAAACAATGTTTCAGATTTGTCATTGCATGTGTCATAAACAACATATTCAGGGGCAAAAACTATCTGAATGGACATGTTCCATTGATCATTGGTGGAAATCACCTATACTTATATCTATATATCTGTGTCTCTATCATCTACTTATCTATCATCATCATTATCTATCACTTGTCTATCATCTATCATCCATCTTATCTAATCTGTATATCTATGTATCTTTCTACCTTGTCTATCTACCTCTCTATCTGAAGGTAGATCTTGCCCAGTGAATTTAGAAAACTAAAGACATATTCTCTTTTTCACTGTTATCTAAAAATGTCAATCAGAACCATGCTTCTCTGAGTAAAACCAGTGTCCCGAATTTTTTGGGGGGTACTCTTATCTCATTTTCTTTGAGTGTTTGTATTATATGGCTTTGCTCTGCTATGTTATTTTAAGATATTTTCTCTGCAGAATGATTGTAATAGCAAGTTAGAAATTTTTTAACAGCTGCCTGTAGTTTACGATAATAGATGGAACTTTATGTAATTTCAGAAAAATTTCTACATCTGTAAAAATTTAGTTGAAAATTGCATGATATGAATTTAAGGTAACTTGGTACTTATAAATTAAAAGGGGTAAGGCATTGAAATGTGGTGTGTGCCCAAATACCCATCAGCATTATATACAGGTGGGCAAGATGGAGAGAGAGATCTAATTTTTTTAATATGAAAACTGACAGATTAAAATTTTGTGTGAACAAGTGTATATTGGTTTTATTACTAAGTTCTTTAATTCTAAATTCTATACTGTTTTGTGGCAGCTATTTAAAATAAGAAGTGTATTTTTTCCTCAGGCTTTGTATTTGTATAATTTAACCTGGATAAGCAATCTCTTTCCTCCCTTCCTCTTGTCTAAATTATCTAGATAATTAGAAGAATGACTAATATACCTTCTGAATTGTTCAGATTGGCTAGAAGATTTTAAATTCACTGAATTATTCTCAACTTCACTTTTTGCTGGTATACCTTTTCTCTTTGTAATATCAATTAGATAAGACAACATGGATCATTAAGAGCCTCCTAAAATCCTTCTAATAATTCTGTAATGCAAGGACCATTTTCTCTTAAATGTTTCTAAGTAAGTAAAAAGGACTTCCCTTCTGAGAAAGAGAACACCTAATTTTCTCTTAAATAATAATTGAAATCCTTAAATTAATGTACTGAAGATTGGTTGATTTTCTTTTCAAACTACACCATTTATCCTTATCTTTCAACTCAGATTTTCTGATGTGGCCAAGCCATCCTGCTGTGTCCCCTTTGCACAAAACAAGTATCTTCAGCATTTAAATTTATGTAAGTGCTCCCACTGCATTTAGAGTAAAATCCAAGCCCATGCTCTGGTTATGGAGCTCCATGCAATTCTTGCCTGCCTGCCTACTCTTCTCAGCTTGTACCACCCTCCCGGCCATTCAGGTCTTTCTATTCCCCACATCTGCCAAACTCATTGTCTCCTTTGGTCTCTTTGCATGGAATATCATTGTCTGACAATAATAGTTCTAATAGCTAACATTTATTTAATACTATATGCCAGGCACTCATAAATTTTGTATATGTATCAACTTATTTAAACTTCTAGCAGTCTGGATAGCTAGATATTATTCTGATTTTATAGATGAAAATAAACTAAACCACACAGAGATAAATATCTTTCCAAAGATATACATTTGGTACAGAGTTGAGAATGGAATTCAAACAGATGTTCCCAGCTTGGGAGTTTAACCAATATGCTATGTGATATTCACATGTGTAAAAATGCTGGATTATTTACATCTCAGCTTAAAAGTGATTTCCCCCCCGGAATTCCGTCCAGAACTAGTCATATTTTAGTCTTAGTCTTTAGTCTTATTTAATTTTAGTCTCTACATAAGTTATTATTTAGTCATTTTTTATTTGTTGATGTATTATTTGTACCACTTTTAGTAACACATCAAAAATACAGGCACCACAAAAACAATATCTACCTTGTCTTCTGAGTCATATCTAGTATATAATTGGAACCCAATAAACATTTGTTGAATAAATGAATTAACAAACCTTCCCAATTCATGTCTTTCTCACCAGATTATGATATACATTAAACAAATGTGGTTGATTTTGTTTTGGGGGTTGAGGTGAGATAATAGGGAATATTTCCTAAATCATCATGTTTCTTTACACATTCTTGATTGTCATAAAGTATAATAGACCTATATAGTACATTTCCACTCCACGATTTTGAGTCTAAGGATTAAAGAGAGTTTTTGTACTTCATATTAAGGAGTATAATTTTAAATGTCAATTAGAATTATATTAATATTAATAAATTTTGCGGCAAAAGTTCTTTTTGGAACTAATTTTATTAAGCATATTAAATTTCTTTATTGATTCTTTATAGTGTGAACAGTTTTAGTTTTTACCATATATAGTTCACTAATATTTTTAATAAGATCAACAATTTAAAAATATAATTTCTGGGTCTCCTGGGTGGTTCAGTTGGTTAAGTGTCTGACTTCGGCTCAGATCGTGATCCCGTGCTTCATGGCTTTGAGCCCCAAATTGGGCTTTGTGCTGACAGCTTTGGAGCCTGATTTCAGATTCTGTGTCTCCCTCTCTCGCTGCCCCTCCCCTGCTTGCATTCTGTCTCTCTGTTTCCCAAAAATAAATAAATATTAAAAAAACCTTTTAAAAATAAAATATATAATTTATATATTTTTTGTTGTTATGATGTCAACTTTTCCCAATTCTGGTTTCTGCCACTAGGAGTATTTCAAAAAGTTCTTTCTATGAAATTAATTTTTCCTTGGATTGAATTTTACAGATCTAAATTTTACCAAAAACTTTATTATACCTTATGTTTGGTCAATAATAATGCTAATTTTTAATTTTTTCGTCATTGTCAACTTTATTTTTATCTTAAATTATGTTTTATATTGAATTATTTCTACCAGTAACACATAGCTAGGATTTAATGTAAATTCTAACCATCAGTGAAGAGTCTTGGCAAAGCAACCCTAGAAAACCTGAAGGGATGATAAATTCATAATAGCAGGCTAATTTGATGAGATTAAAATGCACATTCATCGGGGAGCCTGGGTGGCTCAGTTGGTTGAGCTTCTGACTTCAGCTCAGGTCATGATCTCGCGGTTTGTGAGTTCGAACCCCACATTGGGCTCTACATTGACTGCTCTGAGCCTGGAGCCTGCTTCGGATTCTGTCTCCTTCTCTCTCTGCCCTTCCCCCACTCATGCTCTGTCTCTCTCTCTTTCTCTGTCAAAAATAAATAAACATTAAAAAACTTTTTAAAAATGCACGTTCATGTAATATCAACTAATTTTTCAAAGTAGTAAAGTTTTTAGTAATTACTCATTAATACAATTTTTGTATTAAATGATACCTTGAACTTTAGTTAAGCCTTTTCTTCCTGCTAAACTAGTATCATTTCATTTATGAACCCTCAAAAATACAGTTAACAATTTAAGGGGTTTTTTTCCTTCAAATTATTTGGGTATATTATATCTGTTCCTATTTTATATACGTACATTTTAATACAGTGATTCTATATTATAATAAAATGTGAATAGAACAGTAAGCAAATTCCATGGAGTTTTACAAGAGCATTAATGAAAATATATGTAATCTATTATTAAAAACCAATACGAAGAATTCAATTATTAAAAGATTAATTTCATGTGAAATAACATGAAATACAAATGGAATCAGGTCTTGGGATTTTGTTTGTATCATTTTCATTATTAAGTCTTCTTTTTAAAAAAGTTTTAAGGGGAATGAACAAGTCTTAGTAAAAATTCCGTTACATAAATTTGAATTTAGAAGAGCAAACCTTTTGGAGTATAATTAAATATGACTACTCACGTGAAGTAGCCTTTTAATTGAACAGCCTAAACTTGAGGGTGCAAACAGGAAACAGTATTTCTTTTCCCTCCTATCTTTACCACTGAGCATGAGAGGACAAATTTTCTTTACCCATCTTTCAATGACATCTTGAGTGGATCCCATGGCTTTCTGGTCATTTTAAAGTATATATATATATATAGTCCAGTTCCAATTTAATCCAATTTAAAAGTTCAAATTCATATTTTTTCCTCCCTAAATTTGAATGTGACTTTGGGCCAAGGATCAGTGGTGGTATCAGTGAGAGCTATTCTTCCCCTTCTCATTCTCTCCGTCTTCTGGGTCCACTTTTATCCAGGCATAGAGAGGAATAGTTTAGGGAAGAAAGCATACTCCCCTCACTGTTGATTTTCCTGCACCTTCTAAGCCCCCTTTAGAGTAGGCCTTTAAATGATGGTCTCTTAAGTGTCCCATGAGTTGGTTCTTTGGAGGCATGTTTGGGAAATTCTTCATTTCATCATTCACAAATAAAGGGAATTATTTTCTGACTTGATCTTTTCTGAACAATTTCTTAGTTTCACCTCTGTTTATTCCTTAACTCTTGCCAGGATCTCTTGGTGGAATACGAAACAAATAGCTAAATCCCGGTTACCTTCCATCTTGTTCACTTGTCCATTATGAGGCACACATTTACTGCCACCCAAAGAAGTAAGAGTGCTTCATTGCATTCTTTCTATATACTGCCCCTTTTCTCTGCTCTGCCATATACTCAAATTCTCTACTCCTCCTACACTCTTCCCTCAATTAGAATGGACAGATGCAGAGTAGCAACTCTGTTGCATAAACAGATGTTAAGTTGGGAAATTAGATGATTGTTTTTATTGTAGCTCAATTATGTATGTATGTAGTTCCAAGGAATCTCCTCAAATATCTCTGGTCTTTTTTTATGTGTAGTGGTAGGGAGTATAGAGGATTTCTGCCGCTATTTAATAGATCTTGTACAAAGTATCTGGTGACTTTTCTTAATTGGACCCAAATCCATAGTTTCTTTTGGTGGTTACAAAATTTTGGAATTAATTTGTTTTTTATAATTCCCAGCCCTGAGCACCTAAACTTTCTGTTACTAGAGAGTATGGTCGAATTGTCCTTATATTTGTCTCTTTCCTAAAAGGGAGATGTGCCAAAAAGCTCATTTAACTTTGAACTTTTTCATCTGACAATGAGATAAGAATTATATTCAATTATTCAATTAATTTTTACTTTTTTTATTAGGATCATGATGGATTTTGAGGTTTTTGTTTTTGTTTTGTTTTTCCCCCTTCGATAAAGAGTTTTTTTTATTTTTTTATTTGCTCTTTCTTTTTGTCCCCTTACCCCCTCAATGCATAGACAACAACTCTCTTTCAAGATTGGCTGTTTTTGCATTTAACACCTCTTATTTTGCATTTAACCCTTCCTCAGATGACAATCTGTGATGGTTGGCAGATGTTACTTATGATCAATTCTTCAGAAACCCAAAAGAGTTTGAAGTGAGATCTAGCAAATTAACAGAGAAGAAAACATTTCTATTGTTTTTAAAATCATTAAAATTCTGTTGAAAAAGTTGGCACTTAAAAAAATTATATAAGAAAAAACTGAAGACTTTTTATTTTTCTTTCTTTTTTAAAAAGTATTTATTTTGAGAGAGAGAGAGTGCAGGGGGATTGAATTTTCATTCTTAAAATGATACGTTCTTTATTTGCTCACTATTTAAGACGACAAATAAAAGTGATTTTTGTAAAAGTTGGGATTTATATTGAATAAAATGTTACCTAATATTTAAATACCAGCATGTATTTCATTTATATTATATTTGGTACAAATAAGCATCTGATTGAGAACGAAAGTGGAAATGATTCCCCAATTAGTCCTACATTTTGTATAAGAGTTAGTGAAAAGTCTTATATTTTGTACAAAGCTAGGAAGCCAGGAAATTTTTAGACACTGAAATTGCAACATCTATTTGGATTCAAAGTTTGAAGAACAAATAATCTAAACATGATTATGTAAAATATATTGAGTTCAAAATAATAATTTATTATGCTTTGAGTAAGAAGTGCAACTGGTTTACCAGTTGTAAAGAGAACCAGGAAATCTGAACAGAGTCATTTTTGACAAAAAAACCCAAAAAACAAAAAACAAAAAAACACCATAAGTACATTTTTGAGAGCAAGATGGAGTTGAACTTCAGTTTCTACAACAAAACACAAATGTATGCTTTATAAGAAATAATTTAGGGATTTCTTTGAACAAATTTGACATATTTTTTTCTTCTAAATAGACAAACAGCTTACATTTTAGTGGAGTATTTCACAAAATGGGCTTTAAGTATTGTCATGGTTTAGTAATGCAAAGTAAAAACAAGGAAAATCAGGCAAGTACTGGGTGCTTCCTACATGCTATCTCATTTAATCCATCAATCATCTATCTGAATCTACATGGAAAATTTAAGCAAGTTTTCCAAAATCATAGCGTTATTATACGGCAAGGCCAGGATTAAATCAGAATCTGTCTGTCTTCCAGGAGAGTATTTTTCCCAAGAGGTTACATGGCCTCTCATGAAGTGAATGAATACAGCTTATGAAACAGGACAGATGTGAACCCTGAAGGAAGACCAGCTCTGGAACTCATGCAGACGTGCCTCAGAACCTCCCAGAATGGCACTTTAGGAGACAGAGGCCAGGAAAAGATCACCAGAAAAATATTTTAGTATTGAATGTGTTTGATACCTTTGTCAGTTATTTCCATATGATTCTTAAATGAAGCCTAAAAAATCATAAAAAAATAAGCCATTTTGAAGGAATCTAGGATAAAATCTTCAGAAAGATAAAGAAGAAACAGCAGCAAAGGTTCAACATCGTGTTGACCTCATTTATATTGCACAATCGAGTGATATATTCTGTAATTTTGGTAAATCTTCACCTAATATGTGTGAAGAGTTTCTAGCGTCATGTCTTAGATTCTATAGATTTAAAGAAAGAATAAATAATTGTGTGTGTCTATAGGTCATTTATATGTAAATGTTGAGGTCATAAAAGAGTATATATATTTTTTTTAAATTCAATTTTTTATTTTGAGGAAGAGAGCACACGCAAGCAGGTAGAAGGACAGAGAGGAGAGAGAGAATCCCAAGCAGACTGTGCACTATGAGCGTGGAGCTCAGCACGGGGCTCGAACCCACAAATCATGAGAGCATGACCTGAGCTGAAGTCAAGAGTCAGACACTTAACCAACTGAGCCACCTAGGTGCGCCAAAAGAGTATTTCTTTTAAAGGATTTTACTGTGTTGCGCATCTTTCTCCATTCTTATTACTACTCACATGACCTAGGAGGATGGTGCATCTCTTTTAGTAATTTACTACTAAATAGACTCATCTTAAAAAATACAAAATATGACTTGTATCACTTCCTAAATAGAAATTGCTTTCTTGTCATTGGAAGATTTGTGATAGTTTGTAGGGTGTCTGCCCTTATACTCATTTGACAAAATACAAATCGTATAGATATTGGCTCTGATGGCTGTGTTAATAGACATACAGTGACTAATAGCCCCAATATTTGTATTTTAAAGTAGGAAGGATGGGGAAAAGAACACAATTGTAATAGTAAATTGAATTATAACTCAGTGAGGTTAATTTACACTTTAGTGATATACCAGTAATAAATGTAGTAAGATTCAATACAAGAGACAACATGCTAGGTCTTTACAATCTCTAATTTTATCTTATTAGTCTTAAAAGCATTTCCACTGCATGATGAACAAATCTTTTATAATCTTGAAAAATATGTTATGATTTTTTATATTTCAAATTAAAATTTATGCAACTAAATTAATCTCCTCCCCAAAATCTGTTTCTAGTCCCTTTAATCTAATCACCCATCACTTAGAAGTCCCAGGGATTTTTTTCTTTTCCAAATTCATCCTTTATTTTTTTCTCTGCCTCTTTCATTATGTGTGTCAACATGCTTCCAAAGCAACCACTTCATTCACTCAATTCAGTGAAAAAAAGAAATCCATCAAGTCAGTTGCTAGGTTCCCTGTAGACAAAATATCCAGCTGATTGACTAGATGTTTCACTTATCAACTGTTTGTTTTGGCATTATTTAGATATAGGCTTTGTCTCCTTCTTTTCTCCCTTTAGTGAGTTTGCTCTAATTGCTTTTGTATTATCTTTTTTGGCATTCTTCTAGCTTCTTCCTTCCACTTTTGATTGTTTAAACCGTTCTATTTACAATTGCATTCTTCGGTTGATCTGTATGATATGTGTTCTAAGAGGTTTAGCACAAAGTATATGGGCTGTTTATCTTGATATTCAGAGTCTGTGCTCAAATAACTTGAGTCAAAGTTTGATTTGGAATAAGATTCAAGGCCATGTGTACTAGTTTTTTTTTTTTCTCATATCTGAGCCAGCTTTGTAGTATTTTTAGAAAATACATGTGTGATAGCAGAGAGAAAATAATGTCAATTATCAAATAATCAGGTACTGATACTTTGCTTCTTCATAATTTCACTTTTATACTACTTCTCTTAGATTCCATGGTCCAGACATCATATTCTTCTGACAAAACCTGGTACCAATGAAACGCTTCATTCTGTATACTTTCTAAGTTCACCTAAACAACAAAACCTGGTCAAAGAAAAGCACACAAGTGCTCAAACTGGATTTAATTTAAATCTTTAAGAGACACTTCAACACTCCAGAAGACCACTAGACTTTTCTCATAAATTCACGTTCCAATTTTTTTATCCTTGAATGTTTAATAGAATCTTCCCTTTTAACATTCATATGATGATACCTCAAAACATTCAGAGAAAACAAATGTAATTTGATAAAAACAATACCACATTTCCACCACCAGTTATGAAAACTTGTCTTGGTTTGCACCTGCTTGGCCTTCTATCCTGTTATGAAAAAGAAAGTGTCTCTGCTCCTCAGGCTAGCTCCTCCTGTTTGCCCTGGACCTCATCCCCTTTCTCCTCAAGGGCTTTACTCCTATGAATATATTGCCTAACCACCCCCCCCCACCCCTACCCCACCCCCGCTTTCACCTGAATCACCAATTTCTCCCTCTCTGCAGAATTAGCCTATGCACATCTCGACATAACTCATCTTTAAATTAAAAAAAAATTGTTTTAATGTTTAGTTATTTTTAAGAGAGAGAGAGAGACAGAGAGAGACAGAGCATGAGTAGGGGAGGGGCAGAGAGAGAGGGAGACCCAGACTCTGAAGCAGGCTCCAGGCTCTGAGCTGTTAGCACAGAGCTACAAGCAGGGCCCGAACCCACGAACTGCCAGATCATGACCTGAGCCAAATGCTTAACTGAAGGAGGCATCCAGGTGTCCTGCTGACATCACTCATCTTTAAAAAACAAAAACAAGACCAAAACCTTATTTTTTGACCCCACATTCTTTTCCAACTACTGCTCTGATATTCTCTGACAACACAACTCCTCAAAATGTAAACCTACTTTTGCTCTCTCCACTTTCTCACTTTCCATTCTCTTCAACCCATTCCAATGAGAAAATTTTTTTCCTGGTTGTTGTTTGTTGGTTAGCTTTCCAAAGATCCATTGAAGCAAAAGCTGGATGGTCAGATACCTGATGGGAAAAAATACGCAGTTCCAGTGGTATTCAAAATATTTTTTAAAGGCTAGTATATAGCAAAAGGCTTCATAAATTAGACTGTGCTGTAAACTTTTTTTTTTACCTAAATCTTTAGGAGAATTGGTTCTTAAGAGCCAGAGCTTCTTTTTCTTCTACATCTATCCTCTGCTACTGAAAAACTGCATAAAGTTACTAGAAAGCTATTTCTTTAAGATATGGATTGCTTTTCTATTATTGCTGGAAATATATTGCTGTACTAAGTTGTGTGCAATTTTTATTGATATCATCATGATGGGGCAAAGGTTCATTGAAAACTTATCTCTAGTTTTAACCTTCTTAATCAGAAGTATCCATTTTGAGTGGCTGGCTGTCAACCAGAAGGAGTGAATCCAGAATGATTTTCCTTAGGTTCAGAGAAATTTGAAAAAGGCAGAGACACACTATTCTTGTCTTCTAGCAGCTTCCTATTAGGTGGCATTCTGAAAAACAAGGCCGTGTTGATATTCTGCAGGTCCAGATGTACAAGAAGGTGGCAGTCCACTTCTCCCTTCCTGTTCTGAATCTTATCCTGCAGGAGGCCAATAGTGTTTTCTATTTCATGCATCTGGACCTCCCTAGACTTAGTTCTTTAAAGCCAGACATTTTTTCCAAGTGAGGGACTCAACCAATATCCTTTTGACTACTGATTCACCTGGTTCAGGGCATCATTGCTCTAGTGTAGTGAGCAGTCTCACAGAGATCAGCAAACTTGGGCTTGTACCATTCTTCAATTTTCCAAAGGTTTTTTGCAGCTACGTTTTCATTCTGCTGCTGCCTATCGGGGAGAGCAGATATGGGGTCAGGCTTGGAAACATCTACACCACTTTGCCCATGCGACTCCTGAATCTGAGCCTGTAGCTCATGGATTTCATCACTGTGCTGTTTCTCAAAGTCAGTCTCTTCTAGAAGGAGTCCACTTTATGTTCAGGATCAAAGATTGCCAAAGAAACATTGTGAACATCCTTTCTGAAAGTTTCTAGTGTGCTCTGAGCTTCTCTCTGGAGCATCTCCTCTTGCAGCTTCTTCTGGAGTTGCATGGTGTCCTTGGCCAGGTTGTCACACAGCACCTCAGTGTGGATCTTGTCCGTGGTAAACAGGTCCACCTAATGGCACAGCTCCTGAATCTCCTTCTTGCAGATGTCCCCAGGTGGGACTTACCTGGCCCTTGCACTTGGAAAGCAGGACCTTATTCTGTTGCACTAGGGAGTGCACCTTGGTGCTGTAGTTTAGGTGATACAGTCATTCAGCTCCTGCGGCTCCATTTTCTCATTAGTGTGGGTATTTTTTGAATGCAGTGTTGATGGCATGTGGCCAAGGAGGGTATGGTGTACATGCTGCCCCAGGGACAAGGCATGGGGGCTGCAGTTGGTGCTGGGGTGCAGAGCACTGCCCAGGCTGTATGTCTGGTGGAACACAGTCACCATGCTCTGTCTGGAGCTGACTCTGCTTGCAGTACTGGGGTCACTGAGGTCCTCAAGTAAGACAAAGAACCTGATCTAGCGGATGTGGATGCAGGGAGTGGCAGTGCTGCCTGGCTCAGGAAGGAGAGGTAAGAAGAGTTAGGTGGGTGTGGGCAGTGGAATCACTGGTATAATCTCTGGCACAGAGACATCCAAGCAAGAGTGGCAGAGCTCCAGTAAAGCTTTTGTTTCCCTTTTCTTCCCTGAAATAGCTCTCACCAAGGTGACAAACTACTTATATCTTGCTAAAGCCAACAATTTTTTTGTCCATATCATCCTCACTTCCCGGAAGCGCCTGAAAAGGCTGACCACTGAAAACACTTGCCCCTCTCAAGGCGCCTGACATTCTTGGTTGCCCTCCCTCATGGTCCTTCCTCAGATAGCTTTACTGGCTCCTCCTCTGTCTAGCTCTAGATGTTGGAGTGCAGGTGAGCTCCACCATGTAGCTTCTCTGCCTCTCTATGTAATCTTACCCTTTTCTGTGTCTTTAATTACTTACTTGTTCACATATTGATTCAAAAAAATTTTTTAATCTGGAATCTAGGTCTCTTTGACCTCAAAAATCATCTACTAAATTGTCTCCCTTCAATCTCACCTGGGTCCCCAGATTGCTGACTCACCTGCAGATCTTGGGATTTGCCCACCTCCATAATTACATTACCCAATTCCTTATCATAAATTTCTCTCTCTCTCTCTCTCTCTCTCTCTCTCTTACATGTATACGACCTATTGGTAGTTTCCCTGGAGAGCCCTGACTAATATATGCCCAAAGAGATTTCCTTGAATTCCCATAAAAGTTACATTATATTCCATTGTGTGTGTGTGTGTGTATGGCTGTTTTAATAGAGCTCAATATTGTAAAATAATTACAATCAATAGAATATTTTTCTGCTATATTTCTTGGCTAATGGATAAGATTCTTTCTTCACTGGATCTATTAACTTCAGAAATTTAAGCTGAATTAAAGAGAACTGGCACTCATTTCAGGTTCAACACTGAACAATTTGTACTTGCTTTTTGGTGTTGGTGTCACAATGTATTGAAAACATAGTTTCTCACATAAATATGTAGATTTGGATTGTTATTTTTTCTGTTTTCCATAAATAATTATTCCATAATTTATTTTCCATAAATATTATTTCCATAAATAATTCTATTTAGGTAGGATTATTGATAAGGATGTCTTCTTCCTGATAGGTTCAGTGGCTGCATGATATTGTAGATTGACAGGGACTCAGGGAAAAGACAATTTTCTGGTGGTTAATGATGTTCTTTATTTTACCCGTAATGTTATAATTTTCATCTCATGTAAATTGAAATAAATTTCAAACCATTCGTTCTCCTGATCAACCTTTAATCCAATGTTCAAATTCCATTTCAGCTAGCATATTTTGTAATGCACTGAGAAAAGCAACACATTCACAATTTTACTATGTAGTTTTTATTATATTTGTCTCAATATAGTAGTATCTGCTAAGTAAGCCAACTGTATGTTATTTTTTATTATTGAGTTAAAAAAGGAACTCAATCTTTAATCAAAGATCAATTAAATGTCTAAATTATTAGCCTCCCATTATTTTCCCTAACTCTACAATAAAGAACCAAGTAATGGAGTGGTATAAAAGTTTATTAAAATATTTGACACTATCATCCAAAAAGTGTCACCTACTTGAGCGTGACATTTCTCTTACATGTAAAGCTGATTTGATTTCTTGAGTTATCAGTGTTTTTCCTATTGAGTACATTTTACTTTCCTGATTTTAAAACTGGTTTTTGTGGAAGCATAAGCAGTTGGGAAATAAGTACTGGTTTGAGTATCCTTTTTATTGAGTTGTCTTTAACTTTTCTCTTTAATTGTGAAAAATTGTTTTAAATGCCCGTGACTGGATTTTAAATGTAGTTGCCAGAATGATGAGCTCTTAAAGACATTACTCAACTTTATTTAGTTAATGGTTGCATATTGTAAATAAAATCTGTACATTATACTTATATTGGCCACTTTAAAGACTCCTTGATTGTGGTAGGGGGTTACTGTCCTCTTTACTACCGTGTTCCTTGTGGGGAATTTCAATAAAACTCTTTTACATTGAAAATATCAAGGATTTTAGATTTTTAAAATTTTTTTCTGTCTTTTGTGTATTTTGTACTTATTTCAAGCTTATACGTTAAGCATTCTCTTTGTATCCAACTTATACATGTTCTAGTTTAGATCTAGTTTTTAAATTGTAATGCCATAAAACAACAGCAAAAAAAATATTTATTTATTTAGTTCACTTTTGCATTATTGGGGAATTGCTTTTGTAGGAAGTAGAATTTATCAAATTTATAATTGGATCAGGAAATTAAGTCGATTAGTAAGAGACAGTTGTTTTTTAAATGTTTTTTAAAAATATTTAAAATATCAAGTTTAGACACTTATTTATAAGATGACACATCAATTTAAAATTATAGTAGTGTGGGCTCTGATTCATGGATAAAGCAGGTGAGTTAGCAATAGCCATTTGGGCAAAAGACTTTGGCATAATCTGATCTGAATATACTCTGTTCATATTGATGTGACTATAGCTTCAATAAAACAGTCTTCACAATAACAAAAATATCAAGTATTATTTTATAATATGTTGTGACTTTTTTTTAAATGGATATCCCTTAGGGGAAAAAAAAATCACTATTTAAAGCAAGACCAACCTCAACATAAATTAAACAGGAATGGAAATATATATTTGTATCAGAAGTTCTCCCAAGACGGTGTGGTTGAACATCACTTTCTTTTTTTTTAATTTTTCAATGTTTTTATTTATTTTTGAGACAGAGACAGAGCATGAACAGGGGAGGGGCAGAGAGAGAGGGAGACACAGAATTTGAAGCAGGCTCCAGGCTCTGAGCTGACAGGTGACAGCTCAGAGCCTGACGTGGGGCTCCAACTCACAGACTGTGAGATCATGACCTGAGCTGAAGTCGGACGCCCAACCAACTGAGCACCCCAAACCTCACTTTCTTATTTTAATTTTACAAACACCTTCCATGGTTTTAATTACATATCTTAATTAGTGGCGACTTGTAAAATCATAAGGCATGAGGCAAAATAGCTACCAGATCAAAAACTTTAGATGGGCCACATCAAATCCAGCTTTCATTTTGCTGATGGTATTTATCTAAATTGCATAACATATAAATGCTATACTCATTTAAGTAATCTAGTTTTGGCAAATTAAAAACAGCCACTGTGACATAATCTTCTATGCAAAACCACTATTTCTCTTGGGTTTATTATTTGCCCCTATATGATGTGTTTAAAAGTGATATGATGGTAACTTGAAAGGTCAAAATAGAATACTAACATTTCAGTATGAACTTCCCAATCAGAAAGGTATTCTTTCAACACAGGAAGTGGACAGCAACCCTCCCATTTCCACATCCTCACAGAGAACAGGGAAACAGGGCTGATGTCTCTGGCCATAGAGAGAAAAATTAGTAATTTTCAGGGCCTAAAGGAGGAAATTAGACTGCATGAAAATCAAGTGATAAAGCTGTACTTAAGATGAACTTTGAACAAGTTCATAAACCAGTACTGAACTGAAGCCTTGATGTAAAGCAGTGACTGTCCTGCCACATTCCATGTGGTATATAGAAGAAAATTAGCCAAACCTTGAAAAGGAGAAATACAACCTGGACCAGAAGAGAGATTATTTATGTAGCCACATCATGTAAAAATTTTTCACCAGGTTTGTAGTGAAAAGGACTGTATGTAAGCTTAGATCAGAACTTTACTGTACAGCTTTCAGGGATTATTTTATATATTTGTCCTTAAATAGTGTGGTCAACTATGTATTTTCCCAATGTTGTAATCTGAATTTGGTCATTCTCAATTATTCCTTTGATTTTACTTATAAGGTCCCAAGGTAAGAGTCACCATCATTTCTAAAATTCTGGACCAAGTGCATTCTACTTGACCATTTCAGTCAAGTTCCTCATATACAAAGTGGGCAAACCCACATGAGAATTTGTCCTTAAGCAATATTTATTTCTGACCTCATGTGTGTCTTAAAACACGTGGTTGTGCCTACACACACACACACACGCACACACATTGACTTATAACAGGGTAGGCTACCATTAAATTCAGTGAGGGTCATCTTAGTTCCTAACACAGATCTCATCAATATTATCCCACTTTTACTGTTATTTTACATTTTACATTTTGGGACCATATCTAATACTAGAGACAAATCAGGCATAGAAGTCAGAAGGAGCATATGAAATTTCATATGAATCATATGAATTTATATGTTGTTAATCATATGAAATTTCAGTTTCTAGTATCTAAAGTTTCTGGTGTCCTGAACCTTTTAATAAGGCCTTTGGGTTATATTAAGTGAAATTCTTAAAACAGGCCAACCTCTGGGATGAAAGTGGCACAAGCATGTTGACTTCTGGGAACCCCATTCATGGCAGCACTACTTTTTGCACTGTGCATACAAACCACCCCAAGCCAGCAGCTACCTCTGAAAGTGGGGAATCTGTCTGTGAGGAACAGAGAATTCTTTCTAACAGAGGAGAGGTCAGATACAGTGCAGTACGCACACCATTAACAATAAATAAACGCGACTCCACTTTGGGATAAATTCTGCTACCATGTACACAACCTTATGAACATATCTTTCATATAAACTTTGTGTCATGGCTGTTTTAAAGAAAGCAGCTTTCCTACTGTATACAGTTCGGCTTTCAAGAAGGTGAAACCTTTACTTCCCTTCTCAAACAAATAAACAGTGAAGTGTTACATGAGAGTTTGTGGCTAAGAATGCCTGTCATTTGACAGTGAAATTTGCTTTAATAAAATGAGTCATTTAATTTCAAAATGCTTTTACTTGTTGCCTTCTGAGAGTCCTTGTGATCTACATCTGAGAACAAAACAATTTTCAAATTCTATCTTCTCCTACATGGTACTTTTGCAAGAGGGTACAAATAATCTCTGGGGAAAACAAAAATTAAAAACAAACAAACAAATAATCTCTGGAATTTTTAGTAATGGGATTTTTATTTTGTACTATAAAGATTACTAAAGAAAGGATCAAGGCAGTTTAAAAAAAATGTTATCTAATTTTTGAACATAGAACTTCTGAATATAGAATATCTTTTAATTTCAAAAGTATAACACTAACATGGCTCTTATCTAGAAAAATGTAAAGAATAGTGAAACCACCTTTAAAACAGAGAGGGAGTCACTTAGACTCTTAAATACAGAGAACAAACTGAGGGTTGCTACACGGGAGGAGGCAGGTGGGGGAATGGGCTAAATGGATGATGGGCATCAAGGAGGGCCCTTGTTGGGATGAGCACTGGGTGTTATATGTAACTCTACTCTTGAAACCAACACTACACTGTATTAACATACATTAAATTGAATTTAAATACATAAATTAAAAAAAATTTCCAAATTTTTATTCAATGGAAGTGTAATGGAGTTTCAGATATTTGCAATATTAATTGATTTCTAAATGTCTTTGTCACACATGCTGTTATGAATATATGTTGAGATTATTTTTAGTACTTCAGTCAAATTTGTGCTTGGGTATGTAAATTAGAAAGTGAATGAGGGGTACTTCAAGTTCTAAGTTACACTGACAGATGGTTACAGTTTTTGAACTAGCTATAATTAATGATGCATTAGAAACAAGGAATATTGGTGTTTATTTTACCGTCTTACATTAGCATAGTTTAGGATAGTAAATCTTTTGTAATTATAAAATGTCTGAGAATATAACTGAGCCAAATTTGACCATATGCACCATATTTGACAGTCATAATCTTCCCCTGAGGTTCTCCAGGTTACTTGCTCAGCAATAACCCTTTTAGCTTAATCCACTTCCCACCACGACCACTTCCACTTGCAGCATCTCCACACCCCCACAGCCATCACCAAAAAGCTCTTAGAAATGTCTGCTCTAAAGTGTAGCTTGCTAGTGTTGCTAGCTACCATTGGTACAAGTCTGGACAATCACGTTTAATTTCTTGAAAAAGTACATAATGTCATATGTAGAGTGAAAATTAAATCTGAGAATGCTAAAATTTCTGCCAAAATGTTCATTTCTTACAGGTTGAACGCTATGCATATGCGTAAAATTCATTGGCACTGGCAAGAAAACAAAACTAAATTGGGATGTGAGAGGCCTGGAGGGTGGTGTGCATCATCCTAGAAGCTAGAAAGTTAGTATTCTTAATTCCAGTCAATGTAGACGAATGTCCACTCCTAGGGATAGGTCCCCTATTCACCATGTGATAATTATTGACATATTTCCTGGTTACAATGGTTCTTCTACCAAAGCACTGCTTGAATCTTTTTTAGAAATATCTCTTTTAGCCTAATGTCTTCTATGGTGCTGTAAATATTTATATAGTTTTGAAAGTGGCTACCATATAGTCATATATTCTGTAGCAGTGAACATTAGTTTTCATTGGATTTTCTAGTCTGGGACATTGTATTAACCTTGTTTGTTTAGCTATTCCTATCCTAATGAAATCTTTTTTAAAATGGCATAATTTAGGGCTATGAAAATGTATTTGTGTTAGATCGAACATTCTATTCTATGCCATATAACAACATTGCCACAATACAGTTACTTGAACTAATTTGGTTTCTTTTAAGGTCACATTTAAAAATTCCTTTGTTGAGCACATATTGTATGATCTCATTTAAAATAGATTCAAGGGGCGCCTGGGTGGCTCAGTCGGTTGAGCGTCCGACTTCAGCTCAGGTCACGATCTCACGGTTCGTGAGTTCGAGCCCCGCGTCAGGCTCTGGGCTGATGGCTCAGAGCCTGGAGCCTGCTTCAGATTCCGCGTCTCCCTCTCTCTCTGCCCCTCCCCCATTCATGCTCTGTCTCTCTCTGTCTCAAAAATAAATAAACATTAAAAAAAAATTAAAAAAAAAATAAAAAATAAAATAGATTCAAGACCAATATATGTATTATATGCTAATGGAAATCAGAAGAGTTGTCATTTATGGGAAATTGAGATTGATTGCAAGGGGAGAGGAAGAAACTCGCTGGGGTGATGGGAATGTTCAATATCTTCATTAGTTACATGGATGTATACATTTGTTAAAACATATTGAATTATATACCGAAGATATATGCATTTTACTCTGTTTTATACTATTAATTTTATACTATTAAAATGTGAAAAATTGCTTTGTATAACTCTAATATTAACTCATCAAAGGATCAGTTGAGTATCTTCTTCACCATGCTATGTCTTTTTAATTGCTTTATCCATTTACAAAACATTGGAAAATTTTCTGTTCTTTATTTCGATTTGAAACAATTGAATTGGATGCAGTATTTTCTCACTAGTTCTTTATTCTGTTTAAAATAACAAATTAATGTAATTTTTATGTATTTCTTAATAAATATCCCAAGTATAACACTATGCTTTTCCAATAGTACTTTTTTCCATGTCTCACTTTTTGGACAAGTAGATTCATATTTGCTGTCTTGGCAGTGCTTTAAATTCACTCTTATTCTTTCAACCCTCCTTCCACAAAGAAAATGTTTTCTATGAATTACACAACCAAAAACTTAGCCCTGACTACTAACGATGCAGTCTAAGGCAGGAAAGTAGACTTCAGAATAAATGACTTGACATTTTTTCTAAGCAATGAGACATTTAACTAAGACTTTCCTGCAATTCTTTTGTGGAGGCATCTGGGAAAAATACATTCTGGATTTGTTCTTAGGAAACATTATATTAGAGGCATGTAGAAGATGATAAACATAGAAGACATTCTTTTAAAACTATTTCATGGTAAGGATAGAGCAATGGCTACCTTATGATTTTGTGATGTTGACAATAATGATGATGGTAGTGGTGGTGATTAATACTAACTCTAGGTCACTCACTCTGCTGAACTCTTTTAAATATGTCATTGTATTAATCTTCTTGGAAGCTCAGGGAGAAAAGGATTATTACATAGGAAACTGAATCTTGGAGAAATGCATCAGTGTGGCTTATGCTTACATAGCTTTTAGAGTGAACACTCTGTAAGAAATCCTCCTGAAAAATAGACCCATGTTCACAGAAAGTGCACTGCAGACATCTGAGAAGTCCCACCCATCTCATCCTGATGACTACTTCTTACAGTCTTTCTGTTTGATCAAACAGCAAAGTACCTGCAAAGAATGAGCCTGGGGTCAATTATTTCAGGGAAAGGAGAGGCAGTGAGATTCCAGAAGAGACAAGAAAATTATGTTTGAAAAACCTCAAGTGGTGTTGGGAGGCTGTGCACTGTTTTTTCCTAATGATTCAAATAGACTTTTCTTAACGCAACGTGGATGCTTAGCAATATGTATGATGCACCATGAAAAACAATGAAGAGCCTAATAGGGTCTTGCTTATGGGACCTCATAATTAAGTTGAAGAGGAAAATCTGATATTTAAAAGCAACTAATACTCATAATAGAAATTAATTTGAGGCTAGTATCATAAAGATCATGGCTTTTCAGGAATGCAGAGGAGAGAAAATAACTTTTAGATGAGCAGTGCACAGAAGGCTGGCTTTTAAAGGAAGAGGTAAGATACAGACATGAGGACAAGATTATGGTTATAAAATAGTTGGGAATAGGGAGAAAGAATATGCAGGGGAGTAGAAAGGAAGATATAAGATTAAAGTACCTGTTTGCCTGGAAACTTTATGAGTCACCACTGGGTAGCAGTAACAGAAAACTTTCCTTTTCCTAAGATCTGGGAATGTGATTGTTGCTTTAATTCTACTCAAGGGAATTAGCATGTGTTTGTAAAGTTTATTAGAGGTGCATGTGTGTGGGAAAACAAAATGAAACACTGTGTTGACAAGAGCTGTCTGTAAATGTCTAGGTTTGGACCAGCTCCAATGCTCTTGGCTTCATACTTCTGGCATATACAACACAGGTCAGAAAATGTTACTGAAAGGTTTAAACTAAGTTTTTAATTGAAAAACTACAAATATATTTTGTTAAGTAAAATTCTAAAAGTTTTGCTTTAAAATATGTGGGTATATTTCTTTTTTTACTGTTTGCATTGTATTTTTAAAAGACCTATTATACTTTCATATTAAAAATGTTTAGTTTTCGGGGCGCCTGGGTGGCTCAGTTGGTTAGGCGGCCGACTTCGGCTCAGGTCATGATCTCGCGGTCCGTGAGTTCGAGCCCCGCGTCGGGCTCTGTGCTGACAGCTCAGAGCCTGGAGCCTGTTTCAGATTCTGTGTCTCCCTCTATCTGACCCTCCCCCGTTCATGCTTTGTCTCTCTCTGTCTCAAAAATAAATAAACGTTAAAAAAAAATTAAAAAAAAATGTTTAGTTTTCATTTGAAATGTACTGTGGAACAGTAAAAAAAAAAAATAGGAAAAAAACGATCATCCACAATATTGCTCTTTGAACACAACTTCTGTTAAGGTTTCTTTGAATATGTCTCCAGACTTTTTTTTACCCCTGAAGAGAAATTTGGAGTAGCAAGATGAGAAAACATTTATTTTTGGAATCCATAGGTTTGTCAGAATAGAGTAGCTGTACACCAGGAAAGCATAGAAGTTATTTGAAATTTTTCATAATTCTCCTACATGTGAACTATATAAATATCTAAATCATTGTGCATAGAAAATTCTTTTGAAAGGTTCATACCAAACTATTAACAATGATCATCCACAAAAGAACAAAGAAGGAGTTTGGAGCAGGGAGAAAGGAAATATGCACGCACGCGCGCGCGTGGACAAACACACACAAACACACACGCACACCTCTTGTTGGAAGCAGCACATACTATTTATGAAGTTAAAAAAAAATCAAAATACAGCCCAGCATCTGAGGTCTTAATTATGAATTCAGTTTTTTTGAATTGTCAGTTTAATGTGTGAATAAAATTAATAACAATATTTTTCTAGTGTCTACATATATCAAAATCATTTCTATCCAAATATTGTAACTAAGAACTAATTAGCATACGTGGAAATATTCTCTAGTAGAGTTAAACTCATCTTCACATCATTGCCTCTCTGCATTGCAAGATTAGCCTCTACAAGTACAGGCAAGGTCATTAATTCAAACAAATTAGGTGCAAGATAATCTTGGATTAGTAGCAATATGCAATGTGGCTAAAAAAAATAGAGCTTTTTAATAATGTCAAATGTCAAATAGATGTATAACCCAACTAATTAAATTCTTTCAAATATACGTGTTATAAACTGTAAGTGTTTTAGATAGAGAGATGATAAGGATAAAATGATTCTTAACCAGAGATGATTTTGTCCCCCAGAGGACATGGGTAACGTCAGGAGACATTTTTGGTTGTCACAACTCAGGGAGGATGCTACTGGCATCTAGTGGGTAGACACTAGAGATGCTGCTAAACATCTTGCAATGCACAGGACAGCCCCCCGCAACAAGTGATTATATGTCCATAATGAATTATCTCCCCATTACCTAGGCTCCAATTTAATTGTACTTTACTATCCTGATTGTTTTATTTATTTATTTATTTATTTATTTATTTATGTATTTATTTATTTATTTTTAATTTTTTAAATGGTTGTTAATTAGTTTTGAGAGAGAAACAGAGCACAAGTGAGGGAGTGGCAGATAGAGAGGGAGACACAGAATCTGAAGCAGGCTCCAGGCTCTGAGCTATCAGCAGAGAACCCGATGTAGGGCTGAAACCCAAGAATCATGAGCTCATGACTTGAGCAGAAGTCAGATGCTTAAGTGACTGAGCCACCCAGGCACCCCTTAAATATTTCTTGTACTTTCCTTTAAATCTTAATTTAGCTTCAGTTTGTAGGGTTTCTTTTTAATTTCAGGATTTTAAATGTGTATTTTAAATTAGTAATACCCAGAAAATGGTCATGGATGTGATGAGAACTTAATCTACTTAACTTAATTAAACTTAACATAACTTAATTAAAATATAACAATTAAAAAATTAAGCCATAAATTGTCATAGCTATAGAAATGTGTATAGGGAGCTTTAAAACATACATGCCTCTGACTCAGATTTTATTTTTAAATGTTAAGACCTCATCATATCATATAATCTATTAAGTATACTTTTATTCCAAAACCCCTTTTCCCAAACGTCTCTGTTAACTTGCTCTAATCTGGATCGCTTATGGTTAAGGACTGATGTAGTTGTCATCTTCAAATTTCTCTTGATGGCTTTTCTAGGCTGAATTTATTGTTCCCTGAATCCTGTGCCATTCTCTTTTTCAGTTAAGCCTTTCATTATGATGGTATGTATCTTCAAGAAACTTCTTAACAAATGGTGGTAAATTTTCTGATTCCTTATTTGTCCATAAAAGTCTTTACAGTAACTTACTTATTGATCAATGACATTTTTCCATTCCTCATACCAATTTCTGCACATCATATTCTAATATTTTTATGACTTCTTTCTATGGATGTAATATCCTAATTTAAAGAATTTTGTCTTCCAGGATCAGTTTTAATGTTTTTTATTCTAGGTTTTTTTCAAAATTTTTATTACATTTTTTTGTCTCTTCATTTTTTTAAGACAGAGATTTTAAAAGCTGCTTATGAGATCCATATATGTTAGTAGACATTTTAGTTGGAGGGCTTTGCTTTGACATGATTGAGTGGAGGAGCTGACTATGTGGGTAAGCCCTCTATGACACAATAGACATCTGTTCTCTCAGGTCATTTGCCAGAAGTAAAAATATAGCTGTTGTGCCTGAATGAAAAAAAATGAACAAGAAGTGTATTTCTTATTTTCCTCTCCTCTCTGGGAGGGACGCCTTGAAAAATCCATGCTACAGTCAGCTCAAAAAACCTATCATTCCCAAAGCAATGGCTTTAACCTTATTTTTTTAACTCTCTTCAATTCACTGGCATAGTAAAGAGAAAGGTCCAAATTTCTAGGGATGCCATAGGTCCCCTGAGCTACATAATATCTGAAACACTCTTACATCTATTTCAGCCTGTGAGCTCACTGCAATTGACATTCTCTTCCTATCTGTTTTGCACAAAGAGGTTTAATATTTAAGAAGGAGAATTTTAAAATGTGGATATAATACAACGAATATTTCTTAAAAGAGAAAGAAGAGGAAGCTTGAAGGCAATAAGGAAATATGTTGGATTTTTCTTTAAAGGAATGTAATATCAATGGTCAAATTCATGGAGAATTTGAGGGCATAAATGAAATGCTATAGGGACAAATAGAAGGCAAGTAAGCAAAAGGATTAGGCAAAACCTCCTTAAACATTGAAAAAAATTAGTTGGTTGGCTTTTTAACTTAATTGTGTTAGAATAGCTATGGGTATTAAAGTGCTAATTGGTTTTTGGGGAGTTAAGGTGCAACTACAACAAAAGTTATATTCATACAGACCCAGGCCTCTGGTCCTTTGGGTCAGGCACAGCTTCAATCCAGTACCCTGGATAGCTCCCAGGGATGGCAGGAGCCCTAAGTCTCAGATCTCATTGAAGTCACCGTTGGTTCCTCCTAGTTGATAGAATTCTCTATACATGCTCTACTTAGTCACCAGCAAGTAAATTATCACTCCCATTTCATAATTCAATGGGAATTATCATTCCCATTTTTCTCATAAAATTTGTTTTTATCATCAGTTTGGAAGGCCAGATCTTCAGAACTGACCTTGGGCTTGACAGAGTGTCTTGCCTCCAAAGAATTTGGCAGAGTTGTTTGGGGAAAAAGCATTTTCTCCAAATAATGGGATGGTTTTTATTTTGGATTACATTTTTGGATTATTATTTTGGGGACTCTTATTTTAGGTTACTATTTTTTTTATTGGAAAATGCACTCAAACTTACTTCAAATTAAAGGAATGTGGATTAAAGCTAGATTTTTTGTTGTTATCTCTTTGGGAGACATGCAAAACTCTAGTGATTGAGAGGTTTTGGGGAAACAGGCTCTTATATGCAGTAAAGATATTAATTTTACTTGCTAGAAGGCAATTTGGAAATTCATATCCAAAACCCATTTAAACCAGTAATTTGTAGTACTCCATGTTAATGAAATGACCAGAGAAGTATAAAAGGAAATATAGATATTAACATTAATTACAGACTTGCTGATTATATCCAAAAATTTAAATTCTTCCCAAATAGACTATTGGTAAAAAATAATTATGGTACATTCAGAAGACATTAAATCAGTAATATAAGTGTATATATATGTGTGTGTGTGTGTGTGTATGTATATATGTGTGTGTATTTATAGACATATAGACCTAGATACATGTAAAACAGTTCATATAGTCTCATAGTGTGTGTGTGTGTGTGTGTGTGTGTGTATAGTTTTAGAGACAGCACATGATTGGGGAAGAGGGGCAGAAGGAAGGAGAGACAGAATATTAAGCACACTGAACATGGATCCCAATGCAGGGCTAGAGCCCATGGCCCTGGGATCATGACCTGAGCTAAAATACAAAGTTGGATGCTCAAACCACTCAGACATCCACGTGCCCCTGTTTTTAAAAAGTATTTATTTTAGAGAGAGGGAGTGAGTAAGCTCATAGTATATTTAAAACATAATATTTTGTGTAAAAATCATAAAATCCATAAATATACCCATACTATCTATGTGTAAATAAGAAGAATTCTTAAATAATGTTCACCAGAATCTAAATAGTGATCGCTTCTGTGGTAGGTTCTGCATGATATTTACTGCATGATATTCACCATCCAAATGTGCTCTTTTCCCAAGCCACCCAAAAGAATAGTAGTTATAATAGCTTATGTGGTATTTGTCAATTTTTCTATAACAATCATGTATTAATTTTGGAATAAATATTTTATGACTTAGTATTTTATGTAAATGAATGACTTCTTATTTTTTACTAAATATTTATCGACTATGTACTATGTTCTATGCACTGGACTGGGAATCAGAAATAAGGGATATGGTCCCCGTCATGATGGAATTTACCATCTAAGGAGAAGATAGGAAAATATTCAACTAAAATCACACAATGAAATATATAATAACAAATAGTTCTTTGGTGGACATGTCATAGGACAATGAGACCAGTGGGGAAGGAGGAGGAGAGGGGGAGCAGAAGACCTAATTTGTAGCATTTTCCAAATTATGTGATTTAAATATTTCCACATTGACCAGTTTTGTGTCGCCAATATGTAATTACTGAACACGAAATTGAGAGTAAATGTTCATAATTGGTGAACTAGTGAGCTAGCCCTGGTGAGCTAGTATTATCCGGCTCCAGCATGCCACCGAACAATAGGCTAAAATGGAGGACAAACACTAGAGAGTGAAAGAATGGAAGGGAAGGTCAGGAAAACTTTGAAAGGAGTTGACATTCAAATTGAACCCTGAAGGATGAGTGATGTATCAGAAAGAATGACAGTGGAAAGGTGCTGAGGGGAGGGAGAAATTGAAATGAAGAATGGCAAGAGAGAATAGTCCATGTGAGAATTAATGGTGGCCTACCATTAATTGGCCAGAATTGGAATGGTGCCAATAGATTTTGAGAGAATTCAAGGCACATTCAAGTTAAACAATAAAAACAACCATTTCAAAAAATATATTTGACCTCTAAGTCTCCCTTAAAATTCATAATGTTGTGAATACCAGAAGTATTATCAGATATAGGTAATCTAGAGAAATGTATTTTGTTTGTACCCCACCTTACACTTACACTTAAAATATCCCAAATCTGAGAATTTAGTTAAAATGTTAAATTGACATAAAGGGGCAAAATAAATGGCAGTTACTATCCAAATGTGCTCTTTTTTCCCAAGCCACCCAAAGTAACAGTAGTTATAATAGCCAAAGAAAAAGGTTAAGTTTATTTGGTTATTTTGTTTATTTATAGTAGCCAAGAAAGAGGTCAGCAATTATTGTCAGCAGCAGCAACATCAAAAAGAGACCAAATATTGAATCAAAGCAACTTGCTAAAGCATTTCTCTCTTCCTCTCTCTTTCTCTCTCTCTCTTCTCTCTCTCTCCCTCCTTCCTCCTGTTTCTCTCCATCTCCCTGCCCTCTGCCAGATGTCAACAATCAATCTCTTCAGGCATTGATATCCCTACTTTTTAGATTCTTCATAGGTTTAGAATGTAGTGTCCTTGAAGTTTTAAAGTTTATCTATCTAGCTTTGTGGCAGAAGACACAATTATTGTAGAATTGGCATTGGTTTCTCTTCTTCTAAATTCATGTGATCTCCTTCTAGTGTTCTACTATCATATTTGCCCCAGGATTAGCTTCAGGGTAGTTTGGGAAGCTGATCTTCCATGAGGTATGATCCTTCGATGTTCTCACCCATATCTGTTTCACTAACACTTTTCAAAAAGTGACAGGGAATTCTGGAGACCCACTAGGTGTTCATGCTCAATTGCCTGAACTCTCATCTCTGGAATGGTGAGTTCCTCTACCAAGAAAAGGAGAGCTATTGGTAATTACTGTTCTTAGCATATAAGCAACTCCAGACCAAGATATGAGAGTCTTAGTGCCACCATCTTGTTCCTCAGTTAGTGGCTGTATCCAAAAAGCTAATTCTCAACATTTGAAAAATTTGCTGAACTTAGATTAATAATACAAAATGCTTACTAAGAAAAATTTTTGGTTCTTTATTTACAGCTTTTTTGGCATTTTCCATCATTATAAACTTACCTTCTGTAAGGTACCTTCTATAAGTGGGAGCTATATTCACTCTATATACTGGGGAGAAAATTGGAGCATTTGTTTTAAGAGAGCATTCTATCTGATGCTCTGGATAGTAACTCAGGCTAAGTTTACTGTATTTTGCTTCATGGTGGACTGATAGTGATTGTAACATTCATCAGGCAACGTGTAGTCCATCTGAAGTCCTGTGGCATTGTTTTCTAAAGGATAGGGTTAAAATTACCTCTGGGGTATAGGACCTCTGCAATCGCTGCCCAAGATCCCTGGACTGAGGACAACAATGGGGATTGAATATAGCCTGTATTCCTGTAGCCCTGGCTCTGAGAGTCTGCATCTGCCTGGAATCAGTGGGTAGTCTTGCAGGTCAGAAGATATCATGGACATCTCCCAGCTTATTGGCAGAGGTATCCAGTTAGGGATCTCAAATGAAGATTGATGAAAAATTTGAGCAGTTGGTACAGCTGCCTTGCTGTACACAACTTCAGTGGGGGGAGGGGGGCATAGTATCCCAGGAGAAAACACTAAGATTTAGTGAAGTGAAGAGGAAAGAGCCGAGACACAGTGCAGATCCTGCTGTAGCACTGGCTAACCAGAAACACAGTGAGGCCTTAATGGCTCAGACAAGGGGTCTGGAGGCTTGTGTAGTTTCATAAGAGGCCCATTTACAGGCTCACTGCTGCCTTTACTTACTCCTCTTCATTCATTTAAAAAATTCTCCACGTTTAACCAGAGAGGAGGTGGAGGTGAGAACCCTTGACTATCTCAGCTTCTGCTAATTCAGATACATAACTTACTTTTCCATTCTCTTTTTACATTCCTTAATTGAGAGGAGCACGTCTCCCAGCACTCCAGGCCCACAGAAGGAGATGCATGGCACTGCCCACTACTTTTTAATACTGTTCTAACTGCCAGTGTGGGTCTTAGTTATAATAGAAAATCCACAAATTGTCCAGACTTGGGTTTGTTGGGGATCTTGGTTGATTAGCAAGTGAAAAAGATGACAATGTACTGAATATTCATAATATTATTTGTATCTGAGTCAGATGTTAAAATTAACAATTTTAATTCCTGTATAACTCAATTACTTCTTTCTTTTTCTTGGCTATTCTTTAGCTGTTGAACTACAATGGCAGTAGAATATAGAATTCACATACAACGCTGCAGCATAAAATGAGAAAATCATAGGAAGACCCAAAATCAGAGTGCTCTGAGACACTAACTAGATTGGAATTGGAAACAGGCCTTGGGTTTAGCCTTCATTTTGTGCCAAACTTAAATAGGGTAAACTATGTTATAAACATAAATCATACATGAATGATTAGTACTCAGATGGTTAAAACCAGCGTTTTTATGATTCCAAACTATACTATAAATAAAAAGAATCTTCAATGTTATATGCAAGAATACTGTGATTGCTGGACCTTCATTTGTAGGGGTAATAAGGTCACAAGATATGTATCTTCTAGTTTTCTAGCTGTCATATGATATGTTTGTGTGTTGGGGTGGGGAATAGTGCTTTAAAAGAAGGCATGAAAGTTCAGTGTAAGTAGTTTTAACTTGAGCTTTCTGGAAGTTGCTGAAAAAATTCAACTTGAATAAAAAATGTAAACCTCTGAAATTTAAGTTTGTTCATTGTTATTGCTTGAGGGTGCCCTTATTATATCTGGCTAAGCTTAAAATAACTATGAGAGGAAAGGAAGTAGGAGTATACTTTTGATCTTAATATAAGGAAGGGAAAAAAGAAGAAAAAAAACCTGCGTTCCTAAACTGTCCATAATAGGCAAAATATCATTAGTCTTTTCTGGAAGAGAATCTTACTAAACTTATTTGTCTGATTTTTTTTTCTGGTTGATTTTTAGCTTCACTTTTTTTTATTTTATATCTTATGTGATATTTCTGTTTTGACTATAAATTACCCCAGAGCAAACTCCTTAGACTATGCAAGTATGAGTATGCATGGCTATGTTACATAAGAATATTTGATTTAATCATACCATTTACTATCTGATCTTTTGCTAAGAATGTGTTCTTATAGACATCCATGATATATAATAATCACTTTTATCATAGCATAATAATTTATATTTTGAGCAGTGTGGATTTTAAAAGGAACTTGTCATTTCTGTAGCATGGAAAATTCTCCAGCTATATATCAGGGATGAGATTTGGTGTTGATTTTAGGGATATTTTCATCCAGCAGAGCACTACAAGTGATTTATCATCCATGGCTTGATTAAATAATGCTTTCATCCACTAAACATTAAATGTGTTATGAAAGATATAGAAATAAGTAAGACACTTTCTCTACAGTCAAGGAATTTACAATCTTGTGAGGTTGATGAGTGCTACAGTGAAAATTGATAATGATGTTAGAGGAGGAGGAAGAGAGAAAGAGGAGAAGAAAGGAAATGGATAGAAGGAGAAGATATAATGGCACTAACAATACACCAGTCATTGAACTAAATACATATATTACATTTCTTTTTCCATTTAATACTCATATAAGGGAGACTTTCCTATTATTTTCCTTTTACAGGTAAGGAAAGTGAGTTTTCAAAAATTAAATAAGTTTTTTAGGTTTACAAAATTGGCAGTGTAGATTTAAATTTCTGCTATAAAATGCCCCTATCTTTCTCAGTATGACATATTTATTAAGAGAAAAGAGACCATAAGGTTAGATAACCTAGGCAATTATGCCTAATTTCCAACAGATTAGGGAGGTCTAGTTCCTAAAGTTCTATCACTGTCTTACCGAATATGTGCTTGTTTATTACGAAATCTTTCCATACCCTTTAAGTAATGATTTTTATATTTCATTCACTATCCATAAAGCATTGGAGAAATTGAGTTAAAATAAGAAAAGAAAAAAGTTGGTATATATTTTTGGCAGTTGTCCTATTCTTGCTTCAGTTTAATAAGGTAGATGTTGTTACTTGTGCATTGGCCCTTTACTGGAAGCCTTTATTCAGTCATTGTGCTAAATTTTCATAAGAGCTGTAGTTTTGGCCCCATCATGTGCTAAAATTTACTAAAGCAAAAAACATGGCTCTTGGTGTTGAAAGCTGTATTGGGACAGCCAAGCAGGTCCTTGTATGTCCTAGTCATGCCAATAAATCCAGCCAGAAAATTTGGTTTAACAGTTGCATGAGTAGCTGGTATTTTAAGAAGACACCCACACAGAGGGGAGAGGTAAGGAAAAAATCAGATTGTCAAGGGCTTACTAGGGGAGTTTGCTTATTCTGTTAAACTCCACCTGCAGTCGAAGCAAGGGTTTGCTGCCGACTCTGCAATAGCACTGCGTGCTTCCTTTATGTATTGTGTGGGATCTGATAAATTTTTCAGGATCCAGTCCAGCTGTGCTCTCATCACATTGATTTAATGGCCCTTAAGAGAAACCATAAAAGTGCTTTCTGGTTAGTGGGGCCCAGCTGTTTCTCATAGTGTTGCATAAGACAGCAAGCTGAGTTAGCTATAGATTAATGGTTTTAAAAATTCAACTCTTTCCATATCGTTTCTTTTCATACCAAAAAGACTTAGAGCAAATATGTGATTTGTTAAGTTAGGTTGTGGAACCCAAAGGGAAAGGACCCAAAGAAATTATGTGATTTGACCCAAATAAGCTAACTGAGGCCCCCAAATAAACCTGAGTCATTAAAACATCTAGTATGTGTATGAATGTGTGTGGTGTGTGTGTGTGGTGTGTGTGTGTGTGTGTGTGTGTGTGTGTGTGTGTGTATGAGTGTGAATGTGTGTGTATGAGTGTTCCCAAAGGGTGATGTGAAGGCTGGTGGATGGAAGGAGGGCTCTGTTTCCATTACCAGGCAACAGTGCAAGAAACCAGCAAAAATTATTTGAGAATTATCAGGCTCTTTGATAAGGTTAAGAACACTGAAATTCAGTATGAAATGAATATCTGTGTAGATTTACAGTGTCATTCATGTCACTTGAGCCCTTTGGTTTTGTGCAAGCACAAGGGTGATTGCACTACCAGGCGATCTGTTAAGTATTAAGCCTGGGTATGAAACAGACTGTATTGAAAATGTTTCTACTCAGAAGCAGAGATCAAGCACTTAAAGTTTTTTCGCATCAGGTGTTTTCAAGGAACAGAGTACTCAGAGGTAGAGTAAAATATTTTTTCACTCCTATTTAAACAAGAGGAGCTCTGGGGATGGGGAGAGTTGGAATAGGAAAACACTAATGCTAAAACCATGATATTTTAGTATTTTACCAAGTTACAGTTCCTAAATTCAGGGAATACAGCATGGACTCATTGAAATTAGAAGTCATCATAGAAACAAATGGCTGGAGAATTATAATTACTATATGACTAATTTTTGGTGATCAACATTCTGATTGCAGTAGCCCCTTTGAATATCACCACATGATTCATGCTTTGTGTTTGTACAATCACAGAATGTGAAAGACTATGCATATAACACTGCTGCAAATTTGAAATACTTGTAGTTTAGATAGGAAATAATTATCTTTGTACTACCAGTGGGGGTAAAAAAGATCTTGCTAAGCAAAACTATCTTCTGGAGAAGCTCAGTTTAAAAACATCCATTTAAATATAGAGTTTTTTAAATATATTCTTATCTACTCATTAATGTGGTTCCATGTTATCACACTTTGATGGCTTATTTCAATTGATTTTAAGACATTTAGAAGTTGTATATTTCACATTTAAGGATTCTTTTCTCAACAAGCTTAAACACTAAAGACATTTATGTGTTTTTAGAGGTTGTTCAGGGCTTAAGTGAATAAGCCCTTCTGAATATCTATGAAATATTCAATTATAAGGAAATCTATGGAACTATTTTCGAGATGGAGAGAAAGTGGCATATTTGTGTAAAACTAGGTGATGATTTATGGTCGTATACATCCATCCATGTTCTTCCTCTGGAGAAACTGAACGAAGACTTTAGAGTTATTAACAGACACCTACAGACAGAACTGGAGAAAGAAAGATGCTGTTACTAAGTGTGTTTTAAGGTCAGTATTTCAGTAGCTGCTGTTTTTGGTTATCATGCAGACTAGTTCCTCTCTACTGAATAGCATTAGCTTGAAAAGTCAAAGGCTTGGTGGCCTAAATAGACAACAATAACCAATATCTTAACTTTGCCAGATACTTCTCTGGGAAATGCTAAGCCATGACACTATTTGCCATTGTTACAATTCTATCCAGAGCTCCAAAGGCAGGGTCGTGCTGCTTGGTCATGATGTGGGAGTGGTGAGGATGAGGCATACTTCTGTTCTATTGATTGCCAGCAGAGTCAAGTTTTCTTTTGCCATCCAGAGCAGTGCAGTCTGGGCTTTCTGTAGTTCTCTGTGGTTTGCGTTCAGTCTTGAATTTAGAGTCTAGGATAAGAAAGTTGTTGGCAACTACCAGCATGCAAGTCAGAAAAATGCCAGGCTGATGTAATGCAGGCTTCTATTTCACTTCAGAATGAAAATTTCATGTTCCTTGCGAGTCTTTTACAGAGGAATTCATTATGGTTATCTTATGAATGATGGGTTCTGAAAAAATAATGTTTGTGCTACATATTTTTGTGACTATTTCAGAAAATACATTAAAAAGGCAAACAGCCAGCAGCACGAACCATGCTTAAGACTAAGTTAGAAGTAGATCTGGTTCAGTACAAGAGTTTTTGTTTACTTCTTTAGGTCAAAGGTAAAGGGCTGTGTAGTGTAGAGCATGCACTTTTGGGAAAGGTGCCTGTTCTGTAAGGGTTTTTCCCTTCTCTCTTTTGCCCACTCTGAGCAAATGAATCATTTTGAAATTTTTCTAATTGGTATTGCTCTATGTGCTCATTTATTTTGAAAACATGGAAAACAAAGAAAAATCAAAAGAAAGAGGAAAAATATCAATCTGACCATCCATATGCAACTATTGTTGACATATTGATGTATCTCTTTTCAATAAAATCCTTAAAAACACAATATGATGATGATATCAGATCATCATATATGATCTGATATACACATATATGATCCTTAGTAGTATCAGATTGATTTTTCATCCAACACTAAATTCCAAGCATTTTTCATATTTAAAAGAGGTATTTCCACATTCTACCATTAATACCCACATATTAATAGCCCAGAATCTTAGGTTATTCATTTAGCAGGAAGAATTTTAGCAGGCTCCATTCTATCAGTATTTTCCAGGTCCTGGAGGAATGCTTACATGTTGTCACATCTATCCTGGTTGTCGATTGTCACCTTAACACAATATCACCATTGGTCGCTGCTCAACTGTTGCTATCTCTTGCCACTTTATAATCGACATTTCCATCATACATTAGTTCTGTCCTGACTGCCATAATTCAAGAATAAACACGTGCTAAATTTCCCAAGGAAGAACAATACCAGACAATTAACATGTAATAAAACTTTGTTAGAATTTGAAGGTTACCAGAAAATGCAATGTAACAAGGATGAAAAATTAGAAAATTTTAAAAGGCTACTTAATATTCCATTGAGGAAAACAATTTGGGATTTCTTAATTATGTACCTGTTTAGGTTAATGTCAATGTTACATAATGGTTGATTTAATCATGTCATGGTGTAGCATTTACTATCTGATCTTTTGCTAAGAATGTGTTCTTATAGACATCCATAATATATAATAATCACTTTTATCATAGCATAATAATTTATATTTTGAGCAAAGTGGATTTTAAAAGGAACTTGTCAGTTCTGTAGCATGGAAAATCCTCCAGGCATATATCAGGGATGAAATTTGGTGTTGATTTTAGGGACATTTTCATCCAGCAGCACACTTCAAGTAATTTATCATCCATGGCTGGATAAATAATGCTTTTTTGCTTTCTAAAATAATTCTCATATAGGTGCAAAACTTTTATAATTCTATTTTATGTAACATCTCTGTACAGAAAATTTCTTAGCTCTTGAGATCTACCAGAACACTTTATGGGAAAGAAGTCCTAGAGGGAGAATATCTAGATTCATTTGCTTTAGGGTTAGCAATAGTTTGTGTTTTCTATTTCCACTTGAGTCAATTTGATAAATTATATTTTTCTAGGAACTTGAATTTTTTAATCCAAGTTTTCAAATTTACTGCCATAATTTATTTATAGTATTCTATTACCGGTTTCTCAGCTGTAGTTACTATTTCTCATTTTTATGTCTAGTATTGTGTGTGTGTGTTCACGTGCAAATGTGCACCATTTCTTTTTATTTTTCTTGATTGGTTTTCCCAGAGTTTTATTAATTTTACTATGGAAAAATTTATGGTTTTATTTTTATATTTTATTAATTTCTTCTCTTATCTTTATTGTTTACTTCCTTCTACTACTTTTGTTATTATTTTTTCCATTTTAAACTTCTTTATTTGAATGCTTAATTTTCAGCCTTCATCCTTTTCTGTTAGAACCAAGGTTATATACATATTTGTCCTAAGCACGTCTTTAGCTGCACCCAGATGTTCTAATTTGTAGTGTTTTTAACATTTACTTATTAATAAAATAGCTTGAGATATTTTCTAATTTCCATAAAAATTTATATTTCTGTCCTTTTTCTTGTTTAGAAATATTTTTCTCAATTTCCAAATTTAAGATTTTCTAGTCATCTCCTTATTATTATTTTCTGCTTTAATTACACCGTATAGTATATATTATACTAGTATATATTACGTATTATATGGTATATATTATATGAATACATTACATATGTATAATATTTTATATTCTATAGCATATATTGTACCTATCCTTTGAAAGTGGATTTGTGGCCTGTTTTGTGCTTAACTTTTAAAAATGAATTTGTTTATGCTTAAAAACATATGGAATCTACAGTGGATAGGTGCAGCATTTTAAACATATTTCCAGTAGATCAAGTTTGCTAATCATGTTATTCAAATCTCCTGTTTCCTTAATGAATTTTTGCCTGCTTTTCCAGTCATTTACTGAAAAAAGGTATGTTAAAGTTTTCAATATGATCGTGAACTGGTATGTAGTAAAACCTTGGTTTGTGATCATAATTCGTTCAATCCAAAGCACTTGTGTATCAAAGCAAATTTCCCCATAGAAATAATGGAAACTCAGACGATTTGTTCCACAACCCAAAAATATTCATATAAAAATGATTACAATACTGTAATATAATACAAAATAATGAAGCAAATACAAAATATAAAGAAAAATAAACAAATTAACCTGCATTTACCTTTGAAAATCTTCGTGGCTGGTGTGAGGGAGTTAAGAGAGAGGAGAGTTATTGTGTAGGATGAACTTCACTGTCACTAATGGAATCACTGTTATCTATTAGCTCAATGGAATCTTTTTCATTAACAGTTAACAGTGTTAATAAATTCTTGTCATATACTATATTTAATGTAACTGGCAATAAGACAGCAGGGGAAAGGGTCTATATCTTCAGGCAGCCTGACCTAGAATGAAGAGAAGCATTCCCAAGCTTACTCTTGTATGAAAAAGCAAAGGACTGTCCATAGCTGCTTTGAAGCAACAAAAAATATACTAGTGCCAGTTGGGAGCACTCCCCAACATTCTGAAAAATCACTGATTTCTGTCAAACACTGTGGCCTGAGACCGAGCATCCAAACATGGGAGAAGATCACCCACAATCCCTCAGCAAGAGAGCAAGAGAAGAACCATTGTCTCAATTGTGATCATGCCACATTTGTCATCATGTACTACTCATATTGCAAGACATTGCTTGTTTATCAAGTTACAATTTATTAGAAATGTTTGTTTGTCTTATGGAACACTCACAGAATAAGTTACTTGCAGTCCAAGTTTTACTGTATTTACTTTTTTCTGAAAAATCTGTTTTGTCTACTTTAAGGCTGTATTATTTAAGTATATAAATAATACATATAAAAGAGTAGAATTGTCATATTCTTCAATTTATAATTGAAATCTTAATCATTATGCATTAACCCTCTTTATCTTTAGCAAAGATTTTTTATTTCAAATTTTTAAGAAAATACTAACAGAGCTCCATTAGGTTTGTTTCAGTAGTATTTGCTTGATAGATCTTTTTCCTTTATTGTTTCTTTTTCTATCTTGTTGTATTCCTAGTTCAAAAATGTCACTTGCACAGGTAGATTTTTTAAAAAAATTGAGGTCGACTATCTTGTAATTTATCCTGTTTGATAGTCATCAGTTTTCCTGAATGTGTAGATTCATTATGAATTCTAACCAGATATATGTTGGATATTCACATTATAATGCCATATTCCTTCATCTCCCTATCATATTTTCCATATTTGTTTCTCTAAACTGCATTTCTGATATTTTCTTCAGATAAATCTATTAGCTCAAGAATCCTTTTTTTGGGCTACATATATCTTCTATTTAATAAATAAAAAGTGTTGCTAATTTCAGTTATATTATTTATATTTTTATTTCTAAGTTTCTAAGCCCTAAAAGCATTCTACCACAAGTTGTTCTACTGACCCCAAGAAGGTCCTACTGTTCTGATTTTATAAATTACCATTCTTTGCTTATAGATGACTCACAAAACTCTCAAGCAGAGATCCCTAACACACAAATTCTAAAGGAGATTGGGAAATGTGGCCTTATAATTGCTGGATTTTAATGCACTTATAACTCATAAGTGATTTTTAAATTCACTGGTGTTTTTAGTAGTCTGTTTTGACTTTTAGGACTTTTTCTCCAAAATTAACAAAAATATGTTTTAAATTAAAATAAAAGATTATAGCACAAGGTTACTTAGGTATGCTGTGACTACATTCACTCTTACACTTAGATATGCTGTGACTCAATTCGTTTCTCAGGTACTTGACGTGCCATTTAATTTATACAGATCTTTGTCACTTATCAAGCAGTTTAGTTTTAGCCTTTGGGACTAAGACATAGAACTTCATTTGTTGATTGCCAACAACATATATCAGAGAAAAAAAGCTTAACCTCTTCTATTCTCAAAAGATGAATTTCCTTTTTTTCTTATCAAAAATTTTACTACTGACTTATGTATTCAAAAATAACAAATGTTGAATAAAAACAATATTATGGACTTATAAAACTTATAAGTATCTGTAGTGTTTTGTATGTCACAGAAATACCAAAACAATATTGAAAAAGAAAAAGAACTAAACAGTAATATAAACCCCAAGACAAAGAACACATGATCAAAAAATGCAGGTAATATGCAAGAGGACTGAAAGAAACAGCAATAAGAGAGAGTATGGAAATGCTCAATGATGATGACATATTTCCTTCCTTACATAGCAGAAATGGGGTATAAAAAGACAAACAACAAAATGCAATACAAAGATAGGAAAATACCACATTGTCTTTACATCCAAGGAAATGAAATTACAATATAACTTATAATCAATTCATCTTATTTTATTGCATAAAGTTAATCACAAGTTGGAAGCTCTGGTTTAGGTCCAGTAGGAGAAGCAAATGACATAATGTCATCTAAAAGCTAATGAACCTAGAGATATCCAAATATGGATAATATTACAAGGCAATATGTAATTGATAGCAAAGATGAACTACAGTCAACATATACTGAAGTTCAGAAAGAGGCAAAATCTTGAGAGCTACAATGGTGAGGCAATTTCTTATGAAAGAAGATAAACAGAGGAGAGATCAGATTATAAAGGAGACAAGTAAGATTTTAAGGGAATAGAAGACTGACGGGAACAGATGGTGATTTGCTCAAGGACAGATATTAAGTCTCAACTCCATGAACTGAGAACCTCTATTCCTAACTACACTGGGAGCAGTCAACATTAAGATCAAGTTACAGAATTCTAAGTAGTATTAGGTCTTCATTTCTTTCTGGGGAGAAGGACATGCCAGCTCTTTTCTTGAGAATTGAAAGAAGAATGGGTATTGAGACAAATTTTGAGGTCAGCATAAAAAGATGAGGCAGTAAGTTCCTTAGGGTAAGTAAAATAGGGAGAGAATAGGTATTTGTAAATGGGTGGCTAGAACAGGGGAAGAAAAACAACAATGGAATTCAGGTGAGCAAGATATGATTTCCTTCCTATGAATACTGGATTTATGAAGGATAGTAAGGAGCAACTATCATGGTAGAAATAAAACTTGCAAGTGGGTGCTAGAGTCCCCAAGCAATATGATAGTGAGTATTAAATCAGAATGTGAAATTTCCATAAGTTTTCATTCTATACATATATATATATATATATATATATATATATATATATATATATTGGGGTGTAAGTTAGAGGAACATGGAAATATTTGCCTGTTATATTTATTTTTATGTTCCTTTACAAATCTATAGTTACCATGTTAATATTTTTAAAGAGAATATTGCATATACTTTGTCTTATAAAAACATGTTTAAGCAAAGGTTAGGAAGTCAAATTTTCACATACAAACTTAATACTGATTACATTTTAATGCTTATCTGATCAGTGCAAATAGAAATATAAGATGATGAAACTTAATAATTCTACCATCTCTTAGTTTTAGTGATTTTTATGAGAGTCTGGAAGAAATGTGAGAATAGGTGATGTCACTATCACTACTGCTGCTGCTACTACGACCACAACTACAGCTCTTGCTGATTCTACTAACAGCACTATTCCAACAATAGTTTCTGCTGGTTTTCTCTACTGAGTCTTTCTGATGTCCAAACATTGTACTATCAATTTACATCTCAATTCTTTTAAGCCTCATAAAAGTCTTCTAAGCGAGATGCCATTACTGTCTTCACTGCCCAGATGAAATGAAAGTGAGACTTAGGGAACTTAAATACGTTTGCCAAACTTGTTATTTGTATATTCAAAGCTTATTCAATATTGTTTACTAATGCTTTATCTGATTTATATATTACTTTCTAAAGATGTATGTTAACATTTTCCACTGTCTTTGTAGATTTAAAAATTTTCCTTGTAGCTATGGAAAATTTAGTTTTCTTTATTTGGTAATAATTTTGAAAGTTTCTGGGAGCTCTATCATTAATTTGATTCATTACTTTTGTAAATATGCAATAACTCTCTTTATCTCATGATTATTTTTACTTTGAAGTCTTGTGTATTTGATATTAATGGAGCTTCACTAGTTAGCCTTTTTGTTGTCATGTTATTTTGTGTTAAGGGACATTTAGCTGGATACATTTAAAACTTTAAATTAATCTAATTGCTGAGTTTAATCCATTTATATTTATTGTGATTACTGGTAGAGTTTGATTTATTTCTACATTGTGATACAGATCTATTTATAAGTGGGATTGCTTTCCCAATTAACTTTTTTAATCTCTTCTGTCACTGGTTGGGTTTTTGTTTTGTTTTGTTTTATTTTGTTTTGTTTTAGTATCATTAAAAAAGATGGCATTGTGTTTAAAAAAAGAAGAAGAAAAAAACACTTAAAATGAGTTAAGATGACTGTTCTTGGAAAGGTTTCTAAAGACAGACTAGGCATGTGACACAGTTTGGCCAAAGATATATAAAGGGAAGACTGCTGTGGAACTTTAGGTTCTCTGGCACAGTGTCATACTTTTTTCTTTCTCTTTTTCCCTCCTGGAAAGCAGATGTGCTGGCTGTAACTATAGCAGCTCTCTTGTACCCAAAAGAACAACAGAAACATTGTTAACCTTACAACAGAATTTAGCAGCTGCCTACCTCTTGTAGGCAGAAAAATAATCTTCTATTTTAAGCCACTGTTGTGGGTTATAAACAGAGCCAAACACAGCTAAATTGATATCTTTTTTTCCTCCTGTTCTAATTTCTATTAGATGGTAATCCCACCTACTTTTCTTCCTCTGTTGATTTTGAAACTATACATTAACTATACATTTATTTTTGGTCCTTCAATTGTTATTCTTACTAAGTATTGGTTACAAAATAATTGATATCTGTATCCTTCTATGTATACAATAAATTTAGTATGCTTTAGTCTCAGTTATCCTCATTACTCTTTCCCATCTCCCGAGTATGTGGTCTTATATTTTAGTTTCAGCTTGTTTTTAACCTATCCATAGTGACTGTTATTGTTGCATCTATAGTTAAATCATGTTTAGAGTTGCCAATATTTTTTTCAAATTTCCTCTCATAATCTTTCAGGTTTTGGTTCTTACTAAAATTCATTCTATAGTGGCTCTTTCAGTGAGGCCTATGAAATTTAATCAACTTAGTCTTTGCTTTTCAGATAACATATTTATTTAAACTTCACATTTGAATGAATTTAGCTTTACACAGAATTCTAAATTAACATTTGTATTTCCTTGGCACTTTAAAGATGTTGTTGCATTGTCTCTGGCTCCAGTTGTGGTTGTCAGCAATCTTTTCTCATCTAATTGTTCCTTGTGTGTCTTTTCTCTCTGGTTGCTTTTATGATATCACCTTGTCTTTGATTCTCCTTCTTGTGTTTCTGTTCCTGGTAGTAGCAGCAGCAACATTCCAGCAATGTCAGCACCTCACACTTCTGGTTCCAATAATGAAAGCTTCTGCTGTCCAGTAGCTTTAGCAGGTAAACTCCAGCAGTAAGGGTAGCAGGCAACAGTGGTAGCATGGATATGGCAGCAACAATATGAATGTAGGCTCCCAGATACTTCAGTGTCCATAAGAGTGTGAACTGTTGGATTCCTGCAATATGGGTTGTGTTAGTGTTTCCAACAGTGACAGAACAGCAGCACTTAAATGACACTACTTTCCCTTTTGTTCCTCTAGCCCTTCTAACACATTGTAAACAATTCTCTATATTACATACTTTTGCTTGAAATACTTAGAGTTGTTTATGTTTCCTAATTAGAGACTAATTAATAGAATCTAGATGAGAATATGGTAGATCGTATTAATGTGGAAAGATTATGCAACCCTGTTCCACTGATATTAATATTAGCCATGTGACTTGTTTCAAACAGTGAAATGGGAGCAAAAGTGACTCTGGAATAGCCTAGTACAAGCTTTAAGGGCCATTACATGGTTTCACGCTATTCTTCTTGCCCTGTGTAACAAGACCCATGGTGTCCCAGGGAAGAGATTACCATCAATTAGGATTTGGAATGTACACATGAACCTGGGGCACACTAAACTTATGATGGATATACAACATGAATGTAAAACTATACCTTTGATGTTATACTCAGATTTTTCAGTTATCTGTTACTGCAGTATAATTCAGCTTAATATGGCTGATATAGTTTGGGTTTATTTTTATTATGTTTGAAAATCATTTTATTTTTTTTAATTTGAGGAATTATGCTATTCTTCAATTCTAAAATTTTCTGTCATTAATTTTGTTGTTTTTTGTTTTGTTTTGTTTTCAGTGTTTATTTTTGAGAGAGAGAGAGTGCAAGCAGGGGAGGGGCAGGGAGGGGGTGAGACACAGAATCTGAAGCAGAATCCAGGCTCTGAGCTGTCAACACACAGCCTGATGCAGAGCTCAAACCTATGAACTGTGAGATCATGACCTGAGCTGAAGTCGGACAGTTAACCGATTGAGCCACCCAGGCACCCCTGTCATTAATTCTTTGACCATTGCCTTCGTCTACTCTCAAATATCTCTAGAACTGAAATAAAAAAATATGTTGACCTTTGGGGAATGTGTCAATTTCTACATGTTTATGAATTTTCCAATTTTACTTCTATTGTTGACTTCTAGTTTTATTCCATTGTGCTTAGAAAATAAACTTGGTATTATTTCAGTCTCTTAAAATTTGTTACTATTTCTTTTGTGACCTAACATATGATCTATCTTGGATAGATAGATGTGTGCTTGCGAGGAATGTTTTTATTCTGTTGATGTTGGGTGGAATATTCTATATATGTTTATTAGGTACATTTGGTCTATTGTGTTGTACAAGTCTTCTGTTTCCTTATTGGTTTTATGTTCTATGCATGTTCTATCCATTAGTAAAAGTGGAATATTCGAGTTTCCTACTGTTATTGTAATTGGTATTTTTCCTTTTAGTTCTGTCAATGTTTGCTTTATATTTTAGGTGCTCTGATGTTGGATGCATAACTATTTATAGCTGTCATATTTTCCTGATGAATTGATCATTTTATCACTGTATAATGTCCTTCCTTGTATTTCTATTATGGGTTTTTACTTAAAGCCTATTTTGTCACAGTTTTTTACTTAAAGTCTATTTTTCTGATATAAGTATAGCCAACCTTGTTCTCTCTTAGTTACCATTTGCATGGAATATTTCTTCTCATCCTTTCACTTTGAGCCTATGTATGTCCTTAAAACTAAAGTGAAGCTTTTGTAGATAGCATATGTTGAATCTTGTTCTTTTAGTTATTCAGTTATTCTGTCTTTTGATTTAATCTATTTGTGTTTAAAGTAATTATTGATAAGGGAGTACTTTGCCACTTTGTTAATTTTTTTTTCCTGTTTGCCTTGTGGTTTTTTTGTTCCTATTTTCCTCTCTTTCTGTCTTTTTGTTTGTTTCATTAATTTTTTGCAGTGTTATGTTTTGATACCTTACCATTTTCCTTTGTGTATATTCTATAGGTATTTTCTTTGCAGTTATCAGCTTACATAGAACATCTTATAATCTGAGCAGTCTATTTGAATCTGGTTACAACTTAAATTGCATACAAAATGCTACTCTTTTACACCCCCCAACCCCCACACTCTTCACATTATCATCACAACTTACATCTTTTAGATTGTATATTCATTAGAAAAAGTAGTTTGTTATAATTATTTTTAATATATCTTTTTAACTTTTATACTAAAGTAATTTACCTATCACCATTACAGGATTACAGTATTCTTATCTATATATTTACTTTTATATGTGAGTTTCGTACTTCCATTGTTTTTCATGTTGCTCATTAGTGTACTTTCATTTCAACTCAGAGAGCTACCTTTAAAATTTCTTGTGAGGAAGATGGTGGTGATGAACTCCCTCAGCTTTTGTTTTTCTGGGAAAGTCTTTATCTCTCCTTCATTTCTGAGGGACAGTTTTTTATTCTATATAATATTCCTGGTTGGCAGTTTTTTTGTTTTTCAGCGCTTAGAATAAATTATCCCATTTCCTTCCGTACAGTTTTTGCTTTAAAACCCACTGATAGTTTTATGAGGGTTCCCTTGTATGTAATGAGTTACTTTTCTCTTGCTGCTTTCAAAAATCTCTTTATTTGTTACTATCGACAATTTGATTATATATTTTGTTGTTGATTTCTTTGAGTTCGGTCTTTTGGAATATTTTGGGATTCATAAATCTAGATGTCCATTTCCCTCCTCACATTTGAGAATATTTTAGCCATTATTTATTAAATAAACCTTCCATCCATTCTCTCTCTCTTCTTCTAGGACTCCCAAAATAAATACATTGGTTTCTTGATGTGTCCTATATGTCCTATAGGCTTTATTTCCTCTTTTTCTTTCTTTTTGTTCTCTGGATCATTTCAAATAAATTGTCTTTGAGTTAACTGTTTTTTTTTTCTGCTGCTGCTATTGAATTTTTCAGTTCAATTATTATATTCTTTAGCTCTAGACTATTTGGACAGTTTTTTAAGTTTTCTACTTCTTTGTTGATATTGGCATTTTGCTGATATATTATTTTCTAATTTCATTTGTGTGTGTGTTCTTTTGTATCTCACTGAGCTTCTTTAAGACAATTATTTTGGATTCTTTATCAAGTTATTCATAGATTTCCATTTCTTTAGGGTTGATTACTGAAGATTTACTTTGCTCCTTGAGATGTATCACATTTCCAGATTCTTCATGTCCCTTACAGCTTTGCGTTGGTGTCTGCACGTATGAAGAAGCAGCTATCTTTCTCTGTATTTAAGGGCTGCCTTAGCAGAGAAAGACCTTCACCACTAAGCCTGGCTAGATTCTAGGAGAGAATTTCAAACTTTTTCCATGGATGGTTACATTTCACTCCTCTCACTTACTTGGGGGGAAGTCTTAGGGTTGTGCATCTTCTCCCAATTTCACGGCTCCCTGCTGGTGGCAGTAAACCACCCTTTCCTTTTCTGTATTCTTAGTTGCCTTGGACATATAGACCTTGGCAGTTCCATCAGTGCTCTGTGTGAGGCAAGACAGAAACCAGTACCTAGGCAGTTGACTGAAAGGCCTAGGGTATTGGATTCATACCCACTCTCTTTTCCCAAGGGAGAAATTTTAGCTTATATTGATATCTCTTGGTGGTGAGCTCTGCTGACTTGTGAGAGGGACTGATGAAGCTGAAGTAAAATTGCTCTTCTTACCCATATCAATTCAGATATTCTTGAATTTGTACTCATCTGCTGATCTGCAACTTCTTAACTGGAATCTGTATCTCTCATAAATGTATTTTGGTCCATATATCGTTGTTAAATCAGTGTTTCTGTGGGGTGTGTGGGCTGGGACATCCTATTCTGCCATCTTGCTGATGTCACCTTTCACATTCTTCTTGATGATATATTTTCTATCCTTGTGTATTTAGTCTTTAGGCAATTTTTACTTGGAATCAATAGTTTTTCAAATACCTACTGTTGCTTCATTGCTCCACTTCATTAGAAATCACTCACTCATTAAAAGCACAACCTTAAGTAGTCCCCAAAATGCTAAACATACAATTTTATCATTTAAATTAGCGGCATTTAAATTCTAGCTAAGCCTATTGTTAGTATTATTGTAAAATAATAAATATTAATTATCCTTAAAAGAATGCAATTATAAGAAATCTTGTAAATATTAGAAGTGTTTATTAACTGATTTAAATTAGTGGCTCCCAGACTAGAGTACTCATGGGCCCTGAGAATTTATTTACATTTCCCAGAGGAAACCACAGACTCCAGTTTGAGAAACAATGAGCTTATATCTTGATTTCCATTAAAGGCTTCTCATTAATATACTTTATAAAATGTTATACAGCTAAACTTGGCTGAATTCCCTTCTTTTAGCAGCTGAAGACAGCTATTGTTAGGGTTAATGATACTTTTGTTCAACTTAATGGTAATTGTATGCAAATTTTAGAATTTGCCACAGGCTTACTATTTGTGGTAAACTTGTGGGAGTAGTTATATTTCCTTTTTCTTTTCAGGAAAACTGCCAGTATCAGGAATCACTGTCTGCCTCCAAATTGCAGCTGTGGTTGTCTTCTCAGATTACTAGGAAATTATAGCAAAGTTTTGTAGCAAACTTGAAAATTATTATACAGCAAAGACTTGTTACTAAGAAACACAGTTAATGAATAAAGACAGAGGAATAGAAGGAATAAAAATAAGAGAAAGATCAGGAAATTGTTAAATTAACTAGTCTTATCCTAAAACAAAGTAGTGAAATATTATAAAAGTGCTCTTTGAGGTTTCTCTCCTGAAATTGGATCTCTTCCAATCTCTCCTGGTTTCTGATTTTTTTTTAATTCAATCTCTCTGTAGATGATTGTTTATTCCTACATATGGATAAAGTTTGAGGAAAGCTTTAAGCAAAATAGAAATAGACATAATATATAATAAATAATTTAAGAATGAATAGGAATTAACAGTTATTAAAATTGAAATGTAATCAAAGGTAATGTTCTGTAGACATTGTAATAAAAGCCACTATCTTACCTCATTTAAATTAGATAATGTATAAGAAAATAAATAAATATTGATGACTAATATTAAAATATATAGCTTCTCTCAACCTTCTCAAATACGAGTGCGTATGCCTTCTTATCTGAGGTAGACTTCATTATGCGAAATTTATTAAAAGTTTAAATGATATCTATTGTCCTTTTTTGTATTCTCTTTTACATATGGACAAGTAAGTACTCTAGAAAACCCATTCTAATTCTTACAAAGATTTTATTTATTTTTTTTTAATTTTTTTTTAACGTTTTATTTATTTTTGAGACAGAGAGAGACACAGCATGAACGGGGGAGGGGCAGAGAGAGAGGGAGACACAGAATCGGAAGCAAGCTCCAGGCTCTGAGCCATCAGCCCAGAGCCCGACGCGGGGCTCGAACTCGCAGACTGCGAGATCGTGACCTAGCTGAAGTCAGACGCTTAACCGACTGAGCCACCCAGGCGCCCCTCTTACGAAGATTTTAAATGTGTTGTGAGGACACTATGACTTATACTACAAAGCACTCTAAAATAAAATTTAAAACAAAAGAAAATTATGTTTAACATTCTGAGGTTATTCATCATTAAAATAGTGTTTGTTATATTTTTAGGCATGTCAGTTGATTTAATCATTTAAAGAAATAACTTTAGTTTTTAAAATAAGACATTTTTCTCCCTGCTATTATATGCGGACTCCCCCAGTCTTTATCTCCTGACCATGCTTTCTCAGGATTTGGCTTGGTTAAATTTTAACATCAGTCTTCTTCCCTCTGTCAACACTTTTAAGAAAAAATTTTCCTCATTGTGTCAAACTGCCTTACTTTTTTCACAGACCAAATTTTCCTAGATCTGTTGGTCACTTAAGATCATTGGAAAGTCATGCTGGGCTTTTGGAAAGTAAGTGGGAATCTAGTTTCTTCCTGGTTAATTGTCAGTTATGATTGGCCTGTTTTTTCTTGAGATAAAAAAGACAATTTGTTTTAGGCATAAACAATTCTTAAAAAGACAAAAAAAAAATTGGTTGGTTATGCACACAAAATAGTCAAGTTTCCAAATGTGTAAAATGCACACAGCTTCTAAAATTCAGCAAGTGATTTTCCAGGAAGGCATGCAAAAATGGCTTTTCTCATAAATCATGCATTTGGTAAATGCTCAAAAAATGTATTAATTTTGCTAACCTCAGATTATCATGGGAATGCCAAAATAAATTTAAGAAAAAAACTTCTCAGGAGCCCCCCTCTTCTTGCTAGATGGGATGATGCCTGCTTTATGAATTGTTTAATGAAGCCAACTAGATCTTCAAATTTACTCAGTTGGATAAGAAAGAAAGAAAGAAAGAAAAGAAAAAACTTCTCTGGGTAAAATTTGACACCCCCTATTTGTTGTATACTGTTTCTTTAAATGATAATTATAAACTAATTTATCATGTCCTTTTTTATGTATATCTTTTAAGATAAATAATAATAATTTATATTTTCATGATACAAAATGTCACAAGTAATCTAGCTTTTTTTTTAACCTAAATATATTACTATACTGTGGAATAAATAGATAACAGAATTTGGGGAACTTCCTATAACTCTGACCCACTCTCAAACATTCTACTCCTTAATTTCTTTCAGGTTAGTTTTAAACTTATAATTCCTTTTGCTAAGTTTTGAATTAAACATTTAATAAAAATGTGCATAATGAGGATGTTTAAACAATGAGAATATTAATAAATCTGTAATTATCTTGATAAAGAGTCTGAAAATAACAGTACTGTTATTATGATTTGGCATGTCATGATATTGCTTAATTTAAAAAATTACAAGTGTTGCATTAGAAAAAATATATATAGGCCTTATCTGTAACTCTTTAAAATGTACTGTAAATGCTGAAAAAACACTATAGGAAAATATTTCACTTGGACTTAAAAGTATTAAATGCTTTGCAAAAATGTCTGTCAGCAAATTTAAGCGGTTTTTTTCATGGTTGGTGGAATGAGCTGAGAGGATATCCTCTATTTTAATATTAAATGTGTAGAAAAGTAGTCTAATAAATTATGGTAAAGGATGCATGATGAGTTACACCATGAGTCTTTGCCTTGCCTCAGTATGTGAATCCCATTAATGATTAGTTATTTAGTGTTAATTATGCAATTAATTATGCAAAAGGGGTAATATCCATAGTGTTATCTTAGAGGGTTGGATATCCAAATTGGATTTGGTCAAAAAACAACTGTGCTGCCTTTGAAACTAAGTTAAGAATGAGCCAAAGCATTCAGCCAGCAGATGTCAGAGATTTGAGCTCCATCATCATAGACGGCACATTAGTATATTAGAATGGAAAATGAAACCCCACAATTTATGCTGGCTGATGGTTGATTGATGAAGCTGGAAAATTCAAAATGCTGAAATAAAACAGAGGAAAGGGGAGAGGGAGAAGAGAAAGAAAATATGAAAGAAATTGAGTGTGTGTGTGGGAGAGAGATTCATAGACTTGACACACCTAGTTTTCTTTTATTAAAGTTTCTGTCAGACTTCAGGCATTATGAAAAGAGAACACTATTGGGTTGAACCATATAAAATTACTGATGATTTGCCATTTTTACCTACAAATATGACATTTTCATATGCTTCAACATAACATAAAGCACTTACTTGTTCTGACTTTTAATGAAGGTTTAATAGTAGGCATTTCCTTACTTTTCTCATATAATTCATGATACAGTTATTTTTCTACAATCCTGAAGAGATTCTAGGGTTCCAGAGTACTGTTGGAAAAGGAATAGGAAAGGAACTTCCTGCAGACAAGAAGAAAAGAGGAAAAGTAATCCCACCATTCAGAAAAATGTTTATTGAAATTTTACAAATAGCAGAGGGAAAGAGAAGAGACACCCTCAGGGAATGTGGCCCAAAGTGGCCACTAACTAGAATGAAATATCTTCGAAATTTGAGGCTTAACTTTAAATATCATGTGATTTTTGCTATGATATGTTCAATATTTTCTATTGTTTTTAGGTCCTCAAAGTCTTAGACAAAAAATAGTTTCCATTAAAGTATATAAGTATATCATATGGTTTCTAAAAATCTCTAGATTACTAGTTCAGTATCTACCTGGCCAAGTTTGAAAACCATAGGACAACTTTAGAAAATATGAGTGGAAAAAGGGCTTCTGAAAAGCATAGACATTGTGAGCTGGAGTAATTACAAGGTTGATGGAAGAGCTAGAACCTAAATGTACTTTTAAAGATGAGTAGAATTTAGTTACAGAGGTAGAAGGTGTAGTCCAAAAAAGAATGAGGAAAAGTAGAAATCTGTGTGACAGGTAGAAGAAAGCCAGCAAAAGAGATAAAGAAGAATGTACACAAATAAGTGGAAAGATATTACATGTTCTTGGATTTGAAGAGTTAATATTGTGAAAATGTCCATACTACGTAAAGTGATCTACAGATTCAATGCAATTCTTACCAAAATTCCAATGGTATATTTGCTATGATGTCAAAACTATATTCTTGTGCACAATCATGTGTTTATATGGAAGCTTTTACTAAAAAAGTCTTAAAAAAAGGTACCTATTCTTATAAAGATTGTACATTGTTGGAGAATAGGTGCCATCTTTTTTCCTTTGGTGGTTGTATTCCAGATTTCAGTGCTATTAAAACAAAAATGACAAAATTAGGTGAAATTTGAAATATAACATCATGGTCAAAAACATGGTTTTCATTAGATATATTTTCATTGTTTATTTTGGAGTCTTTGATTCATAGCCTATTATTAAGGAAGGTATTCTGATTATCAATCATTTGGATTTGTTTGAGTAGCACAGTGACATTAGCAGATCCATTCTTTTTTTTTTTTTAACTCTGAAAAAGCCTAGCATATATTTATTTTCCTTTCAGAAAATTAAAGAGTGCTATTTATTTCCAGTCCTTTGAATCTCTAAGACATCTTTTACTGTATATATCATTCAGTTAATAATTTACAAGTTTTTATATGCCATTTGCCTTGAGTGGAATAGCAATATGAATACATTTGCAATATGTAGTATTTTTTATTTCATCCCAAATTCTTTGGTTGACTTAGAGCCTAAATTGCCAATAACTCTAGGATACCTTTCTGATCCCTGCATCATTTACTCATGGAATCTGTAGCATAGAGCACAAATTGGGAACTAAAATTGGAATTGAGAGAATATAGACAGTTAGCAAGCATGTGAGAAATTACACTGTGGCCTAAGCCCTAATAATGGCAATGAATAATAGCTGTGGAAACCCTTTTCAGACCTAGCAGGTAGGAAATGGAAGAAATAAAATAAGAGAGAAATTGCATCGAGAAAGCAGGAGAAGCAAAAGGAATAGTTGGATGAAAAGGAGGCAAGGAATAGAGATTTAGTAATGAGGGTAAGTATGGCAGTGGGTTTCTGAGTCAACTGCCCATCCTCTTTCAGATCAGTGGGTCCATCTGAGGGAGAGCTAGGTTTAAGTAATAAAATATATGCCTGACTTTAATCTCCTAATAATCTTTGCCATCTCTTCAATCCCTGTGTGCATTTAGCTCCCTCTGTTGGATTGGTATTGTTTACACACAAGTGATATTTGCTCTTGGAAGATTCGGCCAAAATTTCCTTTTAATATTTTACATTGAAAAGATGAGGAAAATAATTTCCTCTTAGTGTTTCTACATTTGTATAAATCTTCTAAGTGGTGACCAAAATGAATTGTTTGCACAACTCAAGACTTTTCCTCCAGGTCTTTGTTCTAGTAGAGAAATTTAAGTATTTTTTATCTTTACCACACTGACTCTCTCACACCAAGTATTCAAAATTGCAACCACATTAAGGGAAAAGTTTGGAAATTCTCCTATTACAAGGCAATCACAATAATTTTCAGTAACCACTAGACCTCTTGTGATTTTATGATTTTAATGTAATAACAAAGTCCTCATTCCCAAATGGGTGAAAGGTACACATTTTTCTAATAGTTCAAGTCATATTTGGAGATTAAGCATAAGGACTAGGAACTCCAGAGTTGTGGAAGATTTTGAGGCAGCCAAAATAATTAAGGATAAAGTATATTTATCTATGAGCGCTTTATAACATGCAATATGTGATGCTGGAGTTTTATGCCTTTATTATTATGAAGTCTCTCTCAATAAATTTTTTCATTAGTTTACTGATTTTAGAAAAATTCAACTTGGAATTTCATTTTTATGATACAACCTTTCCTCGCTATTTCCTTTTCTCACACAGCACACTTGGCTTCTTAAACTGGAGTGTGGGTTGGAGAGGCGCCAGAGATTGGAACTGACCCAGTCATAAGATATCTAGGATGTCCCCAAATTTGAATGTACCTTGGACTCTCTTGGGTTGTCTATAGTGGAATAAATTGATAGATGAACCCTGAAGTTTCTTCCAAGGCCCCAGGGTTTGTTTTATTGGGAATGACAATGGTCTACTACATGTTGACACTTCCATGACTCGTAATTCATATGGCTGGAAATTTCTTAGATGTAGGGTGTGCATGGAATTTTATATAAAATTATGACTCTTATGTAAATTATATTTTTTCCTATGTAGCATTTTTTTGCAACATACTATCATATATTAAAAATGAATATCTCTGAAGCACTTATTGCCTCTATGTTACTCAGGTATCATATGACTAAAATAAAAGAAGTATCTCAAACTACATTTAGTAAATGAGATTTATTGTAGAAAATCAAGGGAACATCATGGAATCCAAATGAAGGAAGTCAAGCTAGCCAAAAATGGTTCTGTAATGATGGACTATGTCGTTCAAGAACCAAAGATGCTAATTTCTTGATTTCTTTCCTTCTGGGACCACATGACCCTTCACAGAGCTAATTTTACTGCATTCACATGGTCCTGTATAGCTGCCCTAAAATCTGTCCCGTCCCTCTGTAACCTTCCATGGCTGGCACCCACTGCTAAGTTAATATGGTCTCTATGCACTGCCTTTACATTCCTAAGAGAAATTCCTAAGACAAAGAATATGGTTACCTCAGCTTCTTCATGTATGCTTGCAGGTTTAATCAGGATCTTGGCTTTGAGTTTAGAACAGGGATATTTCAATATCTACTTAGTGGAAAGTTGGTATCAGACTCTCCAAAAGGGGTGTGGAAAAGACATCAATGGCAGATTCAATATTTCTACTTCAATGTATAAACAATTCTTTTTTTTTAAAGGGACAAATGAGCTCAATTCTACCACTGAAAGTTAAATTGAAAATCAAGACATTTCTTTCAATAATATTCAATATAAATTCATTTGAGTAGATGCCAGAAAATATATCAATTTAGTAAAAGTAGTTTATTTTCTTTTCCACAGTACTCTGAAATTTCTAAAATAAGGGAGTTGTTGATAAAAGCTTTCTTACCTATAATTTAGATAGCCCTGTTTTCCTATGAATTCAATTCTGTTAGTATTTCCACTTCTAGCTAAATAAGAGTTTAACAATAGAAAGCTATGCTATAACAAAGACAATGTGAAAGTTTTGAAATATATTTTGAGTTCACACCATTTGTATAGTTGTAGAATGTTTAGACCATTTTACAGTCTGTATTAGATTTCAGAACTTGCACATGCACAGTCATTCAATTTCATAGAGAAAGTTTTGAGCCACCAGTAACTTTGGTATTTCTTAAAAGCAGGTCACCTTTTTAATGGTGAAATGTTTCGTGCTAAAAGCAGGAATCATTCTCTTTACTAGGTTTGTTAACTAAGGTTCAAAGAGTACAGGAATGCTTCTTGGAAAGGATAACTTATAGAACTCAAAATACCCATAAAACCAAATATTGTCATTATGCTTCCTAAAAGGACAAGGACACCTTTCTATAAATGAACTCTCTGTTAAGATTATAGGAACTATTTTGTGTTGTTACAACCCAAGTTCTGTCTTAGAGACAATGCTAAATTATTAAAAATAATGTCCATTAATCATTGGACATATTAAAATTCTGTATTTTTATCTACTTATTACTTCTACTAATTTCAATCTCTAACATTCTTCATTGACTAAGTAACTGTTTTAATAACTTACTTTTCGAAACACTCTGTTAAAGGAAGGAGGGAAGAAAGAATGAACTAATAATCTTTGTGTAACTATTAACTAAGCCAAATGCTTTCCATAAGTAAGCATATTTAATTCTTACAGCAATGTACTATAGGCATTATCTTATTTACAGAAGAAAAGTTGAGCATCAGAGAAACTAGATAAATTGTCCAAAATCCAATAGCTAGTAAATGTCAGAGCTGGAAGTTGATAAGCTCTATGCATCTATAGAGTGTTTTTTAAAAAAATTTTTTATATTTTATTTATTTTTGATAGAGAGAGACAGAGCACAAGTGGGGAAGGGGCAGAAAGACAAAGAGACACAGAATCCGAAGCAGGCTCCAGGCTCCAAGCTGTCAGCACAGAGCCCGCTGCGGGGCTTGAACTCACAAGCTGTGAGATCATGACCTGAGCCGAAGTCGGACGCCCAACCGACCGAGCCACCCGGGTGCCCCATAAAGTTCTTTTTTTAAACTCCCTGTATGCTAGGTGAATAATTTCTCATTTCTTGTCGTGTCAAATTGAATCTGCTCAGCCTGGCTTTCACAATCATCTGTTATCTGGTGTCTCCTTAGTTAAGCAGGCTTCCTTTTCACTGCTCTCCAGTATGAAGCTTCTTCAGTCATCAATCTGCTTCCACCTCCAGGTCTTTATTTTTATTCATTCTGGAGCTAAAAGGCTCAAACCCTCCTTTTTATCGATCCAAATCCTAAATACTCCATGACAATTGCTTCCCTTTTTATAAATAACATTCCCTGATCTTTTTTGAATTTACTTTATTGTCTGCCTGCTGTTTTTCCATGTCTCCTTTTATTGTGGACTAACAAACACCCCTTCAAGCTTATCAGCCTGTCCTCTTTTTTTCTGTAGCATTCACATACTACTCTGTCTCTCACTACCTGATTTGAAAATGGACTGCTTCTCTTCTATATCCTTTATATACTATGTAATTAGTAACCATATGGCCATAACGTTGTGTGCAGGGCAGTGTGTAGAAGTGTATATAATCTAATAGGATTAATTTAGCACGTGCCTTTATGAATGTTTTAATTCTCTGAAGAAACAAAATATGCAGCTTTTTATGTGTATAGGATATAAATAAAATGCAACATGAAAGCAGACTTTTATCTAAGTGTGAAAGTATAAGGGAGAACTTTCTTGTTTTTCCTGTTACACACACACATACACACACACACACACAGTTATGTTACTTTATATTATAATGAATAATAGAAAGGAAAGAGGGAGGGAAAGAGCAATCTTATACCTGGCAGAGTACGCTGCCTTCAATAACTTTATTTATTTTCATCACTTTTGGTATTGTTATCTGTCTTCTTGCTGTATGTGACTGACATTAATTCAAGGTTCTGAAATGAGATATTTATTTTTTTAAGTTTATTTATTTATTTTGAAAGAGAGAGAAAAAGTGAGAGCAGGGGAGGGGCAGAGGGAGAGGGAGAGAGAGAGAGAGACAATCCCAACCAAGTAGGCTCGTTGCAGGGCTCAAACTCGTGAACCACGAGACCCTGACCTGAGCAGAGATCCTGACCTGAGCCGAAATCAGGAGTCAGCGGCTTAACTGACTGAGCCATCCAGGCACCCTTGAAAATGGGATGTTTAATTGGACCACATTAAGTTTAGGAAAAATCTTGCATGATAATTTGAGGAAACTAATGACTTCTAACTCTCATGTCAGTAATAGTGATTTCTCCAAAAAAGACCAGGGCCGAGGATCTCATGATTGTGCTGCCAAATTTAAGAATCATCAAATGTTTTGTGGTTTCAGACACCATTTTTTTCCCCAGTGAATTACTACTTACGTGGGGCAGTAAGTAATTCATGTTTTCCTATATTTAGCTACATTCCAAAGAATTTCATAAGCATTTCCCTGAGCTCATTTTCCCATCCTCAGTCTGATGGCATGAAGCAAGAGGGGATTTTTGATGAATGTACTAATATTTTGTATCTTGGAGTGTACATTAGGGGCATTTTCATAGAGAGCTGTAAAGGGATTAGAAATGGTGGGAAGGAAAGTGATTTCTTCTGGGAATCCTCACCGTTGCTGATTATGTCCTTACACCAAATTTGATTTGTGCACAAGAGGCGCTTCTATACTGACATGCTTCTCTACTTCCATCTTTTATCCAAACCTACATACATAATTATCATATCATGTTTTACCTTCCCATTCACAAGAAGCTGCTTTTCCAACTTGCCTACAAGAACTGCACTGTGAACGAAGATAAAATCCACAAGACTTAAGAAGAAAAGAGGAGGAATCAGTTGTTATTTTTTCATAATTATTCCCTCTACCCCTACAATTGGGGCAGAAAATATTCACTAGCCACTTGATCCCCAAATTATTAAACTTAGGGTTTCTCAACTTCAACAAGAGAATGTGCTGGCTTTCTTTGGTTCTGATCTCCAGCTTCCTGAGTGTGTACATAAGTATGTGTCATCTCAACGAGCAAGTTGGGGGACAGATGGACAGTGGTATCCACCAGTTTTGGACTAAAAAAGGTTCTCAGTGATTGAAAAATGATGCCACATCATCTCTGTCTTCGGTGAAGAGTCCTTAGCTCTTATTGTAGTTGTACATATCCAGTTTTCATTTTCTCTTTCTCTCTTTAGGTTTTCATTACAGTAAGATTGTCTAGAAGTCAAATTCAGCCCCTCATGCTCCACATTAAATCATCTCATCTAAATCAGGCCAAAGCAAACTAATCAGCTCCATTTAGAAATTTAATTCCAAATACCAATATTTTAGAACATGCAGACGGGTTGCACTTATAGTTCTAATATCATTTAGATGTAGGAAATTTGTGACTGTTTTGTTGTCTTTTCCTGTTAATTTTTTAATGGATCCCTAGCATTGTATGAGATTTATATATTTCTCATTTTTCCCTAAATAATTACTTTTTAACTGAATTAAACACTCTGTAGAGTGAGGCTATGCCTTATCTTCTTTAAATTACCCTTCCCTAAATTAATATACTTGTTTTGTTTTGTTTTTACGTCAGAGGAAGCCAGTACATTTTTGTCGAATGTATGAATGAATGAATAAATGATAAACTAATTCTGAATAGGAATACTCAAGTAATAAGTAACTTTTGAATTTACCCTTTCAAAAAATTCTGTTTATAATCTGATACTAATAAATTTTCTCATATATGACTCGTATTTCTTGAGTAACTAACATACCCAGCCACATATTAAACATTTTGGATAACATATGAATATATTAGACTCAGCCCTTGTCTTCCATCAGCTTTCAATCTAGTCATGAGTTCCTGGGAAATAGTTCAGTTTTGACACTAAAGAAATCTCATGCCAGAAATTTTTGCTAGTACCAATTAAAAATATTTTCCCACAAATTCCCTGAGTCCAAAGTGTACAAGATCTGCAAATTACCCAATTATGGAAATGAGATCTAGAGTGAGCATTGCAAAAAAAAAATCCTGAAATTGCCAATGAAAGCATTTTTAAAAATCAAACACCCCTCCCTAGTGGTACCAGGAAATACAAGAATTAAGGAGGGCAGGGGACAGCATTCTTTACCTGTATTTGCATATTTCCTTGTCAAAGCTTCTTAACCTTTGCTTTCCAGGTGTCCAATGTGCCTGGACTAGAAAAGCAGAAATGATGTCAAAGATTCTCTCAAAGTCCAGGAAGCTTTTGTTTCTCACTTGCAGGAGCTTCAGTATGTCTGAAGATATACAGATTTGCATTGTCTAATTAAAAAAATGACTTGATTTTCAATGCTAACCAGGAAAAAGTTTCTGACAGTGTCAGAAACCTGGAACTTACTGGATCAATGAGAAGGGACTTCTGGCTTCCCAGTCAGACAAGGATCAGTGGAAGCTGAGGCATGGAAGCCCACCAAAACCACAAAACAGTAAAACTGCTGCTCTGCTTCCATCCCTGCTACAGAAGTCATTTGAAGCATTTTTTTATACAGTTCTCAACTTGTGGTAAGGAATTAAGCCCAAAGCATCTTAGTAAACCTTGTGTTCTGATTTACTAAACATTCAAGTATGAACTTTCTTCCTTGCATAGATTTGTGTCATGGTTTTGTTTTAAAAATGCATGACTTTGTCTCTACTTACTCATTCCCAGAAATGGTTCCATGTGTACATTACATTCATAGTTATTTCTTTTAGTTCTCTGAGGATTGCGGCACACTAAAGGAGGAAGAAAGTAGTGTGAACACCAAACCAAGAAATTGCCAGCATCTGAACAAGTCTTGCCTTTAGGGCCTAGTAAAGATAAATACTCATCTATCCAGTGCCTTCATTTCTGTAATGTCTCACTGTCCAACTTAATAAATGCTTTCTTGCTAGTTTTTTGGCATCTCTTTGAATCAGGAATGTAAACCGAAAAGGCCTAGGAGACTAAAACTGGCCCAAAGTTCTATGATGAATAATATTAGGAGACACAGAGACTAGCTCAGTAGTCCCATATACAGTGCCACAATCTCTACCAGAGGGCAGATGGATTTGCTGCCTGGGATGCAGCTGTTATATAATTTCTAGATACATGAAAAAATAAAGAGAAAGAATAAGAACAAATCAAGTTCTAATTTTATGAAAATAAAAGTTAAGTATAAAACAAGAGGCCCATAGAAAAGATACTAAAGACATTTACAGCTTGAAAAACAGAACCATCAACATATATTTAATCATTAGATATTGGGAAAGGAAAACATAGTGTGGATTTTTTGAAGAATACTTAGAAACTTTGGGAGAAACTTCCAGCAAAATTAGACTGAAACTATTATTTAGTTATCTCTGTATTTGCACTGTATTATAAACTATTACTGCTCAAAAGCCTAAAAAAGCCCCTGGAAAATCATGCTCATCTTTTCCATGTTGAATACCAGTAAAAAGAAAACTTTCATTTTGGTGCTGAAGAGTCTCACTAGACTTTAGTTCAAATTTTATTGCCCAAAGAAGCCCTCAATTATATATTTTTGAAGTTCTTTTTTTCTTTTCATATATTAGAGAGTTTTTCCGAGACCATCATGTTCAAATGCAAAAATGTAGAATGTAGAAATCATGTGCCCAGACAATTTGAAATGATTATCTCCTAATTCAGACTCACCAGGAAAAGGGTGGTTTGATTACTCACTGTTTTCAAGCCCTCTAGGAAAGCAGTTTTGAAGTGTGTTGCACAAGATAGAAGTGGGAAGTCAGAGGTAGCATTCCCTGGGAATGGTTCACCATCAAGATTCACTGGAGGGAGTTTGGGGTTGGGTATGAATGATGTATTATTTACATTTTTGGGGTTCTACCAAACTAGTAATAGAGAGCCCTAATAACTAGAAAGTTTAACTCATGTTCCAAGATGGTTCTTGGATGGCATGTGGAAAGTTTCAAATAAAGTGGACTTCAATTAGGGGGGGGAAGATGGCTTTTGGAACTCTTTATATCAATCAGAAGGGAGGAGAAAGAGACAAAGATGGGGACACCTTTTCTATAAGGACACTCCCTAGTAGTTCTCCTTATAACCAATTGTTCAAAACGAAACATCACACCTAGTGGCAAGAAAGGCTGAGAAATGTAGCCATTTCTCGAAATAACTATGGGCCCAGTAAAAAATTGAGACTGTAAGGAATAAAGAGAACATGGATATTGGGGGACAAATAGCAGTATGTGTCTCAGTAAGAAAAGACTGGAACTGTTTCAATGGAGACCACATTAATTTATAATGCTCATCATTGTTCTTCAAAAATAAAAAAAATAACTTTTTAAAATTTTGCTGGTATATTGGAATTATGTTAGCTTTACATTCCCTTGAAGAAGTTATTCTTAGTCAAAATTTTCTCAATTTTTATGTATTTTTTTAACAGTCATGAATAGTCTTATCATCTTATCTCATATATTATAATGAATAGTTTTCTAAATAATGAGATTTTCAACTAGCACACACATTTTTCTGCTCAAAATATTTACCTCTGTAGTTAATTATAACATATTCTTAAGTTTTAATTAAATTTTAAATTTAGTCTATTGTTAATATTGTTATTGTTGTTTATTTTCCATAAGAAGAGTTATAGGATCTACATGAGGACTATGTATTAGTACATGAAAGTTGGGAGGGGACCTCCACTTTAGAACACTTATGACAAGGATCTTTTGGCCAAACTGAATGTGTCAATTTCTTTTTTTTTTTAAATTTTTTAAATGTTTATTTTTGAGAGAAAGAGAGTGCAAGCAGGGAAAGGGCAGAGAGAGAGGGAGACACAGAAACCAAAGCAGGCTCCAGGCTCTGAGCTGTCAGCACAGAGCCTGATATGGGGCTCAAACTCACAAACTGTGCGATCATGACCTGAGCCAAAGTCGGATGCTTAACCAACTGAGCCACCCAGGCACCCCAAATGTGTCAATTTCTTATAACATTACTTCCTAGAGACAAGGAGAACAGGAAAGTTACACTTGGATTGTGGTTCATATTTATTAATTTCAATACTCAACGCAAGTAAGTTGCCAGTAAGATAGTACTCTGTAGAAGTGCTCATTTATGTCTGCCATATGAGCTGAACCGGAAATACATTGGTGAATATAAGTCATGACAACAACCTTAAAAAAAATAATTCCAATACACTGGTGATTGAAAGTCATGACACAGCCTTGCAATCCAGACTCAGTTTATCTCCTATAAAACAGGCATCCAAAAAAATTCATTACTAGTTAAATGAGACATATTTACATGTTAACAGCCATGTTTGTTAGCAATCACAACAAGGGAAAATATAAGAAATAATTTTACCCTTTTCACCACATTTAGGAAAAAACATTTTGGAACCAGCACAATTCAACACACATATAGAGTGAGATTCATCTATATTAGGAAGGTGGGTATTGCAGTTGTGAAATGCACAAAGTTGGGAGAAGGTTTATTAGATCACACCCAATTCCTGGCGGAAAAAAGACATACATATAGGTGATTTTGTGCAATTCTGCTTCTTTCCCACAGACTTTTTGCTTTCGTATGGTGTTTAGTTACCTATTGCTGTGTAACAAATTACCCCAAAACTTAGTAGCTCAAATAACATATTTATTATAATTCTAATGAGTCAGGAATCAAGATACAGCTTAGTTGGGTATCTCTTTCACAGCCTCTCTCAAAGGCTACAAAGTGTTGGCTGGGACACTTTCAAGGCTCTCCTAAGGGAAAGTGTACATTCAACTCATATGGCTGTTGGCTGGTCTCAAGTTCTTGCTGGGTGTGGTTGAGACATCAGTTCTTTGCCATGTGGGCCTTTCCACAGGGTCCCTCACCATAGGGCAGCCTGCTTTCCTCAGAGTGATTGATTAAAAGGGCAAGAGAATAAATAATCCAGATGGAAGACACTATCTCTTTGTTACCTAATTTTGGAAGAATTGACATTACATCAAGCTTTCCATATTTTATTCATTTCAAGGGCATCACTAGGTCAAGCCCACACCCATAAGGAGGAAATTACACAAGGGCAAAAATATTAGGAGGCAGAGAATCATTGGGGGGTATTTTAGAGGCTGCCTACCATATCTTATGAGGTAACATGATAAGGAAAACACATAGACTCTTGGACAGTCCTTCAGACTTAAGGTGGAATTTGAGCTCTGCACCTTACCAGCTACAAAAATATGGGCAAGTCTCTGAAGGTAAATAAATGAATGCTAATAGACTACCATCCCTCAGTTCAGCATACATAAAATGGACACAATAATCCGTAACTCTTAGGTGTGTGGTTAGGATTAAATAGCATAACATGTACTTAACATAGTAGGAGGCGTGCAGCAGATATCTCTCTGTCCCTGGTAGAAGTAACAGGTTTGTTCGTAAATTCAAGAAAAAACAGCTGCTCACAGTGACTGTCCTGTGAACTTCCTGGGTTCAACATTGGTGCCTTCTTGCAGAATAACCAACATATTTATATCTTCAAAATTCAGTAAAAGTGGTGGTTATTTTGGACTACTTTCTGTCAGAAGCAGAATATTATGACCCAACTGAAAGGAGATATTTTTTCTAAGGTTTTTTTTTTTCTCTTCCTGGTACTTGAGTTCAGCCAAGATACAGCAATTCCTCATTATTCTCAGTTAATAGTTAGACCTCTAAATGGTCTACTTTTTACTTGGCACTGACAGCACAACTGGAGTGTTTTGATAATTTCTGGACGTTACATATTAGAAGAGGGCATGGACAAATGGGAACATGTTCAGAACAAATGATCAGATTGATGAATGGACTCTAAAATCAGCCACGTGTCATATTAAAGATGAACTACCAGAAAGAGAATATTTAACTTAGAGAAGGAAAGACTATTGTGGTGTATAGTAACTACCTTTAAATATTTTAAACTGTTATGTTGAAGAGAGATTATATTTATTTTTTATTGTTTTGAAAGCTAGATCTGGAACCAATATGTTGAGAAAGATTTCAGGTTAACGTAAAGAAATGTTCAGAGAAGTCCAAAATGGACGGAGCTGAATTTTAATTTTAATTCCGCCTCCTATTAGCCGATCTTAAGTTTTGCTTCGCATCTCTGAGACTTGGTTTCTGAATCTGTAAATTTATAATAATGATCATATTTATAGATGTACAGTGTGCCATGTACTGAATAAGTTGCTTTGTATATGCCATTAATAATGCTAAAGATGGTTCTTCTTATTGTATACATAAGGGAAGAGTTTTGTGAAAGTAAGTTTCAATCTTCTGCTGTACCTGTGTGGGTGTCTGAGACATACTGGTGCAGCATATCTTTTTCTAAGTGAAGTTATTGCCTCTGTTAGTGTTCAAACCTGTCTGTATCACAATTTTATTTGGCTTATAGTCTATTCAAAGTAGAAATTGAAAATGAGTGCCTGGAGTGGGCTTTTAAAGCCATAATGGTGATGTTGAAACATCAAGTGTTTGTGTGTGTGTGTGTGTGTGTGTGTGTGTGTGTGTCTAATATTAGAAAACTATGAGAACTTAGATTTTTCTTTGGTAGAGTCTTGAAAAGTTCACCTGATCTCTTTGAGTATCAGAATTTTTTCTGAAATGAGGAAACTGTAATGGGTAGTTCCTCTTAGTTTCACATATCTGAAGTTCTATAAATAGACTGAAAATTACTACATGAGTTGAAAATTAATAGGTTTCCTTAGATTTTACTTCTTGCATGTACATATCCTAATTTATGTGAAATGAAACGTCACTGCTTATTCTTATTTATACTTGCCAAATGTAGTGTGCATCCCTCAGGTTGCACGGGCTTTATTCCATCAGGACTCAAATGGAAAACAACATATATGCAATTTTGCAAATACAGTGCTTTCAGTCATAAATGTGACTACAAAATTTAAAACATTATAGAACATTTTCTATCTTTACATAGACTTGAATTTTATTTATATATTACAAAGAGGCAGTGAGGTGGAGCTACATAAATGAAAGGAAAATGAAGAGAAAAAAAGATTAAAATAAACTTAATCAACATAGAAAGCAAAGAGATCCAACCCATTTATAATTGGAGTCCTCAGTAAAGAAAACTAAAATTTAAGAAGGAAACCCATGATTACAATTAAATTATAATTCAAGATTTTTTTTAAGAAATAAAATACTTTACTCTAAATATTTAAAAATGTGCAACACACATGAAATAATGATCTAGAATGTTCAATTCTAAGACATTATTGGACTTGAAAGATAAAGAATTCCTAACATATAAGTGAAAGGAATAAAAATCACCTATAGTAGGAAGAGCATTAGATTATCCCACATTTCCCTCACAGCAACATTCAATGCCATTCAGATGAATAACAACTAAAAAATTTGATTAAAAAAAATGTCAACCAAGGATGTCACATCCAGCCAAACAATCCTTCAAATTGTAAAATACAATCATTTATATGCACAGATTTTCTGAACTTTTCTGAGAAAACTATCAGAGGGTGAAGTTCAGCCCACCAAATGGTGAATAAAGAACCTACAGCAAAGAGACCATGTGAGTACTATATATAAATGTTTGATTACAACCAAAATACATAGAAAAACATTTACATAGTACTTCCTTTGTACTAGGCACTGTCCTAAATTCTTGACCTATATTACCTGCAGATATTAGGGTGACTAATGAAAATGTAAATATGGCATGCCTTCACAATTTACACTTTATGCCTTACAATTTAAAGGTGGGACTTAGAGAAGGTTTGCAGTTTACCTTGTGTAAATATTGGGATCAAATGACTTAATTCCAATCTGAAGTAAACCATGTATCAGAATATTAATTGATTTAAGCATATAAAAGTAAATAGTATAAAATATAATATTGACTAAATCTGGATGGAATGAGGGGAGGGTAAGAAAAAAATATAGGATAATTCTATAATCATTGTATAGAGGTATGATGGACATCGTTTTTAAAATACCAGGCTTAAAGTAAGATATAAAATAATAAAAGAAATCCCTATAATAAAAATGAAAAAAATAAGTATTTTTTTTTTTTTTTTTTAATTTATTTTTGGGACAGAGAGAGACAGAGCATGAACGGGGGAGGGGCAGAGAGAGAGGGAGACACAGAATCGGAAACAGGCTCCAGGCTCCGAGCCATCAGCCCAGAGCCTGACGCGGGGCTCGAACTCACGGACCGTGAGATCGTGACCTGGCTGAAGTCGGACACTTAACCGACTGCGCCACCCAGGCGCCCCAAAATAAGTATTTTTTAATTACAAATATACATACCAAGCAAAGAAAAAAGACTACATACTGAAAGACTTTTTAAAAACCATAAAAACAGAAAATACACATAAAATATAGTCAGAACTAAGGGATGACATAAGTTCATATTTATAAATATGGTTTAAAAGAAAAGGCAAAGATTTATTAAAAGAAAAAGATTTTCAGATTGAATCACAAAGTAAAACCTAACTCTGTGCCAAGTACATGAGATATACCTAAATCCTAAATGAAAGTTAGAAAATCCATGTAAGTATACCATGAATATCAGGCAAATGCAAATAAACAAAAGCAAGGATTTTATGTTATCAAAAATGGCAGCATAGCCTGTTACAGAACAATTTTTGCTTTGAGTATAACTAAAATGTAAGAATCACACACACATACACTCACATGCACACATACATACACACACAGAAAATCTGTTTTGAAGCACTGGAGAACGAGACATAGAGATCTCAGAGAGGATCAAAGATACCATAAAGAAGGGTGATAAAAAGAGAAAATCCAATATTCAGCACTATTTTCCTATTTGACTTTTGTTAGTTTGCAGGCTGCAGCTGAGAAAGTGAGAAGCTCAACAAAGTCTCCAGTAGTCTTTGAGAATTTGGAAACAAAAATTGGACTTCGGGATCTTCCAGAAAGAGAGATCTGATATGTAATCCAGGCTTTCAAATGATATTCCTGATGGGATACACTGTATAAAGAATAAGGGAGAAACACAAATAGACCAACCCTCCTAAAGAATGAGGCCTAGTCTAGAAAAGTTTCAATTCCTCATTGGCTTAAGGTGATCTGCCTTCAGCCTATTTGCCTAAAACAAAATCAATCCTCTTTTGAGGAAGATAGCATCATCTAGAACTTCAGATTATCCCTATAACTCTCCATTTATTTATTTTTTGTTTGTATTGTTTTACAGTCTTGAGGTCTTTTGTATTTCTTACACGTATTTTTTACATGAATTCATGCCATGAGTTCACAGGGAGCAGCTCAGGCTCTTTTCCACTGGTTCTCACAAAATGTTCTTCTCAGGGTGGAGCAAGCTGGCACTTCAGTTGATCCCAACTACCGTTCTCTTTGGCTTCCTTCTTTTTCTGATCATTTTCCTTCACACGCTTCAAGAAGCTATCTCGGTTCTTTGAACACTTAATATTCTCAATAGGTACATTAATTCTCTTGGCAAAAATCTTGCCCTTCATTTGTTTACAACAATGCCAACAGCATGCTGGGTAACATTGTAGACTCTTCCATTTTGCCATAACATTTGTGGGATGTTCCTTTTTGAAAAGTGCCCATTACCTTGATGTCTACAATATCACTTTCCTTGTTGACTCACATGTATGTGACCAAAGGAACAACTCCTTGTTTTCTAAAAGACCTAGAGAACATATCATGGCTGCCTCTCCTCTTTCCTTTTGTGTTGGTCATTTTGGCAAGTTACTGGAAGATGGCATTTCTGTACGAAAAAGCCCTATAAATTTTCATTTAAAATGCCTGTCCTTGGAATGCCTGAGTGACTCAGTCAGTTAAGTGTCCAACTTTGGCTCAGGTGATGATCTCATGGTTTGTGAGTTCAAGTCCCACGTCAGAGTCTGTGCTGACAGCTTAGAGCCTGGAACCTGCTTCAGATTCTCTGTCTCCCTCTCTCTCTTTCCCTACGCCCACTTGCACTCTGTATCTTTCTCAAAAAGAAAGAAACATAAAAAAAGGAAAAGAAAACATTTAAAATGTCTGTCCTTTCATGAAAAAAATTAACAGGCAGATATGAAGACAGACCATGTAAAAAAAAAAAAAGGCAAGAGGAAAAACAACTAATAGAAACAGAACCACAAGTAATACAGATATTGAAGTTACCAGATGCAAATGTAGGCTGACTGTGCACTTTTAACAGGATTTAAAAGAGTATGTCAAGCCTGTATACTCTCAATTTACAACTAAGAGAAAAAGATAAATTACAAAAACCACCTTTGAAAAGGCATCCTAGAGCTATGGAAGCTATGAGGGTGAAATGGCCCTAAATTACATAGAGGTAATTATTATTCACCTCACTCAGAGGTGAGGAGATAAATAGTGGCTGAGTTTGTTTGTTTTTTATGGGGGATTTGCCAGTTCTTGATATGGGGTGAGGTGTGTAGCTTGCCCAGACAGAGGGCAATAATTAAAAGAAGGAGAAAGCAATGTGGTCTTTGGCAGTCGCTTGGGGGTAGAGAGACAATATTGAAGGCTTGAGATCTGCAGGTACATAACCATTTGCCACAGAAGACATTTGTTATATTCTAAGACTACATAAAAAGCTGTAATCTAAACTAAAAACTTTTGCAATTCAAAGTGAAATCTATAGCAGTCTCATACTTAAGAAACAAAGACCTGAAAACAGAAAAAGCAAGAAATGAAAGCCATAGATGTGGTATATTGGCACTGAGGATCAACAGCCCTTTTTACTAACTAATTTTGAGTATAGCAAAGAGTTGAGAAACCAGACTTCTGGCAGACCATTACAACTGGGATAAAATCATTGGATGATTATAAGTTATTTATACAATCTGGGGGAAAAAAATGTCCTCACATACTATTTAGTAGTTGCCAAGAGAAAAATGATATTTATACAGTGAAAAAAACCTGACTTTGCCTTAACAAAGTGACTAAAGTCAACCTCATCAACAACATAGAAAAGAAATATTGTGTGCCTCTAGAAATGATATGTGAAGAAGGACACAGCATTACTTACATAGTATTCCTTCCAGGATAGTCATAGTCTGAATCTAATCATGGAAAAAATAGCAGACAACCTACATGATGGACTTTCTACAAAACATGTGACATGTATTCTTTAAAGAAGTCACTTCATGAAAGACAAAGTGTTGTGTCAGTCCCAGCCTATTGATAGTGATGTTTTTGGCTAGGCATGCCTGAGGCTTTCATCCGGATTCAGTATTTACTTGTAGTGAGCCCCACATACATTTCTCCCAACACCAGCAGGGCTAATGTTGACTGGCCCTAGACTTGCCCTTGTGGTTCTTATTATTACCCTAGGACACAGCTCAGCAAAACCACCAGGGAACTTTGAAAAATAAGATTTTTTACTCATAGGTTCTGGAAGATATGCAGCAAGCCTGAGGGTCAAACAGTGAGGTCACAGGTAGAGAGAGAGAGAGAGGGAAGGAGCATGGACCGGGGGTTCTGCTTTAATTAAGGTCTGAGGACAGAGTAACTGCAGTGGTTCACTCTTTATTGGTGAATTTAAAGCACAAGAACGGAAATTTGGGTCAAGGAAGGGAAATGTGAGGTCACTTTAAGTGGTGAGTGTTCTATGTTACCATGGTTCTAAAATGGTAACATTATGGATAGGGGTGACCTGGTACCTTATCTAGTTGTTTTACTAGTAGCTGTGCCATACAGCTGGCAATGGTTTAATCAGAATGAACGTCTTTGAAATAGATGCCTCAGCAATCAAAAGCTTAATGTCAGGCACTTACATTGTAATAGAAAAAGCTACATAAAGAAAGATTTTGAAACTTTTAAATTAAAAGAGATTAAAGACATATGACAAGTAAATGCATTCATGACTCTCCATAGGATATTTGATCAGAAAAAAAATTCTATAAAAGACAACATTGAGAAATAGGTGAAATAGTTTTGTATTCATGTTTAATTTTTCTGAACTTAATATTTGTGCCATGTTTTATGTAAGAAAATATCCTTTTTCTTAGGAAACATCACTGAAGTATTTGGGGTGAAAGGTCATGAGAGCTGACACTCTCAAATGTTTCAGCTGACGTGTAATGTGTGCATGTATGTGTGTGTAGAGAAGAAGGTGTGGCAAAATATTAACAATGGTCACTCTAGGTAAGTGTGCATGGGAGGTCATTATACTATTCTTAAAATTTTCTTGCATTAAATATTTTTTTAATTAAAAAAATTTTTTTAAGTTTATTTATTTTGTGAGAGAGAGTGTGAAGGGTAGGGACAAAGGGGAGAGAGAGAATCCCAAGCAGGCTCTGCACTGTCCATGCAGAGCCGATGTGATACTAGGACTCATGTGACCTGAGCTGAAACCAAGAGTAGGATGTTTAACCAACTGAGCCACTCAGGTGCCTCTTGCATTAATTTTTTTCAATAAAAGTTTAAAAAAAAAGAGCATGAAGAAACTCTGGAGAGCTATGTTATAAGAACAGAAGCAAACCAGAGGTAGCTTTTGTCATACCATTTAGGTGAGATTACACTCATTTTGGTAACCCAGCTCCATCACTGATTGGAGAGTAATGATTTTCTCATAGACCTGCACTACAAAAGATCTTAAAAGAAATCTTCAGGCAGCAGGAATATGATAATAAAAATTTGGATAAGGGGAACCGGAATGGCTCAGTGTTCAACTCTTGATTTCAGCTGAGATCATGATCTCATGGTTCATGAGTTCAAGCCCCCCCCCCCCCACCCCCACCATGTCGGCCTGCACTGTCAGCACAGACCTGCTTGGGATTCTCTCTCTGCCCCTCCCCTGCTTGTGCTCTCTTTCTTTCTCTCTAAATAAATAAATAATTTAAAAAATTGAATCTATCCAAAAAACAAAGAGTGCTAGAAATTAAATAAAGGAGAGGAAATCGTTTTTTTCTTATTTTTAATTGCTGTAAAACTCAATTAATTCTCCAAGATAGGGGCTAGCAAACTTTTTTTAAATAACAAATACTTTTCAGCTTTGTGGGCCAAATGGACATTGTTGCAATTACTCAACTCTGCCTTTGTAATACTTAAACAGCCATAGTAAACATGTAACAAATAAGTGTGGCTCTGTTCCAATAAAGCTTTACCCTTTCATCAACAGTCGGTAATTTTGATCTCTTTGTGGTTTCCCTAAGGTGCCACACTGCCTCATTCTTCCACGTGTTAGCTTTGTTCCCTTTTCTGGTACACATTACCTACCTATACTATTGACCTTCTGAACCTTTATCTATTCTTCAAGACTCAGTTCAGATGTTACCTCTTTTAAGGACTGTTTTCCAAAACTTTTATTCCTAATAGGCAGAGTTGGTTTTCTTATCTGTATGATTCCATAGGAATTTATACATCCTGGCTGTACCTCTGACTTGATTTGTAACAGTTGGAAGGTATTTAATATCCCTAAATCTCAGTATTCTCATCTATAGGATAATAATAATACCTAAATTACAAGGCTGTTCTGAGAATGTTTATGCATTACTTAACAAAGAGACTGGGCCAGAGAAAGCATTTAAACACATAAAATGATGTATAATAATATTGTGATGATGATAATTATTCCTCTGTCATTCTACTTAGTGATAGATAATATTGTCCAGAAGTAAATTTTATTTTGTTTTGCAATACTGTTTTAAAATATGCTTCATTAGAAACTGTGTAAAAGAAAGTTATAATAACGTGATTAGGCATATTTCGATTTTTTTTGTTATTTTAATAGCAATAAAATGTACTAAATCAGAAGAACATGTCTTAGTCAGTAAGATATATGAAGAGGCAGGTAAGATAAGGAAGGATAAATGTTACAGTCTCTGTAATTTCTCAACCACCAAAGTGAAGTAAGCCAAGAACTTAGCTGGAAGGGGACCAAATGAAGCAGGGTCCAAATGAGCTCGTCAGCTGTAAACCTTGATTGCACTAGACACGAGGCCCTGTTCACACCAAGGAGCACAGCAACTAGTGAGGTACAGAATATGCTTGACTAATGCCACCTCAAGAGAGCAACCAGATTAAAGTTTGGAAGGGATATGGAGTAGAGGTGATGAGAGTTGAGTGGTGAATAAAAGTGAACAAGAAAATGCATGCTTGGGAATATTTTGGGTGTGTGATGTGTCTACACATTCGTTAGTTGTTTTTTTTTCAAGACCAGCATAAGTAAAATGAATATGGAGACATGAGTTGCCTCATCTCTGAATAGCTCTGCTTAAAAACTTAAAAATCCCTAATTATATAATTATGAAAGAGAAGATAAAAAAATATTTTTCCCCTTTCTTCTCTTAACAGATTTAAAAAGTAATTGTATACAATAGTATGTATATTGGGCCTATAAATTTATGTAAATAAATGTAATATTGGACCTATAACATTAAAATGTGATATGTTTGCCAATAACAGCACAATGGAGGCAGATAGGAACAAAGCTGAATTGAACTTAACTACATACTATTGGATTTGTAATAATTACTGATGTAATATATAACATTATAGATGTAACAATAATACCAGAAAAGAGGGAGAAATAGAATAGTTTTATAAGAGTCATATGTTTCTAGATCTTACTGGAATCAAGCCAGTATAAAGCTAAAGCTAATTCTGTAAGTTAAGATATATATGGTAAGCCCTGGAACAACCAGTAATATATGTGTGTGTATATGTACATATATAGATAAATAGACAGATATAGATAGATAAATAGATACAGTAAAAAATCATTAAATAAGTTTAAATGCTTCTTTGGAAAATACTTAAAACAAAAGAAAGCAGTAAAGTGAAATAAAGGAACAAAAAGTCATGAGATACATAGAAAACCAAAAGTAAAATGGAAGATGTAAATCCAACCATATCAGTAATAACATTAAGTGTGAATGAATTAAACAATAAAATAAAAATTCAGAGACTGTCATTTAAAAAAAATTTTAAAAAACACGTTGGGGTGCCTGGATGGCACAGGTGTGTCTGACTCTTGATTTGGGCTCAGCTCATGATCCTAGGGTCATGGGATCAAGCCTCACATCTCTCAACATGGAGCCTGCTTAACATCCTCTCTCTCTTGGGGCACCTGGGTATCTTAGTTGGTTGAGTGTCTGACTCTTGATTTCAGCTCAGGTCATGATCTCATGGTTGTGAGGTTGAGTCCAGTGTTGGGTTCTGTGCTGACAGTGTGAAGCCTGCTTGGGTTTCTCTCTTTCCCCCTCTCTCTCCCTCTGCCCCTCCTCTGCTCATGCTTCCTGTCCCTCCCTTTTCCTCCTCCTCCCCCCCCAAAAAAAGATTCTCTCTCTCTCTCTCTCTCTCTCTCTCTCTCTCTCTCTCCCCCTGCCTTCTCCCCTGCTTGTGCACATTCTCTCTCCCTAAAAAATTAAAAATAAATTAAAAATAAATTCTAAAAAACCCTAATCTAAGTACACACTGTCTATAGGAGAAACACTTGAGACATGAATATTTATAGCAGCATTAGTCATAATGACTAAATAGTCAAATGGTGGAAACAACCTACATATCCATCAACTGATGATGGATACAAAAAATGTGCTGTGTCCATACAATGGAATATTATTAAGCATAAAAATGAAGTAATGATTTGTGCTACAACATGGGTGAACCTTAAAAACCTTGTGAAATAAGCCAGTCACAAAAAAAAACACATATTGTGTATGAAATAGCCAGAATAAGGAAGTCTAAAGAAACACAAAGTAGATTAGATTGCTTAGGAAGGGGAATGAGGTGGAGAGATGAGGGATGGTATCTCAAGGATAGAGTGTTTCTTTTTAATGTCATGAAAAGTTTCTCAAGTTGACTGTGGTGATGATTGCACATATGTGTGAGTGAATATACTAAAAAGCATTAAATTGTACACTTTAAGTGGGTGAATTATATGGTATGCGATTTATAATTTAACAAAATTATTTAAAAAAAATAATAGAAGGAGGTACAGAAAAATGAGTGAGATAAAATTGAGAAATTCAAGGAAAGAACACCATTAAACCTAATTCAGAATATTATTTTGGCCAGAACTAAGAAATCTTTCATAGTTTCTTTTTGAGAAAGAATGAAAAATTAGTATCAGAATCCCAGTGTATAAAAATATGCAATCCACTATGCTCATTTTAGGTAATTAAATTTATAGGGCTAAAAAATAAACTTAAAAGCACAATGACAATACACAATATTTCTTAGACATATTTATGTATAAAATAAAAGTAGAAGAAAATTTAGGGTACATAGTTCATGTTGGGGAGGTATTTCTTTCCCCAGACCTTAAGGGTTCAAGTCTTGGGACATCCAAACTAAGACTGCTTATCTTTCTCTACCCACTCACTATTTTTCCCAAAGGAAACAGGAGGTAGTTATCTAGTTGGTGATTTGAGGAGAAAGATTTGTACTTACTCTGCTTCCCCTCTCTCCTTTCTCCTGAGATCTGCCTGTGTCAGAAAGAATGACCATTTGCTCTCTCTTATGTGGTAGGTTGACTCCATTTTTTTTGTCAGAAAAGTTCCACTTGGGAGTGCTAGAAAATCATACGGCCAGAGCTAAAACTGGTGGCTCTTTCATTTGCTTCTGTCTGATTTCTGTGTTTGTCTTTTATGTGGTTCTGAACTCAGCTGGAGGAAAGGATGTTGCTTATTGAACCCTTTCAAAAGCCAGCAGTTAACAACAGAGTTACCTGCTACTCAGCAGCATGAGCCTGCCAGCTTAGTATTCTCAGAAGAGGAGTAAGAGTTTTCTCATTTCAGTCAATAACACCAGAAAATCTGAGACTCACTGTCCTTATTAAAACTGACAAAAGAGGAAGTGCCTGGGTGGCTCAGTTTAAACAATTCTAAATGCTTATTCTTTCATTTTGTATTAATCTCACAGACAGGTGAAACTGGGCCCACACTGTCCTATGGACCACTCTTTGAGTACCACTGATCTAAGCCACTATTTAATTTATTTTTATCATGAAGTTAGTTTTGCCTTGGTGGTGATGAAATATATCTATTCTTGAGTTTAACCTGCTTTGACATTTGTGTTTCTTCCTTTAAAGTATTTCAGCCTGGTTTTTCTTTTCCAGTTTTGTGTTATGCTCTGAACTTTTTTTTTTCTCCTGTCTTTCCTGTCCTGCCTTTCACATCAGATTTCAAAAGAAAATGGCACCTCTTTCCTTCTCTTGATAGATGACAGCATCCCTGAGATCAAACTTATCTAACAAGTAATATTCACAGATGATCTTTTTCCCTCAATTTCTACCTCTATCTCCCTCTCCCTTCTTCCTTTCCTTAACAAATAGTAATTGAAATGTCTACTCTGTACCAGGAACTACAGATTCACTGATAAGACAAACCCAGGTCTTTCTCCTCATGGTGCTCAATGTCTACTAGGAAAGCACTGTTTGAGCAAGTAATTTATTACTTCGAAAAGGGATAAGTTCTACAAAGGAGAAATAGAGGCTACTTTGACAGGGTTAACATGCATGATGAGACCTGCTAACCTATATAATTCTAGAAGACAAAAGGTTACAATTAGTTTTAAGAAATGAATTATGTTTACAAGTGCCATCTTTAAAATGAAAGTATATCTTTTCAAAATGACATTTTTTAATTTTAAAAGTCTGAAATGAGTGATTTCTTAAAAGTAATTTCAATCGGCTCACTTTAAGGAGCTTAGAACACTAATCAAATTATCAAAAAAGATCTCTTAGCCCAAAGGATTTTTAAAATCAGATTATAACCTGATTTATACTCAAACACATTGATATTTTTTCTTTGTATTTTTAAGATAAATAAATATCTATAACTGTTTTAGTTTCAGTAGCATGACCTTCCCAACTCAATTCATCTATTACTATTAATTTAAAAATATCTATTGTTGATCAATTTCAATGATTAAACATATTGTCAATATTTACCTTTTTAAAATTTTTATGCTTCAATTTAGTTTGATGGTTTGAAATTTTTGGCAATTTACTTCTTTCTTTAAAGTCATTCTTGCACAAAAATATCAACTCTAAACTTTTACTCGCCTATGTTGATAAGGAAAAACAAGGATAATTTTATCCAGATATAAAGCAAACATCTTATATTAGCCAATTATTCCAACATGGAATATTTCATAAATGTAGCCTATCTTAAATTGTTATCTAATTATTCCTGCTCTTACTCTCTTTCTCAAGAAGTAGTAAAATTTCAGAAAAATTTTGGTGATTGATAGGGAGAGAAAATATTATCTAATATAACCACTGAAAAGCCATCAGCAAATAATAGTACAAATGGGCAAAGTAATTGCTCTCCTGCTATTGAAAATGACTGTCTTTAGAAAAACCTCATAGTTTCTCTTGATCTTATTAACAAGTAGAGAAACGATAACTAGCAACACAGAATGATGATGGCAAGAATCCCAAGTGCAGCTTGGTGCAGTATTGATGAACCTTTGCATCATTTTGAGGTATTCTACACAGAAAAATACAAATAAATATATTCTTCAGAAAACTACCAACTGTGTTTTATATAAGATTGCTATCACCCAACAAAAAGTAAAAGGTTAATGTCTATGACCATGTATGTGCGTGTATATTTATGTGTGATCTGTATCTGTTTTTGTAAAAACATATAGATATATTTATAAATCAGGCTTCTGAAGTGTTTTAAAACACTAAGTTCAAATAAGTCCCACCCAAGTTTTAAAAATGACTCCTTGAAAAATCAAACTTTCTGTTAATTTTTATGAATACAGTCTTGGATCCTGGAGGTTATAGTTTGATGCTGGATCAGTTTGGAAGAATGAAACTCACTTTTGTTGCAAAGTATAGAAAGTAGACTACCAAAACCAGTCAGCAGAAGCTGATTTCTTTGCTACCATCTGTGCTGACAAAAACCATGTAATCCCCCTCTCGGTCAATCAATTTAAATATTTGTTCAGTAGTGTTCTGGAACTACAGTCCTGAGAACATAATTATTAACCTTATTGATACTTATGTCTATTCTTTCTTTTAACAGATATATTTTATACAGTGCCTCCAAGTTGGTAAGGGTACTTTTTTTTAACCTCCTGGGAGTTCAGAGAAATGTCAGGAAAACCTGAAAGAGTGGAGTGTTTCTTCAGCTGAGGAAATATACTTTCCATCATGACTTTGCTGTAATGTTGTTTATTACATAGGAAGTGTCCTCAGATGAACTGGTGAAAAGGGCTTATTTCTCCTAGATTACAAAGTCAGACTGCATTTATTTTAAGCTACTAGATCATTAGCTTTCACGCAAGTGTTGTGTAAAAAACACAGTGAAAATATATTTAAAAACTCATATTGGCAGTAAGCAATTAAATTTTTGAGTGAAATTTTAAAAATAAAATTTTCTGCTATAGTAAAACATTCATATGTAGTCTCTATTCTCTCTGCATTCACTTTTCATATTCATGGGATTTCACCTTTGATCTTTTTCTCAGGTATTTCATGTGCTAACTGACTTCACATTTCCTTCCATCTCTCTGGTTTGAGTTTTTCTCAACTATATAACCTGTAGCAAATATAGATTTTTTAAAAAATTTCTTGAACTACACCACTGTAAGCCTACCTGTAGACCCCATAAAATCCCCTATTAATATATATAGTCAGCTGGGTCTGCAAATAATGAATATGCTTCTGGATACTCCGGGCTCACTGGAGTAGGTGCATCATGACTGATTCACAGGTGAGTAGTATTGGCTCTGTTAGGAACAGTATATCAGAGTGTACACAAACCCATAGCTTAAAGGAGATACAAATAAACAGAGGCTGGAAAAGGTTGGGACCAGAGCCATCATGATGCCATGGTTAGCCATCTCTGGTAAGCCATGGTTAGCACATCTGGTAAGCAATTGTAGTCCATGAACCCTGTAAAATTGTAAACGTGGCCTGTTGAGCATAAGGGCCTTTTATATCTGACATTATATTGACCAGGCTCTTGCTATTCCCCCCAGAGAGGCCCTTCACCCTGCTCTGTAAACAGAGAAGGAAGTCAGAGGCCTGATCTTGCATGCAGGCGGTCGGCAGCTCACCCTGAACTTGCTGCAGCCAGAGCACACTCAGGCGTCATGGTCAGTGGATATCTTGGAGCTTCAAAGGTGAGTCCACTGCTCAAAAGGAGACATTTCGATGACCCAGGATTCCTGGCAGATTTTATTTCAGTTGCTGGAAAGTTCTCAAAAATGCTCAAAAGCCCTCCAGCTGCCCAGAGAGTCTGAAATGGGTCTCCCAGACAAAGCTTTAGAAAGCTGCTAGCACCACAGATCCAACACAGCCTCTGCATCTTGATTTCACTAGAACAGATGTTATCTGCAAGCAATTAACATACTTGTCATCACCAGTGAAACAGATACAGAATTCTTCGTTTTTTTTAATGCACCCTAAAGAAAAGTGTTTGTACATAAAACAAAATGTTCACATTAGTATTAAAATAATATTCAGTGAAGAAAGTTGCATGTGTCAGTTTTTCAGTTTTTTCTATTTTTTTTTGTAAAAAAGATACTGTAATAATTTTTAGAAAACTGTGAGGTAATAAATGTCACCAGCAATATAAATATTTGTGACAACTCCCTATTCGATTAAAGCGGTATCTATTTGTGATTATTTTGTATCTTCATATCTTGGCTGATAGAATTTGCCATTTGGTATATTTTCCTCTACGTTAACATTTCCAAAATTCTTTGGTTTTATAGATTATGGAAAATAATGGGATTTGCTTTATAATAACAATACAAATGTGTTGACCAAAACATAACCCTTAAGATTGGTACAAGTGAAAACTTTGGTGAAATTCAATGTGTAAATATCCTAGGTGGTAAAAACAAAAACAAAAACAAAACAGAAATTTTAAGCTCTTGAGCTGTTCTAAAAGGAAAAAACAAAAAGAAAACAAAAAACTCAAATAGCATAATTCCTTTGTATTATGTAATTATACTCTTAACACCAACTCAATTTCTTATAGGCTGATTCTGTAACATGACAGTCCTGAATTATCTTTCCTCATAAAATTCATAGTTTTCATTTAGCATTCATGCCCTCACACTTTTTTAATTAGTGAAAACTGAAAGGCTGGATTTCTAGCATTTCAACTTCTGATCACAAATATTTCTGCAGAGGTTAAATTCATTTTTTTCTTCCATATTCCTTTTAAGAAATTTTGTAAAATTTGAAGACAATGTTTCTGCTATACTGACAGCTTAACTGGTCTGAAAATACAAGATAATATCACCTAAGCAAACGCTATGACTGATACATTCATTCTGAACAGAGGTACCTATAATATTTGAAGTGAAATGAATATTCACTACCACTAACTGGAAGGCAGATGTGGGATAGTAAAAGATCACTGAATTAGTGCCTAATATTCTAGGTCACTCTCATAGGTCTGCAATGTACTAACCAATGACCTTGAAAATGGCTTATCATTTTTTTATCTAGAAAATGATTACCTTCTTAACTGTGAATTAATGCAGATAATTTATATGAAAGCACTATAAATCATGGAACATTATATAATGAAAATAACATTTTAAACATAGACTATTTTACAAAACATATTCTCAATAAGTACCTGGTAGAGAGTATTGCCAACTCTATTAGGTGATGCGAGCCAAAGCACTCCGGTGGTTTTTGACGCTTCCCCTCCAACAGGAAGTGTTTACTTTGGTCAGCTTTAATAGTAGATAAATAGTAAATAAAGAAACTGATAATCCTTCCTGTATCATACAAATGATTGCTAACACTCTTCTTCCAGTATTTTCTTTCTCTGACTTTATCTGAGGCCTCATGACCTTAGGTCCTGTTCAAGTGCTCAGTGTTTTTGGAAAGTTAAATCTTTTGGTTTGTCATTTCCACAGCACTCATTAGGTACTTTACTGCGTAAGACAAGACTACCTTATATTTTACATCTTTAACTGATTTCCATCAGTTATATCAGAATCCCCTTGTGGTTTCTCATTCTTTCTGCATAGTCTCAACATCTATCAAACTGCCTAGTAAGAAATAATTAATTGAATATCTGCTAATATTAATTATTTAAAATCTCTAAAATCAGAACCTGGATACTGTGGGTGAGCTTTTGTCTAAATGACAATTCATCCACTTGTGAAATCCACCTTTTTTTAATGTTTATTTATTTTTGGGAGAGAGACAGACAGAGTGTGAGCAAGGCGGGGCGGGAAGAGAGAGGGAGACACAGAATCTGAAGCAGGCTCCAGCTCTGAGCTGTCAGCACAGAGCCCGTCGCCCTGGGGCCCGAACTCACAAACCATGAGATCATGACCTGAGCTGAAGTCGGACACAACCAACTGAGCCACCCAGGCCCCCCTGCAATCCACCTTTTGATCAGTCCTTCAGCAAGAAAGGCAAAACTTTGAGGCTGTTTTACCTATTTGTGTATTTTTTGGTATTCAACCCTTTTAAAAACATTTTACTGGACTTCATTATAATAAGAACTTCCAGTTTATTTGGAATTTATTAACTCATTCAGTAAATATTTGCTAAAGAACTCCTATGTAGAAAGTATTGCTCTAAATATATTGGATATAGCAGTGGGCAATTCAGGGCAAATGCTCCCTGCCTCTTGAAACCTAATTCTACTAAACATACATACAGTAAATCAAGTAAGCTCTCAAATAAGTGAAATAATTTCAGATAGTTAAATGCCCAATGATGTAAACAAAGTACTATGATGGAGATGAGCAGGGACAGGGGGACACGTTAGTGGAGTCTACAAGTGACAATATAAATTGAAATGTAAAGGCTGAGAAGCCTGTTGGACCAAGAGCATGGCAAAGAACAGAAAGTTCAAAATCCATAAGCAGAAGAGAACTTGACCTATTCTAGCAGTTTTCAGAGGCCAGTGTGAGTAAATAAAGCACAGTGAAAGGAGATGAAAAAGCATGGGAAAATGTAGAAGAGATAATAATAATAGCAACATCATCATCTAACATTTACTGTGTGCTTTCTATTGCCAGATACAATTCGGATTATCTCATTTGATCCTTACATGAATTCTAGGAGGTAATGTTTTTATCAATATTTTAGAGATGAAGAAACTGATGCTTAGAAAGTTTAAATAGGTAGGGACACCAGATACAGAATAAATTAGAGGATGTGGTAAATAATTCAACTCTTGCCTTTTTTGTTTGTTTTTACAAACTATTTTTCGTCAACCTTCTTTCCATTTTGTTTGCTTCTGTAGAAGAACAGCTTAAGACCACTCAGTTTTTCCCACCCATTCAGTGGCCTGAGCAGTGGGAGCTGCAGACCAGTCTTCAGTAGTAGGCTTAGCTCCAGTCTTCAGTAGGGAACTGCTGAGTAGGCACAGAGGGCACCCGCACACCTTCAGAACAGTCTGCCACTTGAGGTTGAGTATCAGTGAACTCAGGAGCTGGAGCTGTACATTCACCCTGAAATCCCTCCTTGTCACAGCCTTTTCTGCAACAGCCTGCTCTTCCTCTTAAATCTCTTCAGGACCGCTATGGAAGTAAAGATCAGGCATGACCTCCCATGGCTGTTCATGGGAAATTGTGCCATGCGTGTGCAGAACTTCCCTGGCCAGCATCCATCACATTAGAGCCACCGAGTGAGCTCCCTTGTTGCAAGGAATGCCAATGTCCACATAGGGCAGAGGAGAGTCTGTGTTACACAGAGAGATGGTAAGCAAGTTAACATAAGACGCCTCTGTGACAGGCTGGTGGTCAGCCTTGGGATCAGTAACCACCAGAAATCTCAGCTCTCAGAAAGCTGCCTGGCTCTGGTTAGTGAAGGTTCCAGAAGTGAAGCAGCCAGCAATAGGAATGGTTCCAGTAGCAGCAGCAAACTTCAGCACGGCTCGCTGGCCAGTATTCCTGGATGATAAGACACTGACATCAGCTGGGTTTTCAATGGCAACAATGGCACCAGCTGCCAGCAGAAGCTTCTCCCAGGTTCTCTTCAGATTTATGACATAGATACCACCACTTTTCCTTTTGTAAATGTACTGTTACATTAGGAAGTCAAGGTTGGTGTCACCTAAGTGGATTCCTGCTGCAAGAAATTTGAGGACAACCTCCACCTTCATTTGTAAGATATCAAGGGCTCTGGACATGGTGAAAGTTTCCCTTTAAGTTACCACAGGAATGCAAAAACAACGCTGTATGGTCCCCTCCCTGGGTATCATGGGAAAAGCTCAACTTTTGTCTTAATACAATAGGAAGCCATTGAGAGATTTTAGTTAACAGGGTGATATGATTCATTTCTATTAATATAAAAATTTACCATCAATGACAGGCAAGGAGGGATTGCTTAATTTCTTTCTCCTCTCTTCACATCTGGTTTGTTTTGCTCCTGCTAGATTCTGAGCCATTCTAGAAGAGCAGAAATTTTTGTCTTGTTTATTACTTTATGTTCAGTCCTTAGCATGGTATTTAACATATTTTTAATGCTCATTTAATATTGAATGAATGAATGACTATACTGGATACTTGCTGATTTCCACCTACTTCCATTCTGATTTGGGTTTCTGATATTAAAAGTTATATTATTTCTTATTTTTTGAGTCCTATAACTATTCCAATGTCCATTTACCTTTCTTAAGATTTTGATGTGTGGCCAGTTGCATAGTAATTGCAAGGATGGACATCGGACTATAGCCAGAGGGGTCAGATAGGAGGTTACAGAAGTCAAATGGATAAGAGCCATCAGGGCAGAGTCTAGGGCAGTACAGAAAAACCACATCTTTCAGTTTTTCTGAGCACTGCAAAGACCCGTTCCACCCAAGGACCCCACTCTATCTTGCTTTGCTCATTAGGCTGTGTTTCTGAGTATTTTGCTCCCTATGAGTCAGTAATTATTTTGTTTTTAATGTTTATTATTTTTGAGACAGAGAATCAGTGGGTGTGGGACAGAGAGAGAGGGGCACAGAGGATCTGAAGCGGGCTCTGTGCTGGCAGCAGAGAGCCCAATGGGGAGCTCAAACTATGAACTGTGAATTCATGACCTGAACTGAAGTCAGACGCTTAACTGACTGAGCCATCCATGTGCCTCTGAGTCAGTAATTCTTAAATAGTAATAGTTATTATAAACGTTTTACTAGTTATAATGGACTAAGTGAGGATCTAAGTACTGGTGAAAGCAAAGCTCATAAATTAGAATTTAATCCTCTTTATGTAGTGTAGGATTATGTTCATCTTGGGGGGAAAAAGGCAAAAATTCAAGTTTTTTTGTCATTATAGGACTCACCAAAATTTTGAAAACCTTGGTTATTTTTTAATTTGTAAAAGGTAACACTAGATCTAGCAGTTGCTTGGTATTAATCAGAATAGGCTAGAGTTGGTTGTTATAACAAATTAACTACAACTCCCAGTGCTTTATTATACACCTACTCACATAGACAGAATTCTCATCTGCATAGCTGCATGTAGTATCCTAATATTACAGAGGCTCCATCATTTTTTAATAGCACCTTCTGAAACATGTAGCATCCTTGATTGTTGGGAAAGAGAGGGAAGATGTGTAGGAGAATCACTAGCAGAATTTCCACTTCCTTAACCTGGAAGTTACACATATACCTTCCACTATCATTTCCTTGCCCAAAATTGGTCACATGCTTGTGATGAACTGCAAGGGTGCTAAGAAATGTGGACAAGTAGGTGAAATTCAGTTGAGCATCAGATCTTCTGTAATGTTCCTCAAACATGACTTTAAGAAGCCAGCCTGAGGTTTTTAGTTGATAGTAGAGGGATCATATTACTCTTTCAAGTCTGTATTCTCAGATGTTCTTCTGCTAGTCTTTAGAGTCAGGGTATACTGATTATTACACAGTCCCTGGAAGCGCCAGATGTGTTTCCATAGTTCCCCTTCATGTAGGATATTAAATAAACAGATGCCATTTCAAATTAGAAACTTCCATTTCTTCCTACCTAATATAAAATGTACCAAATCATTTCCAAATTGGAGATTTATTTTTCTGTTTATGTTTTTCATGGTTTTATAGTAAGGTTCTCTAAAAGGGCTAGGCTTAAAGCTATTGCCTGTCCCAAGTGTACTGTTCACATGCTGATTGATTTGAAACACAACTTGAAGAAATGTGAGAGCATCTTCCAATTTTTAAATAAGATGCAGTTGTGCTCTGCTTCTTAAATGATATACTGTGCTGGCACAGTATCTATATAATGTCATCATTATTGTAATATTGAAGGGTTAGGCAAATGTTCAATTTTGTTTTCACTTATTTTGGAAAATTGTATTACATTAATAGATTTACCCGGAAAAGGAATATGGTTCAAATATTTTTAAAATGTCTTTCAAATACAATTCTAGAATTCAAATTGAACATCATTGTAAAATGTTGGATGTTGGAAAGCGATCTGTAGCACGCTGTCAAAGGAATTATTGTATCATTTGGGAGACTATATTGCAGGACTTCTGGATTTTTCTGGAGCAATGGAAACTGTAAAAGTTTCATTCATCTCCATAATTCTTTTGTTTCAGGACCTGATGTGGTTAAGATATATATATAATCTTTAATCACTGGGCCCTGGGTTCAGGCATAGAGCACTTTATCCCTTTTTTAAAACAAAAATTTGCAAGTAGATGATTATGACTTCTGAGTTAACCTGATAGATAGGAATTACAGATTTGATTCCAGCAATGCAATAGCCTAGATACCCTGAAGTTCCTTCCAATTAATCTGTTAGCTAGAGGCTACCTTAATTAAACCAAACATAGTTGTTAGTCATGGATTTTTTTCACAAAAAAAATGGAAATTAGTGTGGGTGAATAGAACAGAGAGCAATGAGAATCAAGATGCCAAGAAGACCCATCAGTGGTTCATTACACCATGTTCATAAGAAGACTCAATACCTTAAAAAATACCAAAAATATTGATACATGGAACAAAGGGAATTATGACAAAAATCAAAACTAGATTTATTTTTTAAAAACTTGACATTTAATTTCAAATTTTTGAAGAAGTTTGATGGAATGGTCAAATATACCTGAAAAAAAGAGGAATCACGTTAGGGAAATTGCCTAACCAGATCTTAAGGTTTATTGTTACAAATTGGAATAGGGTTAACAAAAGACCAATAAAAGAGCATAGAGAGCTCAGAAATAAACCCGTTAATACATGGAAACAAATATATGTCAGAATCAGCATTGCAAATGTTAGAGGAAAGGAGGAACTATGAATATATTTATGATTAAATTGGAATACAACCTCAGATCATACACAAATATCAACTTCTCACTGACTAAAAAGATAATTTTTTTTAGTTTTGAAGAAAATGTAGGAAAGTGTCTTTATAACATCATGATACAGTAGGAATTTCTAAGCAAAGCATAGAATGTACCAATGACAAAAGAAAAGACTATTAGACCATGGCAAATTTAGGACCTTTGGTTCATTACCATTAAAAAAATAAAGACCCATTATATAACAATGCCAGTTATAAAACACATTGCCAACAAGAAAGTATTATTTAAAATATATAAAGCTGTCTAAAATAATTTTTAAAACCATCTAATTATTCAAGTTAGCTAAAATATACAGAAAGAATTCCACAAAGAGGAAACACAGATGGCTAATAAACACAAAAACATTTCTTGAACTTATTGGTAATGATTAGTCATCATGGAAATTAAAAGTAAACCGAGTTAGATACTATTTAATATTCTCTAGAGTGGCACAAGTAAGAAATTTTTGTCAAAGTTTTGTCAAGGATGAGGAGTAATGGAAACTGTAATACTTCAGGAATGAAAATTGATACAACTACTGTGGAAAACAGTTGGGCATTACATAGTGAAGCTGAACCATGGTATGCCCTACACTCATAATATTATAATAATAACATATAATATTATATTACATATTATATGACACATAATAACATAAAGGAACTCCACTCATAAATATTGTATCAGTCAGGATTCTACTGAAGAAACAGAGGCTGTAGGAAAAATAGACACACTTGTCACTCCTCCCCAATATGCTTTTGTTTGTTTATACATTGGCTTATGTGATTATGGGGGTTGACTAAGTCCAAATCAGGAAAGGTAAGCTGGAAATTCTTGGGCAGGAGCTGAAGCTGCAGTCCACAGGTGGAATTTCTTTTTCCTTAGAAAAACCTCATTTCTCTTCATGAAACCAACCTTTCTTTTTTGAAAAATTTTAATGTTTATTTTTGAGAGAGAGAGAGAGACAGGCAGACAGAGTGCAAGCAGGTGAGGGGCAGAGAGAGAGGGAGACCCAGAATCTGAAGCAGTCTCCAGCCTCCGAGCTGTCAGCACAGAGCCTGACGTGGGGCTCAAAACCACGAACCGTGAGATCATGACCTGAGCTGGTCAGCCGCTTAACCAAATGAGCCACCCAGGCACCCTGTGAAGTCTTTCAAATGATTTGGTCTGGACCACCTAACTTATTGAGGATAATCTTCTTAAAGTCAACTGATTGCAGATGTCAATCACATCTACAAAATATCTTCAGAGCAACACTTAGATTAAAATCTTAATAACTGTGGACTATATCCTAGCCAAATTGACACCTAAAACTATCACAGGTAAATAGCCTAGAGATACTTTTACACATGTATACTAAGAAACATGTACAAGAAAGTTTATGGAGGGGCACCTGGGTGACTCAGTTGACTAAGCATCAGACTTCCTTCGGCTCAGGTCATGATCTCACAGTTCATGTTTTCAAGCCCTGCATGGGGTGAACTTGGGCCCTGCAGTGCCACTCAAGGCTTCGCAGTCTCTCTCCCTCTCTCGGCACCTGGTGGGATTCTCTCTTCCTCTCTGCCCCTTGTTCATTCACGTGCTCTCTTTCTCTCTCTCAAAAATACATTCATACACACTTACATACACACATAAATACATAAAATTTAAAAAAGAAACGTTATAAAAATATTTATAATATCAAAAAACTGGAATTAACACAAATTTTCATCAAAAAAATAATGAAGAGAGGTGCCTGGGTTGGTTAAGCATCTGACTTTTGATTTGGGCTCGGGTCATGATCTCACGGTTCTTGAGACTGAGCCCCATGTCAGGCCCTGTGCTGACACTGTGGAGCCTGCTTGGGATTCTCTCTCTCCCTCTCACTCTGCCCCTCCGCTCTGCTCACTTGCTCTCTCTCTCTCAAACACTTAAACATTTTTTAAAAAATAATGAAGAAATAATTTGTGAACTAGTTACCCAATGGAATATTATGCAGTAGTAAAAATGGACGATAGCTACCCATTGTAGCATGGAGACACAGTAGCATGGAAACAAGCTTAAAACATAAGGTGAATAAAAAGCAACTTCTAGAAGACCACGTTCACCCTCTCGTTTTTAAAAAAGTCAAGAACAAGAGCTTTACTAGTTTGTACATGTGAGAAAATTAAATTAAGAAAATGAAGGAATAAGAAATTCAGAATCCTGGTTAGTTATATTGGTTTTGGAGAAAGTTGGGAACTTTAAAAATGAAGGTGCATAATAGTAGATTTAATGGTGCTGGAATTTTCCAGGTTTTATGTGGTGATATGTTCACAAGTGCTTGTTTTATAAACGCTTCATAACTTACATATTATCTATATTCTTCTATACCAAATTTTACATAATAAAAATGTAAAATTAAGAAACCAATAACTGTTGTCACTCGTTTGTTGATTGGCATTATCAGATGGCCATGTTCAAGCCTGCTAAGCCAAATTTATTGGGCCAGAGGTTTCAGTAGATATCCTGATAGAAATGAATGTGGTTGGTGCAAATAGCAAATACTTTCATAACTCCTGCAGGCTCTCTTAGTTCCCCTAGCTTCTCTCTTTATTTTTTTCCTTTAACACTCTTCTCTAATTTGCCAGGAAACTCAAATTCCTGGGCTGGGCCTTGTCTAGATTGGGTGTCAGAAATAGCCTGGTTCCAACAAAGTTAGGATCAAGCTGTAGGGTGGGTCTGAAATGTCCTGACTGGAAAGCAAGCAGACAAAACAGGTACTTGCCTTTGACTACCAGCTATGTGTTTCTTGGCTTGACTGCTGATGTTTTGATTCATTGTTGAACAAATTTATTGTGCTCTCACACTGCTTGTTCCAATATCTTTTATATCTTTTTTTTGATGTTTATTTATTTTTGAGACAGAGAGCGACAGAGTGTGAGAAGGGGAGTGGTAGACAGAGAGGAAGACACATAATCCAAAGCAGGCTCCCAGAGCTGTCAGCACAGAGCCCGACTCAGGGCTCAAACTCATGAACTGCAAGATCATGACCTAGACGAAGTCGGGGGCTTAACCCACTGAGCCACCCAGGCGCCCCTAATATCTGTTCTATCTTAACAACCATTGTGTCATTGAAAATACTCTGAAAATGCCACCTTGAAGATTGTGAATGGAAAATAGTTGCTCTCATTCCTTGTGCCATCTTTGCTGAGAGTCTCAAGCTACCATTGAATATTTTATTTTGCCCCATCTCTGACTCTCGTATTAACCCTTATGCTAGGCGTTTCTGCTGTCAGTGTTCTCCACCTGCTTCATTTCTTTTTATTTTATTATTTTATTTTATTTAAATTCGAGTTAGTTAACATAAAGTGTAGTCTTGGTTTCAGGAGTAGAACCCAGCGATTCGTCACTTACATACGATACTCATTGCTCAGCCCGTGTGTGCCATTTCTGCTCTTTTTACTTCCATCTTGCTATTGAAAATACAAAGATGCATAGTTTGTTATAATTCTGAAGATGGGAAAACAATAAATAAGCAAAAAGGATTAGAAATTTGAAATATATATACTTAGATTTTTACTCTCATAGTTTTATTGTTTGCTTCATTCTTGTTAGTTTTCTATTTGATGTCTGCAGCGACCAAACAAAAACACTAGCTCATTTTCTCCAATACCTATTGCTCATTTGTTGCCTTTACTTAAATTACTATTCACACGTGCTAATAAAAACTAAATGCTGTATAAAACAATAGGAACAAACACTTTTTTCCCCAATGGAACTTGGAAAATCGTTCTCAATCTCTTTTACCCGCTCGTCCCGGCTTCTCCCCTGGTTTTGCCCACCTGTGATATCTCTGAATAGCTTATCTCAAAGGAGCATAAGCTTTGCTTCCCACACGTCTTCTCAGTGTGAGTGGTTCCAATGCACTCACCAAGAGTGCCAAGACGGAGGGTATCTTGAATGGTCTCGTCAGAATTCTAGCCCCTGGGCTGTAGCTAGATGTTGCCCATTCCCCACCTCCTGCAGGTTGCAGTTAGAGATTCACAAACTTTGTCTAGTTAACTTTACATTTGTCCTTCATGGTAAGGGGAGTGCTTCGATCAGGAAGTGAAGAGTGTAAAGAATTACTTTCAGCATTTTGAATTAAGCCAAACTACAAGTTCATCAGAGAGAGGACAAATAATACAAACACAGATTTACTAAATTTATTTTTTTTTAATTTTTTTAACGTTTATTTATTTTTGAGACAGAGAGAGACAGAGCATGAATGGGGGAGGGGCAGAGAGAGAGAGAGGGAGACACAGAATCTGAAACAGGCTCCAGGCTCTGAGCTGTCAGCACAGAGCCTGACGCGGGGCTCGAACTCATGGACCCGGAGATCATGACCTGAGCCGAAGCCAGCCGCTCAACCCACTGAGCCACCCAGGCGCCCCAGATTTACTAAATTTAGTTGTTTGACTTCACCTTCTATTTATTCCTCTTTTCTAATTACATCGGTTAGAACAATATTAATTGATGCTTATAATAACAGATGATTTATTCTGTTTTAGCATTAAGCATGATGATATCTTATTTACATAGGGGATAGTGAAAGGGAGGGTAGGAATCCCCAAAGCACAGAAAAAAGGGCAAAATAAAGCTGAGGCCAGACTCATGAATATATATTTTCACTTTGTCTCAATTTTTTAAAAGACTGTTGCTGCTTTGTAGTGTTTACAAGGAAATAGAGGCTACTTGCTCAAGACGAAACCCCTTCTTTTCCACAGGCTTAGTACAATTTCAGGACAGAATATATTTAAATTGTCTCATCTATTTAATTTTGACTAGGTAACATGCAAACTAAAAGTGTTTAAATCATATAGTACAGAGTTTATACTGAAAAGTAAGTTTCCTGTTTACCCCATGTCCCCTTTTCCTCACTTTTTCATCCCAGAGGCAATCCCTCTTAAAAGGGTCTTGTGAGTATTTACACCATGAGTTTCATGCAACTTATAACTTCTGTATAGAGAGCTCTGCCCTTTGACTATTTTTTACTTAGTAACATATCTTATAAATAATTTTTTATCTGTATATAGACCTGCTTTATTCTTTTTAATGGCTACCTAATGTTATGGATAAACCATAATTTATATGACCAATTATTGTTGTTGGATATTTATTTAGACTGTTTCCATTCTTTAGTTATAATAACCAATGCTGTAAGCAATTGAATACTATTTTGAGTACAAGGGTGAGTATATTGGGAGGATGCCAAAAGGGGAATTGATGACTGGAGGGATATGTGCATTTTGACAGTATGAAAATACTTACATACGAGGTTGCTTATTTTACAGAACTGTTTATAATACTGAAGAGGACCAGTCCCCATACCCAAGTTAACAGAGTTTATTTATAATCAATCTGTGTGATCTTTATCAATATGGTGGGTATAAAATGGTATGATGTTATATACATAATCTGCATTTCCTATTTTCAGAATGACTTTGAACAACTTTCGTACATCCATCCAAAATTGCTGAATAATTCTTTTTCTGTGAATTCATGTTCTTGTCCTTTAACTAAATTCCACTAGGTTGTTGGCTCTTTCCTTATTGGTAATAGAATATATTTACATACTATGCGGTTGCCCCCTATCTCTTACATCTATTGCATATATTTTCCAAGTCATCATTTGTCTTTTGCCTTTAACTATGTTATTTGTTTCATGTAATATTTCTAAAAATTATGTAGATAAATTATCAATATGTTTATCTATGGCTTCTGCATATTGCATATAAACTAGAAATATCTGTCTCATAATAAGACCTACTAGTTTTATAGTTTCAAATTTTATGTTTAATTCCTGGACTTATCTGAAATGTATTTGGCATAAGGTTTGAGGTAGTGAATAATATATTTTAATATAGCTTCTACCTTTCCTGGCTAATTAATTCAGATTCCTTTTTGACCAAAGATTGTGAATACTATCTATAGAATTTTATAAATCCCAATACAAATTTGGTTATATCAAGACACTCTAATCTATTACATTGATATATTTGCATATTGATATTCTAGTATGAATCCTACTTTAATTAATAAAGCTTTACATTATAGTGTGTTATCTCATGTTTTTATTTTTCTTTACTTTAAGACATTAAAATAATGCTTATTCCTGTACATTTATTTTGCCATAAAAATTCTAGAATTACTTAGTCTAAGTTTTAAAAATATTTTTAAAAATTATTTATAATAATCCACTCAGTACTTTTATCAGGATAAGTAAAAATCTTATATAAATTTGAAATCTTCCTGTCAAAGAACAGAATGTGTATGTTCACTTATCTTCTTTTGTAATATCCTTCTCGTACAGTTCTTGCTAAATATTAAATTTATTTATATCTTTTATGTTGTTATTTGTAATGGGTTCTTTTTTATGCTTTGCAGCTGAAAATTGTTTCCATATTAAAGAAGGCTATTAATTTTGGCATATTGATGTTGTCCTCAGCCTACTTACTGAATTATCTTATTGTTGGTTATAGTTTCCTAAATAAATGAATTATAATTTTCAGTTATGACATTATATTTCAATGTGATATAATTTCACTTCTTCCTTAACACCTGTACATTATTTATTTTTCCTTTTTAGTTGCATTTACTAGAAGAGTGTTAGTTAATTCTTGTTTTAGTGAGTTCTTTTGTATCATTTCTGATTTTAGAATCAGCAGTCATAAAACTTCGTGCAAGGATGGAAAAGTTCTATGTCTGTATTGCATAATATGGTAACCGCTAGCTACATGTGACTATTGAGCACTTGGAATTTGGCTAGTGATACTGAATATCTAATTGCGTTTAATTTTAACTAAAATGCAAATTTAAATTACCACATGTGGCTAGTGTACTATATTAGACAGTAAAGTTTTAGAATTTTAACCTTAGACATGATGATATATTCTTTTTTTCTTAAAATTTTTTAATGTTTGTTTATTTTTAAGAAAGAGAGACACCGACAGACAGAGAGGGAGAGACAAAGCACAAGCAGGGTAGGGGCAGAGAGAGAGGGCGACATAGAAGCCAGAGAATGCTCCAAGCTGCAACCTGTCAGCATGGAGACCAAGGCAGGGCTTGAACTCACAAACTGCGAGATCATGATCTGAGTCAAAGTCGGACACCTAACGGACTGAGCGACCCAAGCTCCTGATATATTCTTTATTATAATTCATTCATTGATGTTCTTCAACCTACCATGTTTTTTTCTTCAAATTTTTTAGGTGATCGGATTTTGTTACTTTTCTATTTTATTTAACTAAAGTCTTGACTTAATTATTTTCATTCTTTTTTACTTATTGTAAAAAGTACTTAATCACTTTTTCTACTGTATCTCATGTATTCTGCAATGTCATATTTCATTAATTATAGATTTTGTTAATTTGTTAAGGATTTGTTAATTTGAAGAATAGAGATGACAAATTATTTTAAAAGGTGAAAAAAAAAATGAACAAATATTGGAGAGAGCTTGGTATTTCTGAAGTTTTAGTTCGGGTTAGGGCAAGAGCAAAGAAATAAATCCAAATGTGAGAAGAGGACATTAAAAAGGAAGAAGAAAGAAGAAAAACTAGGAACTGGATATTGTAGCGGTCACAGTTATCTATTGGGTCATTTCTATGACATTCCTGGGAGGTTAATGAAGGCTGATTTCCTACTTGACTTAAGTAACTTGTTCTACATCAGTTCAAAACAACAGTCTCTCTAAAAAACCCAGAACTGGAACTACCATAATAGCCTGGGTCCTCTCTGCGTAAGCTGAAAGAAGTGGATGCTCCTCATTTTTTCAGATAAGTCAACCAAGGCCTTTGAAGAGTGCCTGTCCCAAAGTGATTGCTTCCAAATATTAGTTTTATGAATAGGTGAATGAATAAATGGTTTAGTCAAGGTCAGAGAGATGGAGACAGGTGGAGAATTGGGGATAAGTGACCCTGGTCGTCTGCCTTTTGATGCTTAGTCTGTCTAAGGTAATAAATAGGGAATACATATTCACTATTTGTTGAAATATGACAGGCTTAAACTTTCTTTTTTTAATGTTTTATTATTTTTTAAATGGTTATTTATTTTTTAAATGTTCATTTATTTTTGAGAGGAAGAGAGAAATAGAGAGAGAGTGTGTGTGTGAAAGTGGAGAAGGGACAAAGAGAGAAGGAGATAGAGAATCCCAAGCAGGTTCCCCCGCTGTCAGCACAGAAACTGACATGGGGCTCGAACTCATGAACTGTGAGATCATGACCTGAGCTGAAATCAAGAGTTGGAGGCTTAACTGACTGAGCCAGCCAGGCACCTGTTTATTTATTTTAAGAGAGAGAGAGAGAGTGAGAGAGAGAGAGGATCTCAAGCCAGCTCCACACTGTCAGCAAAGAGCCAATGTGGAGTTCAATCTCACAAACCTTGAGATCATGCCTTGAGCTGAAATCAAGAGTTGGATGCTTAACCAACTGAGCCACCCAGATGCCCCAGACTTTCATTTCATTGGATAGGTATTGTTTTAGTTTCTGATTTTTAAAAAATTGTAATGTTTATTTATTTTTGAGAGAGAGAGAGAGAGAGAGACAGAGCATGCATGGGGGAGGGGCAGAGAGAGAGAGGGAGACACAGAATCCAAAGCAGGCTCCAGGCTCCAAGCTGTCAGCACACAGCCTGATGCAGGGCTTGAATTCATGAACCATGAAATCATGACCTGAGCAGAAGTCAGACACTTAATGGACTGAGCCACCCAGGTGCCCCATCAGTTTCTGCTTTTTCTAATCTTAAGTATGAGAAAAAGAAATAACCAAGGAAAGATCAGATGAGTATAGTAATTGACAGTGTTTAGTAAACATATACTAAATAGGACTATATAGGTATACGATGGGAATATACAGACACAACAATTTCATATGAATTATCACTGCACCCCAGCAACACACCCATGGTTAAGAGTTGAAGATCCCTCAGAGTAATTGCACATAATAAGCGAATAGAGTATAGGTTGTATCTGCTGTACCAACTCCAGTATTTTGGTGGTGGTTTTCTGGAATACAGTTGAAAAAAATTCAAAAGTCATACATGAGATTCACAAAAAAGTATGTCTAATAGGTTAAAAGGTCTATCATGGCCATGGAGGGAGATGCATTATCAATATTATAAATCTTCAATTCTGACTTATATTTTGCATTATTGCTTTCATATCATTCAGTGAATTAGCTTGGCTGGCAGATGACTATGCCATAGTAGACAATTTGTATATATCTGTTGAACTAACTTTTGGTAAAATAAGCACTTTACTTACAATAATAGCTGAATATATATTTGATGACTAACATATGTACTGGTCAAAGATTTTTGAGGTATGCCAATAAGATATATTAGAAAGATAAGAGACTATCTTCCCAGAATAAAAATTTCATAGCTCTATTGCCTGGAAGTGAAGAGGAAGAGAGAGATTTCTTGATACCAAGGAAAAATGATTGACATTGCCTCACATGCCAGTGGTCAGAAGAAAAATGCATCTTAATTGCAATATTTTAGAGAAGTTCAATTAAGTCTACATTTTGAAAAGTTTTGGGCTGAAGTCAATTAAAAAGTACAAGAGAACTAGGTTAAACTTGTGGTTACTGTGGTTGCACCATTCAGTGACATGTGGGACACATTCTTGGATGGAAGAAACCATCATCCAAGTTTAGAATTATTTGGAACCTGTGGCTTTTGAGATCTGAACCCAACCTGAACTTCTTGGTGCTGTGTATTTTCTTTTTGTTTTATTTCCTGGCATGAGCCTTGTGTATGTGTGTGTGTGTGTGTGTGTGTGTGTGTGTTTGTATTCATTCTAAAGTTTATAAAAAAGTTTATTGTAAAGCCAATTGGGAAATATGTTTTTATTAATATACTTTGATGAGTTAACTGTAAATAAACTAATATTGAGGATTAAATTTCCATTAAAATACACAAAAATTTAAAAATTGAAAAGAGAGATACTTAGAAAAACATAGCTTAGGTTTTATCCAAACCAGAACATTTGTAAAAATAGCTAAAAAAATATTAGGTGATCTCAAATTGTGGTCCAGCTCAAAACCTTAAGTTACATTGTTTTCCAATATTCAGATTCCCTAGGATCCCCAAGCAATAGAAGGTAAAACTATTACTCCTTGGGGAAGAGAATTTCAAGTCTCTGATTTTGGTCTCCTGCTCATTCATCAAATCACACTGGAACCTGTCCTTGGTTGGATAATATATAGGGCCACCATGCAAGTTCTAAGAGCCACCTGGGAGAAATGATTAAAATCATGTGGCTAAGCTCTTCAAAACATATAGAAAAGTTGATATGTCTGTCCCTGTGGGAGGAAAAGAAATCCACAAGAATAATGACCTTAATGGAGCCTTGGGTGTTGCTCAATTTCCAATGTGTATTCTGTAGTGCAGCCAAATTTTCTAATCTGAAGGATTGTGGTATTGGCCAGCAGGAAAGTGAAATAAATGTATGGAATATGGGATATTATTTGCATGTGGTTTTGTGAGAATATGATTGTTTTAAATAGTAAGTCTTTTACTATTTTACTCAGTCTATAATGCTATTTTAGATTTTCTTAAAAGATACCATTTTAATTCAATATGGTACAGTGGAAAGAGCATGGGTTTTGGAGTCAGGCATATGTTACTTACTCATTCACTAGCTGAGTGAATTTGGGCAAGAACTGTACCTGGCATATGGTGTAAATAAATACTTGTTAAAGGAGGGAATGAATGAATAAAAGCAATTAACCACTCTTAGCCTCAATGAAATTTACCCAGGCCTGTCAGCTTTTGTTTAATTTTCATGTAATGGAACCAGATCACTAGGCATTTAGCACAAAAGACATGAGATAGAACGTGTTCTCTTGACAAAGGGTCTTGACAAAGCTGTGGCAAGTTAGAGAACAAATTTGGCTTTATCATAAATGAAAAAGAAATTAAGAGATCACATTTAGAATGGTTCCTTGCCAGTATTTTGATTGTGAAAATAGTCAACATTGCTGTTAAGTGCTGTTGTGACATTAAGCTTTTATGATCCTCTAAAATAAAACCAATGAATGCTGGTGTTTGTAGTCTACTTTTTGGCCATCTATAACATTAGATGAGAAACAATATTCTGGAATCTATAGTTAAGTCTCAAATGAGAAATGTTTTCCACTCTGTCCATCTTACCCAAGCCAGTTTCTGGATATTGCTGATTACCCTAAAATATTTATATCCATTTCAGAAACCTGTTTTAATGCTCCTATAAGCTTAGAGAATGTCTGATAGTACAGAGCATCCAAGATGCTACTATATCCATATAGGTTATTAGTCAGTTATATATCAACTTGGGTGTTATAAGGGTACATATCTTCCTCATGTGTTCTCCATTGTGGCACCTCAGATCCTAATTAATGAACATTAATTATTTCTGGTCTTTAATATAAATTGATGAGAGAAATACCTTTAGCACATAACTGCTTTCTGCCTTTATAGCTACTATGTCCTTTTATGTTTCCTTTTTCTCTTCATTTTTTTTAAAATTTGGGTATAGATGACACATGATGTTATATTAGTTTCAGGTATACTGAATAGTGATTCAACAACTCTATATATTATACTATGCTCACCACAAGTATGACAGACTACCATCTGTCACCATGCAACACTATTATAATACCATAGACTATATTCTCTATGCTGTTCATTTTATTCCTGTGACCTATTCATTATATAACTGGAAGTCTGTATCTCCCACTCCTCTTCATCCATTTTTCCCATACCTTCACCATCTAGCCACTGTCAACCATCAGTTTGCTTTCCATATTTACAAGTCTGATTCTGCTTTTTGTTTATTTATTTATTTTGTATTTTATTTGCCACATATATGTGAAATCATGTGGTATTTGTTTTTCTCTGTCTGACTTATTTCACTTAGCATAACACTCTCTAGGTCTATCTATATTGTCATAAATGGTAAGATCTCATCCATTTTTATGGCTGAGTAATATTCCATTGTACATATACCACATCTTATTTATCTATTCATCTGTGAATGGACAATTGGGCTGCTTCCATATCTTGGCTATTAAAACTAATGCTACAGTAAACTATAAGGGTGCATATATATTTTCAAATTAGTGTTTTTTTGGGGAGGGAGATAAATATCTAGTAGTTGAGTTGTTGGATCATGTGATATTGCTATCTTTAATTTTTTGAGGAACCCCCATACTGTTTCCACAGTGTCTGTACCAATCTACATTCCCACCAACAGTAAACCAGAGTTCCTTTTTCTCTATATCTTCACCAATGCATGTTATTTCTTATATTTTTGATTCTAGCCATTCTGACAGGTATAAGGTAAAATCTCATTGTGATTTTGAGAAGATATTTGCAAATGATATATTTGATAAGGGATTAACATTCAAAATATATGAACTCATACAACTCAATTCCTTGTATTCCTTTTATTACTACTTCTGCCTTCGTATTTGAGACTCTCATCGGTTCATCACTTAGTTTTCCATAACTCAAACTATCTCATAGCTTAAGGAAGTATATTATTGAGGATGAATGCATGGACTCTGGAGCCAACTGTCTAGTTATGAATCTCAGCGTGGCTAATTGCTCCATGTATGAATGTGGGGTGTTTACTTTAACATTGTTGTAACTCAGCTTCCTCAGTTGTTTGTTATGCAGACTAAAAGAGTTAATACAAAGCAAAGAGCTTAGAATGTTGGCAAATTGTAGATGTTCAATAAATATTAGGAGAAGAAAATCTTATAGCAGAAAGCAATGTGATTGATACAATTCCAGATGGTTGGGCTGTAGGGAGAAAATATAATACTCATGCCAATATGGATATTTCAATTTTTGTATGTATTTCTCATTTTAAAAGAATAAATTAGCATTTTGATAGCTACTCTAGTTCTATGTATATCAAAGATTGCATAATTCATTCTCTCAAAGTCTGATAATCCCCTGGCACTGGCAATAATGAGTTTTTGAAACTTCAAAGTCATAGACCAGATGACCCAGTGGAACTGCCATCACATTGGTTGTTTCCAGACATCTCTCAGTGAATCTGTATAAGCCTGTGATGATATATATATATATATATATATATATACATATATATATATATATATATACATAGTTGTTGTTTTGTTTCCAGATCAAATTTTACTAAATTTGTTTTACTTTATTAAAATGTGAAATCCCCAATTTTTTTCATGGCCCTTCCTAACTAATCATGATCCAGTAAGTTCCCTGAGCTCCATTCAGCCAGAATTTCTCACTTTCCCCTGACCTGCTTGAGTAGAATCTTCACATCTTATCAAAATATCATCCAAGTATTTCTTGGATGAATAAGCCCCAACCCACTATGTTGAGTGGGCTATTCCTACCTGCTCTTGAAGATGCTATAGTTTCTGCTGGCACCTCTTCAGACCCCAGTTGGCAATGGGTGCTAAATTGGGAAAATAGTCTTCTCCTTTGTGTTTCTCTTTGATGTGGCCCAAAGAAGCATGATTTGGGGCCCTGGTGTCATTTGTTTGCTTTCAAACACCAGCCCCCCACAGTAATTCACATGTCTACTCTTCTTCTGTGGCTGAAATGAGTCACCAGGTCAAGTTCATCATGCCTGGCTTAGTTTCTCTTAGGGGGAATCCTTTCTGGGAAATGTATTCAGGATCCTGTGTTAAAAGTCTTTGAGAAAGCCACCCCACCAGTGTTACCCATCAGCGTGTCTGAACACACTATACAGCAGCAGATTGAATTGTTTTCCAGAGGGTACAAATATGTTTCCATTAAGACTGTCTCATCTGCTTGACAAGTATACCTGAAGCCCAGCAGTTGGTAGTAGGAGTCCATGTATAACACAAGCTGAATCATTACTATCATCATTTAGGAAGCTTTGGATATGAAAATAGTACCCAAACTTCTAGCCTTAAGTTCATTTCAACTCTTCTTGACAAATTACTTAATCTCTCTAGAGATCAGGTTTTTTAATATATAAAATGAAGATAATAATAGCACCTACCATATATATAAATTAAATAGGCTAATATATTTTAAGAATATATAATAGTGCTATATGCAACAAATACTACATATATGTCAGAGATTATGATTGTAATTATTAACTTTGTCACACTGTCTCCTCAGATAGAAGGAAGCAGGTACGTTTGATTATCTGCCTATTAAGTTGAGCTAGTGTATTCTGATATCATTTCTCTTAAATACACACATAATGCTTTAAAAGAGAAACTGCTATAATTATGTTGTGTTATTATGTTTACTTTACACTTTGAGCAGTTCTTAGACTATAACAAACAGAAGGAATCTTGGAATACAGCATATACATAACTCAATCAACCAGTTATAATATTGTCCTACGTTAGTAGATGCATAAAATTGGTAAAAGTATTATATCAGATGATGGGATATGTAAGCTAATAGAATGGAAAATTTTCTTCATACTACAGATTATGCTTCTCCTTCTTTCTTTTCCACCCAGCAAGTGACAGGGAAGTTCAAATGACTGCTCACATTGTAGCTTTAGTTCAAGTCACGGCTCAACTTCACAAAGGCACAACTGACAATTCCAGATGTCCATTAGTCATGGCACCATGAAGACAGACCCCACTGATCAGTTTATAAGCTGCGGGCATATCATGAAATTGTCTTGCCACCATACAGATAAACAAAGCATATGTGCCATTAGTGCAGAGCTGAAGATAGAATAAGAATATTAACTTCAAAATCAAACAAGAAACATTCAAGAAACAATAAAATTTTTTCATAAAAAGAAGAAAATACAAACTCTAAGGACATAAACAAAGGTAGTGGTAATATAGAAGAGAGCCTGATTTTTGTGGTAGTATTGCAGTCTTTGATTATTGTATGGGGCAGACCCATGCTGGCTGAAATTATGTCTAGCATTTTATAGCAGCAGATTGGAGTAGCCAGAGGCTTGGAACCTTGTGGATTTGTGGCTCTTCAGAAGTGCTTCTGTATTGGAATGTGTTTGTGTTTGCCTTTATTTGTTTTTAATAAAAAAAAATTTGAAGAAAAAGTTTCTGCCTTGGTAGATTTTCTTTGGAATCCCAGAAAGGGCTCTTGAGGGCTCTGTGGCTCTCTTATGATGATAAACCAAAGCTTTGAGCTTGTCCCAGTTGGAATTCCAGACACTAAAGAAGCCAACTTCAATTATTATTATTGTTGTCTACAGAACTGAGCCCCTTTCTGATTATTCAGGTTTATACTAATAGTCTCCTAAACATAATAGTTTTTTTTTTTCCAGCGAAGCTAGGACTACAAAACAAAGTGGGGGAAATTTCACAATAATGTTTCAGAGTTGCCAAGTTTGGGAGCCTCCATCGCAGGTACCTATGGTGTGGCGGGGTTTATTGGGAGGGAAACATTCATAAAAGTTGGACCTGCAGTAAAGAACAAGTTTCATAAACATGTAGGAGAGATTATTACATGGGAGAATATGGTAGTTGAGATAAGCATAGTCTTTCTGAATGAAAAAAAAAAAAATTAGTACAATATTGCAGTCTCCAGACTGAGTCATTAATAGTTGAGGACAATCATAGACTCTTAGAGCTATAAATGGAAAGTTAAAGGTTTTCAAATCCAACCTTTGTGTTTTGTAAGATCTAGCTGTACCACATCCCAAATCGATTACTCAGTTCCTACTTAAGCACGTATCCTAGCAGAGAATTTGCTACCATATATGATAACCCTTTCCAGGTGAGAACAGCTCTGATAGAAAGGTTAGCTCTATTCAGGGCCAAAGTTATTTCATTTTAACTTTGACCCATTAATCATGATTCTGTCCTCTGAAGTTACTCCTTCTTTTATGTAATTTCTGTCATTTATTGAGATAGTTATCATTCCAGCACATTCCCTAAAGCCTTTTCTTGTCAAGAGCCCTTAGCTCCTGCAAAACCATTCATCTCCTTTAACTTAAATTAAGTCAAATTAACATTTGCTGAATTCTGGCCATGAGCCATACTCTGTGGTAGGATCTCGGAATATAAAGATTGATGGTCCGTATTCATAAGAAGATCGCAATTGGGACAGGAGAACATTAATGACATATAATCTTATCATTACAATACGTTCTCACAGATATTAAACAGAGACATGCACAGACTGGATGGTGGCCAGGAAGTGATTAGATCTGCCAAGGGAAGCTGGGAAATTCTTGTCTAAACAATAGCATTTTCCAAATGAAAAATTAAGGAAAAGCATTCCAGGTGAATTGAAATACTGTATAAGGCATAGCTGTGTGAAAGGCAAGTTGTATCAGGAGACAGGGTCACATGTATAATGAAATTTTTTATATAAAGAATGAATGGACCCAGAAATTTTATAACATAAAATCAGCTAGGGACTCTTTTCCAATCTTGTAACCTATCTTGAATTTCCATCTTCTCTTAAAAATGTTTATTCTGTCTTTTCTAGTTTAAGAATAACTTTGTTTCATAAGGAATGCAGAGTGAAAGTGGAATTTAGAATTTGGGATGTCTCATAATTTCCTTAAATATCACACCCTCTTACCCGAATTGGTCTATTTCTCTCCTTTCCTAATTCTCACATACCAATAGCTTTAAAGTGCTTCCCTTCTGCTGATATTTAGCTCATCACAGGTCTTGTCTTTATCAACACTATTCTATTCTTATTCTTAGCACTTATCTGTGATTGTTTATGCGTTGTGTGGTTCTTATGTTATTCTATATAAAACATACTTTAAGAGGGTCGTCACTGTTTTTGTTAATGTTTATTTATTTACTTAGAGAGGTGTGGGAGGGGCAGAGAGGAAGAGAGAGAATCCCAAGCAGGCTCCCTACTGTCAGCACAGAACCCAACATGGGGCTCAATCTCACAAACCGCGATATCATGATCTGAGCCGAAATCCAGAGTTGGACTCTTACTGACTGAGCCACACGGATGCCCCATCAGTGTTTTTAGTAATTATTTAACTATTACTGATCACTGCTCCAAGAGCTTTAAGGACATTATTTCATTCAATCTTTAGGATAACCCTGCAAAATAATAATTCTTATTATTTACAATTTACAGATGAAAAAATCCGAAAGGATGGGCATTTTAGCCAGAATTTGACTCTAGTATTGGCTTTCTTATCGAATACGTTGTACTGAAAATACTATAACTTTCAGATCATTTTTTATTTTTAGCCCCATTTGTAATTGTAAGTGGGAAAATTTTACTTCACTTTGCCTATTTTTTTTTCTATTCTAGAGTCTTTAACCATGTAAACAATCTTTTTTTCCTCCCAAATTTTGAAATGTCAGTTGTGCTATTGGCCAAATACTCGTTGAACACTTCCTGAATAACCCCATCTGCAGATGCTCTGCCGAGGTTCCTAGATGCGCCCAATAAATAAGACACTTTCTTAGACACTGAAGCTTGTTTTGCATGATTACTCTAATTAAATAATCTATTTCTCGAAATGCATGGTTTCTATTGATAAATAATTGCTTTTATTAAGTTTTACAGTCAAATCAAGAATGATAAAGTCAGTAACAAAATGTAAACTCAAAATTAGATTACAAAAATATAATAAAGCATACTCACTAACTACAGAAATCCAGTATTTTATGTGCTTTTGCTGCTCTCCCAAACTACAGGACCCCCAGACTCTCACCCAACCAGGAGTGCCCATTGGGTAGCCACAGATCTTAACATCTCTTTAGCCTTAAATATCTTAGCCATTACTTTTAACCTAAAAATAACTAGTGATTGGGATCATCGTAAAAAATTATTGGCAGATACTAAAGACACAAATGGGAAATTCTGTTCCATTAGCTTTTATAAGTTGTGAGAAGTGTGTTTTATTAAAGCAAAAAACACACTTAGAATACTTCTGTGGATAAAAAGGATGGCAATTTATTGGAAGGCATCAGAGGAAATTGAGCTGGAAGAAGAACAAACAGAAGCAAAGTTGGAGGCTTTGTTAAAGGAAAGTACACTTGTTATTAGTCTGCATGATATAAATCTTTTAAAGAGAAGTAAGCTCACAAAAGCAAGACAGTGTCTGTCTCCGGTGCCTGACAGCATGAGAAAGAACATGGGAACATAAACATTCTATCAAGTGGCCAGTGTAAGAAGCACATTACATCCTCCTAGAAGACAAAATGGAGACCATCGAGTGGTGATAACTTGGAAGGAAAATGCAGGATATGTTAAAACACATACATAACCTTAAAGAAAATTGACACATAATTAATTACACAATTTTAATGTAAAAGAAACAAGTAAGAAGTGTTTCTGATCTTGTTCATAATTTTATGATTTCTTTTAATGTGAAAATGTCTGCCAGACATTTCTTATAGAAACTGAAATAATGCCCTTGCCAATCCCAGAAGAGGAGAAAGGAATAACTCCTGTGGAGAAAGAAGGGGGGAAAAGAAGGTGTGAATAGTGTTGAAGTAAAGGAATGCTGTTTTGGCATCTCATCCATGTCAGTGACAGCAGGTGCCACAGAGGAAAAGACAACCAAATAAAGGGCAAGGAGACCAGGAGAGCAGACACAAAGAGAGAAACAAATCCATCTGCCCTGTGCCTCATTAATCTTGTCACAAATACTTGCTGCTGAGAAATGCTAATCTTCTCACTACTCAAAGTAACCTCCTTCACAAGAATGTTTTCAAGGTCTGGTATATCTAATGACTGAACCATTTAATAAATTACTTACTTATGTTACTATAAAAGCCAGTCCAGCAGCTGTAACCTACATGTAAAGCACTAAATCCTTATACCTGACTTTCTAAAGGTTCCTCTAAATCATATTTAGTGACGGGGTGAGGTACACAGGAATCAGGATTTAGTGGCAGGGTATACTTCATGCTGTTTTGGGTAGGTCAGGAGGTCCGATTTGGATTTCTTCCCAGTAACCTGATCTAGGTGAATCAGCAGGTTATAAATGAAAGTCAGTTTCTAAGATCTCCTGATTTTCTCTATCAGAAACTTTATAAGAACATAGTGAAAAACAGGAAAAGACTGAGAGATAATAAATACCATTGACTGATATTATGATATTGCAATTTCTCCTTCCTAAGACAACATGAAGTGAGATGCCACTTTGTATAAACCAAATATTTGTATAGATTCCTGAGTTTTTATTTCCGTTGTTAGCCAGAAAAAATACTCGAATGACTGAGAAGTGTTTAAGAGCTCACACTGCTTTTTCTAGGTCACAATATATAACATTAGAATGTGAGTTTTTCAATGGCAGGTTCTAATGACTTTCATATATTTTTATCACTCATAGTATGAAAATATCTCCCTAATACGTCAGATCATGAAAGAGAAAGAATAAAGGGGAAGACAAAAGAAACAAAATGTATTAGTCTTGTCACATTCAAAGCACTGACATTCATTGTCTCATTTCAAGACAACTCTTGGACGAATTAAGAAACTTTAGTTCAAGATCATAATAATTATGATAAAATTAGTGTTTGACTAGTTTTGTCTAATTTGAAAGCTTGAGCAGTTTGCTCTGAAAGGATGTTGGAGTACAAACAAACCTTCCAGTGCCCCTGAAACCATGTCTCATTGACAACTGTCTTCTTGTTCTACACATGGCATGACTCTATACCAATTTATGGTGTATTTTTAAAGGATCATTGGTCCTTCTCTATTACTTTATTTTTTTAATGTTTATTCATTTATTTTTCAGAGAGCACAAATAGGGGAGGGTCAGAGAGAGAGAGAGAGAGAGGGAGACCCACAATCCAAAGCAGGCTCCATGCTCAGAGCTGTCAGCACAGAGCCTGACACAGGGCTTGAACCCACAAACCTCGAGATCATGACCTGAGCCCAAGTCAGACACTTAACAGACTGAGACACCCAGGCGCCCCTTTATTACTTTCAATTAAGAGACTTCTGAATTGGCATAACATGGTAAATCTGAAAACTTACATTTACAAAATCTCAGAGAAGCCCAACGGTGTCACAAGCATCATTAGTAACATGTTTTCTTCATTGTAAAAGGGACAATAACATTTGCTGTTATTGAACCCCACGAACATGTTGGGAATCTTCGGCCACTTTATGAGTAAGCACAGGAAAATCATATGAAAGATGAAGAAACTGTCTCAATTTTCTCATAATATTAAAATGACAATAATAACAATAATGAGTCATAAGTATGCAGAAAGGATTGACAAACTACTGTATGTAAAGCAGCTCACAGCACAGAATAAGTGTTAAATCAACGCTAGCTTTTATTAATGCTATTTTCATAACTATAAGTCAGATTATTAGGTTTACATTCTTTGAGAAAGGTGTTCACTAGCTTCAGAACCCTAAAGTAAAACACTTTCCTTCTGTTTGCCTCCCCTCCAATCACAACTTTATTGCTTCTAACTTGCTTTTCAGGAGAGTGGTTGAGTAATTTATAATATATATATATATATATATATATATATATATATATATATTATATGAATAAGCTATAGATGAGAATATATATATATAATATATATATATATGAATAAGCTATAGATGAGAATAAACTACATATATTTGCAAATTCAGTCCTCAGTAAGTAGTATATTTATAAATAGCTCAATATTTATGCTTCCATATGTATCAAAACAATCATTGAAATTCATTTTCAGGGCTCAGTTAGTTGAGCTTCCAACTCTTGATTTCAGGTTAGGTCATAATCCCAGGCCTTATGTTGGACACCATGCTGAGTGTGGAGCCTGCTTATAGTTCTCTCTCTCTCTCTGTCTCTCTCCCCCCTGCTGCTCTCCCCAACTCGTGTGCACATGTGTTCTCTCTCTCTAAAATAAGATAAAAATTAAAAAAAAGAAATTCATCTTCTACACACCTCCCAACCCTCCCTTACTCTCAAAATAACTAAACATAGGGAACCATGACTCTAGCTAAATAATAAAGTTCTGCCTTTATTGCTTACCTTTTTCTGAAGGTCTTAATGCATTTCAGGAATGTCCATCCTTGATCTTGCTAGTTCACTAAACTGAAATATCTGACTTTATTTTATATTTGTATACTGGGGTGAGGACAGGCAGGTAAAGGTTGGGTTGTGTGGTATCCAGAGGCTGAAAATTGAAACCCCCTGTTTCTCACAGCCCAGGTGTGGTGCAGACAGCCCTGGCCTCCACATTTCCTCACTATGCCCTAGAAATGACCTTAACCCTGACATAGAAAAAGAAGCAACATAACTGTGAAAGGCTGTTGTTGGCTGGCTGTGTGAGACAGAGAAGTTTTCTGAACACTGAGGCTGTATCGCATTGCTCTCCCCTGTGTGTTAACACTTCCAGTCTCTCCAAGTTGGCCTGGACTCTCTGAAGCTATAGAGGGGTCAAAGCTAATCCTCAGTACCCATCAAACTCATTTATGATTTGGTCCTTAAAGCAGTGGGAAAATGACTCAAGCCAATTCTCTTCCTTCTATTCACTCTTGAAATCTATTGGAAAACATTGTTTTCTTCTATGATATTTCAGCCGACTACACTCTGCCCTTTCTTCCCTTTGCTCTAATTCTCTTAAATAGGTAAATAAATTTATATGTGCACAAAACACAAGTTAAAGCAATATTCTATTACCCCAACAAACTGCATTTTCCTTGCATTGCTTAATCATTTTTCATATATTACATATCTTTACCTGTTATAAATCTGACAACGATAACAAAAATATCTTTTTTGGCTTCTTTAAAGAGTACGCATTCTTATTTTTTCTTTAAAGACAGATGTTTAGAATGATAGAAAGTGATCAAACCAGGGAATGGAAGAATTGAAGCACATGGAATTTTCTTTACCAAAATTTATTGAAACAACATGTTCAGGTTTTATTCTTTTAAAAAGTGACTGGTAAAGTTAGTTTTATAAAGTATTTCTTGCAACCATTTAATTAAATTTAAATCTTATGCAGAATAATTCAAGTCTTACGTAGTGTACTTCTTTGCAAGAAAGAACTCTTTTAGGGAAAGAGTCATTTCTAAAATGTCCACTTGTGCTCTGTAGTAAGGCTCCAGCATGCATGCATGGGACTCCCTGCAATCCCCTCATCTTTCAGCATCTTTACTACTGAAAACAGGAAATGAAGGAACAAGAACTCTGATAGGTTTCATGAGCTAGGCGATCAACATAAGCTCATGGAAATGTGATGTCTTGGTGGAGTGAAGTGGTCTCCCATTGTCCTTTGCTCACAGGTACTTCCTCAGAAAGATTCCCAAGTAAAAAACCAATTTCTATTGCCAATTTTTTCCTATGCCATTACTCTGTTGTGCATTCGCATACAAAAGGAGAATATTTATAGATTGGTTCTTGACTATTCCAAACAATAAGGACTTATGCAAACTCATGACTAATGACACATTTCAAAGCAGTATGACTTACTTTCAAGTAGTACTCAAAAAGTGACATTTCAGCTCAATCTCAAAATCTGGGTCTCAGTTTACTGAATGGCGGAACACTGGTCTTAGACATGCTAGTATGGTTCACTTTGGACTTCTTGATACAGCAGAAAGGTCCAAACCAGCAGTGGAGCAGTGGTTTTTTTTGTTTGTTTGGTTTTTTTTTTTTAGGGATTGACCCTGAAGGAGATGATGAATGAAATTACTGTGGACACTAAAAGGACATGCAGTGTTTCATTGTTTTTACTTCCTTTATTATATACTTTTTCCAGAAATGTATTTTTGTTAGTAACTAGTTTTTGAAATTTTTTACGAAGACTCCAGCAAAAACCATTTCTCTCTAAATAAATGCCTTCAATATCTGATGTGTAGGTACAGGCCAGTGTGAGCCAACCATGCTATTAAGAAACTAATAAATATGTCTCCTTTGTTTTCTATTAAATGAGAAAAAGCAAGACAATATGATTCATGCCAGATCAGGTTGTGACTGGTATGTGCTTATCCTTTACATAACAAGTGTATTTTATAAGAAAAAACACAAGGGAAATATTTTTATTTATTTTATTAGTTGTACAATAGCCGTGTTGGCAACTGAAGAACTAATAAACTAAACTTGTCTCATGTGGTTCTTATTATAGAATCAAATAGAAATGTAAAAGGCAAGCACACACCAATCATAACCCCATATGGCTGAAAGAACAGGAAAATGTGGCTCCATTTTCATTAGTAAACAGAGGTATATATCCCATGATATGTTCAAGCCTGGCTCTAAAAGAACTCCCAGTGCACTATGGTATTTTGTACCACTTAAGGGGTACCATACTTACACAGGCTAATATTGACATGAGTTGGAAGGAGTGGGCTGCTCTCGGTCTTGCAACAGCATTAATAGCACCAGTGGAGACTCGAGTAACATTTCTTGGCAGTCTTGGAAGGAAAGCATGCTAAACCAGTGCATGATATATACAGTCTTTGCAATATACACTTGGCTTATTTGCAGCAAGTAAGTTGACATGCATGTAACCACCAAAATTTCATTCCAGAATGTTTAGTCTTTTCAATAATCATACAAAACCATTGAAGTTCTGGAATCAAAAGACTGCATGCATAAATATTTTCTAAGTTCCTTCAGTGCTATTTTCACTTTATCTTTAAGGAAATATAAATGTAGCTATTATCAATGGAAAGTAGGTATTCATTTGCAGGAAGACACTGCAAATGAATCATCTTTGGAACAGCAAGGAGTGATCATTGGTCTCTAGGAAGTGTTGACATGTAATAACAGTAGGTCTTTATTAGCAGCAGAAAATATTGGGTGCTGAGGACCAAAGTTGGCTTCTTCTAGCTTCTTTTTCTTATTTGCTTTTAGTTGTCATTTATTTTTTCATCTACTTGTGAATGGGTTGCTAAGTGATCATATCACCCAGACAGGAATGAGTCTCCTAACCTTTGAACAGTGTATGCCACAACTGGGATGGAATTATGTTCTCATCCTGAACCTGTTCTGGAGTGCAGAGGAAATGATAAATTCATTCTTGATGTATTTTATTAAATTATACTCAGATTTATGTATAACATTGATTAATTTGGCAAAAAAAATAGTGCAGGAAAGGACTCAAGTCACACAAAGTTCTAGATTTATAATTCTATTTTTAAAATCTATACTGTTCATAAACTGTCTTTGAAAATACAGTCAATGGATAAAAATTGAAACTGACTAGAGGAATTATTCATAAAAAATTAGCACTAACAAGTGTTTTCATCAGCTGCATCCATAATCACTGAGTGCATTGAGAATCTATACTGCTGCACCTATTTACTTGGTAACTATATATTTGGCCAAAGATATTACTGGCGCTGAAATGATCGCTCCATTGGGTAAGGACCAACCATTGAAGATTATATTAAACTCCTTAAGGATCTCAGATTAGATCTGAAGTGAAACAAAATGTCTGCCTTCTTGGGATCTAATATATCTGGAAGAACTGGGGGCAATATGTAAAAAGCCTGACTGGCTTCTGACATCATTTTTATTCTCCTTTAGTGATAAAGGCTGATAAAGAAAAGCTGGTTAATTCCTGGAATGTTACCTAATAACTGCAACATTATTATTGCTTTCTTTTGGAAATCCAATGAGAGAATGGATGATGAGGATTTTTATTATTTTATCCCCAAAGTCTTGCCCAGTGTTTGACATACAGTAGATATTCAAAACATATCTTTTAGGGGAAAAAAAAGTGAATGAACTTATACTTCTAAACTTCATTTTCCTTATTTATAAAGTAGAAATACTAATATTTATTTTACTGTGCTATTTAAAATTTTTTTTTGAATGTTTATTTATTTTTGAGAGAGAGAGACAGACAGAGTGTGAGCAGGGGAGAGGCAGAGAGAGAGAGGGAGACACCGAATCTGAAGCAGGCCCTAAGCTCTGAGCTGTCAGCACAGGGCCAGACTCGGGGCTTGAACTTAAGAACCGCAAGATGATGACCTAAGCCAAAGTCAGACACTTAACCGACTGAACCACTCAGGCTCTTACTGTGCTATTTTAAAGACTAAATATGATATGTGTAAATCCTGGCACAATTCTTGACATACCATAGATGGACGTCAGAAATGTTTGATGGTGTTTATTTATACAATAGATTATCCACTTACATGTGAAATAGTTCCTATTTTTCTATCTGGTATATCCCTTGACTGTACTTAACAATTAATGTGTCCCCTGAAGGTAAAGTTGAGGTAACCTTTGAAGAAGAAAAAAGATGTGGATTCAAAATTAATATATACATTTGAAAGACACACACAAACCCAAATATGTTTGTTTCCTACATATACCCAAAGCCTAACTGATGTTAATATATTTTCACTGAATCCTGGAAGCCTTTTATATACAATCCAAGAACTAGTAGACTATATTGTAAAAAGTATTTTAATTCAACTGATAGGAGCTCAATAAAATTGGAGAGAGAGACACACAACAACTAATTGCTTTCTTGAAGACATGTTTCTTCTTGAGCCACATTAACCAGGTAACGTAGATCATACAAGAGACCAGATTGGAAGAGGAAGTATTGGTATTTTGCTGCTGTAAAATGTGACATTGTGACTCATAGCAACAGAATGAAGAGAGGAACAGAGGAGCTGGTGAGGTCAACACACCGCAGACCCGAGACACAGGAACAAATGAAGCCTAAACCTACAGGGTACGCTTGCCAGGAAGTGCTGTCTTTCCGGAAATGCAGCGTAGCAAGGATGGAGGACACACGTTTTTCTGTACCAGCTTCTGGAAATGCCAATGTGTATGTCCCCAGGCCTATGCATGGGCCACTGATTAATCCTTTGAACAGGATTGCTTCTGTTTCTGAAGGCGAGGCTGGAGCTCAGCAGAGCCGCCGTGCCAAGCCACTAGAAAGGAAAACCAGAACTGGCACTGATCTTTCAGCATTGTGTTCCCATCTACAGTGTTTATTTCTCTAAATCTTTTAACAATTAAAATATTCTCAATTAGTATACAAGCATCTTTATGATTTGCTATATTCTTTCAACTTTCAGTGTAACATTATTTATTTTAACTTCAATTTGCGTTTGATGTGGTGCATGTATACAATTTACCACAGAACCCGTTTTAACATTTAACAGCACGCTTCCTTTTTCCTTTCTCAAACTATTTTAAATCACATGTTTTACATTTCCATTGGATTCAGATATGTTTTCAGCAGATAGACAGTAAAACAAACAGAAATAAATTGATTTTGGTAAACAGCGGAGATGTAACACAAGGCAAAAGTTCAATTTACACTTTTCATGTTTCTCTTATCCTTTTTTTTTGCCAAAAAAATAAAATTTTCATTTTAACAAATAGGATAATCTAAACTAGAAGAGATAATCAGACAGTTAAAGTGTGGCATTGTCCTTTGTTCAATGGTCTCTTCTTTATCTGAATTATAACACGACACCAGCATTTTTCTTACAGTCAGTACATGGGAGGGTTGTAATAAAAAATGTCATGTTTATTTAAAATACAGAGCAAAACTACCATCACCAACATCAACAATAAAAATCCTAGTTAAAAACAAGTGAAGTAAAAACCTTCCAAAATTGCGTTTGATTCTTAAAAATCTACTGTTAGTGAATACTATTATGGCACTTCATTCAGTCAAATAAAAGTCAGATAACATTTCTAACTCTCCACCAAACATGGACCCCTTCCCCAGGGACTCAATCTTATCACTGTATGTTTCAAAAGACTCATTGGGAGGACTTTCTCCTTGTCATTCAAGAGTGTTTTAGTCAAGTGGAATCCTTGGAAATGAAAATGGAGAAAGGGGTTACAACAATGGTGCTCCACGTATAACTTGGGAATCCTGGTCTCCCTAAAAGTCTCCGTAGTGTTAAACAATGTATGGTTAAAACTTCTACAGAATGTTTTCAAGTAAATTAATATTTATTCTCCATTTATGCTTGGAGAAACAGAGGCCCAGACAGGATAGTGGTCACATGGAAGAGCAATCACTTGACCCCGGGTCTGACTGAACCAAAACCGTGGATATCCTGCTTAGTGTAGCTTCTCTCACCCACAGACCATATTTTGAAGGAATTGACATGTACACTTAATAAAGGAGAGAGGGACAAGGAAGAAGAGTCAGTTCACTATGAGTGCGCTTTATTCCTTACCTCCTTTATGTATCTTGATCTCCCTTCTTAACCTCTTGCTCGGTTAAAACTCCCGTCTCCTGGATGACTATATTAGTTTCTATTGCTTCATAACAAATTACCACAAACTTAACAGCTTAAAACAGCATCCATTTATTACCTCACAGTTCTGTAGATCAGAAGTCTGTAGGGCATGACTGGGTTCTCTCACAAGAGTATTGCAAGCCTGAAATCAAACTCAGCCAGGCTGAGGTCTTGTCTCAAGGGTTTCCGGGCAATATCATCTAAGTTCATTCTTGGTTTTGGCAGAATTCAGTCCCTTGCAGTTGTAAGACTGATATCCCCATTTCATAGCTGGCTCTAGGCTCCTAAATGCTCCTTTTAGGTTCTTTCCACATGGCCTCCACAGACAGCTTACAATGTGGATATTTGCTGTCTTCCAGGCCAGCTACAATTTGTCTCTCCTCAACCAGCCAGAGAACACTCTCTGTTTTAAGAAGACTCATGTGACTCGTTTAGCTCACTTAGATCATCTCCCTTTTTTAAATACAACTGTACCGCAGGACATAACCTAATCACTAGAGTAAAATCCATTTTCTTCACAGTCCCAGGAATTAGAGCAGGTGTCTCGGCAGCCATCATAGACTTTAGCCTGCTATAGTGAGGTATCTAAAGTTGTCCCAATCATTTTCAAATCAACTTACATTAGTAAAGAATGTACACAGAAGGAATGTATTCAAATTTTTAAGTATATTATTAAGTTTTATGATTTGATAATTGATGGGATCTATAGGAAAGGCATTTTATGGTTAGCACAATGAAGTATGTTGGGCTAACATAGTGATTATGTGAAACTGTAATTGAAAAATATAGAAATGGTTTAGTGTATTTAATTTCTGGCTCATTTGATCAGTATGCTAGTATTTGTTAAAAATATTCATATAATGTTGGTAGGTTATCAAAATTAGTACTATTTTGATATTTGTACAAGTGAAACTACTGGGGAGTGGTAAAGTGAGAATAATTTCTATGGATGTGTGACCACTATGTGCCTCCTGATTTCTCTCTTTTTGAATGGAATGTGCAAAAAGGCCATTCGCATTTGTTCCACCAGTGAGTATTGAGTATTTGGGAAACAGATAACTAGACTATTAAGTCATCATGTCTTCAGCTCAAGATGAGCATTACTGAAGAAGCAGTACTTGAGGAACAACATCCAATGGACCTCATCTGCACCTGGACTTGATTTAGATGAGGAAATACTAGACATTAAGAAAATGCCAAAATAGAATGAGATTTTGATGTCTCAGGGGAGAAAATGCGTGTACCTTGCATGTGGTAAGGTAGGAGGGATGTGAATTTTTGTAGCCAGAAATGGGACCCATGACATATTGTATTTTCCAAAGATGGCTTGCATGTTCTCACAATGACAGTTAAATAAAAGTCAGATCACATTTCTAACTACCCTCAAAACCTTGATACTGTTCACAATGGGTGGTGAAGTCATGTTCCCTCTCCCTGTACTAGGCAGACCTTTGGACTGTCTGAACAAATAGAATATGGGGGGGGGGGGGGCGGTGCCTGGGTGGCTCAGTCTGTTGAGTGTCAGACTCCTGATTTTGGCTCAAGTCATGATCTCACGGTTTGTAAGTTGAGCCCCACTGCACTGACAGTGTAGATCCTGCTTGGGATTATCTCTTTCTCCCTCTCTCTCTGCCCTTCCCCTGCTCATGCTCTCTCTCTCTCTCTCTCTCTCTCTCTCTCTCTCAAAATAAATAAATAAACTTAAAAAAATAGAGTATGGGGGAAATGATACTGGCTTTAAAACCAAATCACAAAAATGCCGTGCATCTCCCCTTGGCCCTCTTGGGACAAGCCACTATTCTGTAAGAAAGCCCAAACTAGCCCACAGAGACAGACTACATGAAGATGTCACATTCAGCCAAGGCATCTGGTTAATAGCCAAGATTAAATTCCAACCAACTTCCAGCACCAACCACCAGACATGTGAGTGAAGATTTCCCCACCTTCAGTTTAGTCTTTCCAGCAAAGACCCCAGACATTGTGGAACAAAAACCACCCCTTCCTGCTATTCCCAGTACGAATTTTGAACCCTCAGGATTTGTGAGCATAATATAATGGTTGTTTCATCAAGTTTTGGATGGTTTTTAAAACAGCAACAATAACTGGAACATTGAAAAATTAAAATAAAACCAACTGTATTTCAGCCCTTCACCTTATTCAGATACTTCTCTGGTAGTGCCCTCTTGGCATAATGTATTATATACATTATGGAATGTGTAGAAACCAACAAAGCTTATTACAGAGTTAAACTATGCACATTTAATGATCTGCATTGCACTTATTGTTATGGTAGGAAACATAAAGTAAAAATAATTTAAGTAAATGATTTTAATTGGTATAATATTCAAGTTTTTATCTTACTAGTTAGTTCTTAATATTTTCATTTCCATTTCTTATAATTTGTGATACAGTTCTACAATACACTGGTATAATACTAATCTGGATTCCACTGATGAGATTAAATTTCACTCAACCATAGGGTCAGACTAAGTAGTCCAGCCCATCCAGAAAGAGAATATGTGCTTCTACAATCAGTTTAGATCTTTTCATGAGCTGAGTGTAGGAAACAAGAGGCTGGAGGCTTTGTATGAGGTAAGTGGATGGAAGTCCCCACAGGAGCTGATAAAAAGTCTGTCCTATAATGGTGTACTAGAATGGCTGGAAAAAGAGATGAGGCTGAATGTATTTGAAGTAGGGCACAAGAGGCATCTGAGGCTATATTTAACCCTAATGATATTAAGCTCAATTGGGCAAGGATTTTCAGTGAAAAAGAAATATTTGTTGGGGTGCCTGGGTGGCTCAGTCAGTTAAGTGTCCGACTTTGGCTCAGGTCACGTTCTCACGGTTTGTGAGTCTGAGCTCCGCATTGTGCTCTGTGCTGATAGCTTGGAGCCTGGAGCCTGCTTTGGATTCTGTGTCTCCTTCTCTCTCTGGCCCTCCCCAACTTGTGCTCTGTCTCTCTATGTCTCTCAAAAAATAAATACATGTGAAAAAAATTATAAAAAGAAATATTTTTTGGGTAGTCTCTCAAGTAATGGGTGGGAAATTTGCTCAGTAAAAGGGGATAAATTAATACAATATCCTCACATTATTTTCAACCTGCCTTAACAGTACCTTGTTCTTAGAGATTTAAAGAAATTTACAAGACCTTCTTCTAGCCTTCTGATATGATAGAAATAATATTGGTTTGGAATCATAGACGAATTTTGGACACTTGATCCTGTTGCTTATTTACCAGTTATTAGACTTTGGGCAATTTATCTTACGTCTTTGAATCTTTTAAAGTTAAGTAATGGAAAAAGAAGAAGTTAGAATATATTTCCTGGCTAGTCTTCTCATTTTCAAGCTAATATACTTTTTCTTGAATATTAAATTTGATATATTGCACTGAAACACCTTGGTCAAAGTACCTACGGTGTCTCTTAGGAAAAATATTTATTGGAGACTATGTAGTTTTAATCTCAAATTCTCTCAATAGGGCCCTTCATTATCTTGGAAGAATAATTAATTTTCTGAAATTTAATTTTGCTTTTCTGAAATTTTGGGGGTAATTTAGTTTACTTAAATTTATTTTTACTTAAATTTACTCTTACTTCTCAATTGGTAATTTGGCTTGAGGTTCTTCTGAGTTTTAAAATACGTTGATCTTTAGCAAGCACCATTTATTTTTTTATTTGTGCTTTTTTTTGGCTTACTGATTTTGAGATGAAAACCTCCTTTATGTTCAACACTAGACATCTATAAGGTAACTCAGCTCTGGTGCCAACTAAGAGGAAAAGCAAGCATCTATCCTCTGACTCTTGGAGAAAGAGCTTGTCTCCTCCTGATTCCTACTTTCTCTTTCCATTTTAAGGTAGAAAATAAATGTGACAGGGCACCTGGGTGGCACAGTCGGTTAAGCATCCAACTCTTGATCTTGGCTCAGGTCATGATTTCACAGCTCATGAGTTTGAGCCCCTCATTGGGCTCTGTGCTGATGGCATGGAGCCTGCTTGGGATTCTCTCTTTCCCTCTCTCTCTGCCCCTTCCCCACTTGTACTCTCTCTCTGTCTCTCAAAATAAATAAACTTAAAAAAAAAAGTTTTTTTTAAAAAGAAGATAAATGTGAGATGCAATCAAAGTAATCATGCAGAAATTCAGAACAAAACAGGCAACCAAACAGTAAAAACAAGCAGTGAAGTAACAACACAGAAATCTCAAGTGAGTAAAAACTCTCAGCATGCCAATGGTCTGAAACATTTAGAGAAATAGAGAAGAAAAAATCCACCCCAACCAACCAACCAATACAAACAAACAAAAACAGAACTCCTAATTGCCGTGCGTGGCATTCTGGGTAAGGAGCAGAGTTATCAGTGAGGCCTATCTGGCTTCTGGTGAGGGGATGCTATGATGGTGCCTGTAAGATAAGTCACAGATCTCTGAGCTGGGCAATCCATTTCTTTTTACCACAGAGGACTTTCACTGCAGGCTGTAATGAATTTCTTCCCCTCATCTCAGCCAGCACCCTATTATCCCCTTGACACCGAGCTTCCAACATTTTGATGTTTCCCCTTCAGAAACAACAAGTGATTCAGTGTAGACATTTCCCCAGAGCTTACATCCACTTGTTGCTGACAACAAGCCACCAGGTGTAGAACACCCCACCTCAATATCCCCAACAACACTGTGGAGCACAGTATTAGAGACAATTTCAAGATGTTAGGTACTTTTTCTTACCACACGATCATGTGTTAAACTTTTGCTGTCACATTATCACAATTTCATCGCCTGCTCTCTGCTCCAAGCCTTAGACCCCCATCTGCTCTAATCTTGCCAGTAAACTCCTATGTCCTCTCCTGCCCCTGAAACAATTGCCTTTCAGCTTGTCATCCTCCAAAATAAGAAAGCTGTTGCCTCCATTGGCTCATTCCTGACCGAGTGACTTACATTCTGCAGATTTTTGGAGCAGAAACTGGGTCAGAGGTGGGAGCCATGCAGTTTATGCGGGAGTGGTACCTGCAGCAGAAAGGTGAGCACAGGAAAGGAGAGACAGCATCATGGGAAAGGATCTGACTATGAACACAGAGGTGTTTGCCAGAATATTCAGAGACATTCAGACTAAAGGATAGAAGTGTGAAGGGGGAGATAAGGAACCTACACTTCTTCCTGCCTCCCTCCATGGTGCATCTCAAGTTGTTTCTGGATTAAGCCTTCACACTCCAAAATGCTGAAGCAGATCCATCTGTGGCTTCACTTTAAAGTAACTAATGCTTTTAAATGGAGATTAAATGCCAAAAAGAAGGGTAACACATTAGTGTTATAATGCAAACTCCTAAGAGAGATGACACGTCAGTGTGAAGCAAGCTCATTCAAAATGTACATAATGATATCTGATCATTTCCTGCTTTTTTGGAGGAAAGGGGGAGAGGGATGTAACTAGGATTTTGCCTCAGTCCAAAGCCTAGAAATTAAATTGAATACACAAAGTGGTTATATTGCTTTATATTTTTGTCACAAATTATGGCTTCACATACCTTCTCTCATTTTACAATAAACTTTATAAACTCTCTCTTCACAATAAACTTATGCTCTCACATTATCAATCTCCAAATTCAGGATGCTGAAACTAAGAACCAGACAATTTAAGCAACTTACCTGTCCTCAAGTAACCAAGGAATTGGGAGAGCCAGCACTGAGACTTTAGTTCCCATGTTCCTTCCACCCCACAAGAGCACCTTCCTGTAACACCCTGGGAAGGCACAGAGCAGCTGTGTATAGTAACTTTTGTTGTCCTTCATTCTTTGAGGGCTGTACCATCAGATAAATCCTGGGGACCATCTTCCATATTATAATAATAGTTGTCTGGACAATTGATGAGACATTCTGATGTTGTGTGTTGTCTTTTTTTTAAATTAATTAATTTATTTTGAAAGAGAGAGAGAGAGAGGGAGAGAGAGAGAGAGAGAGAGAGAGCTGGTGCTTGCACGAGCGGGGAAGGGGCATCCCAGTCTGGGTTGATGACGTGGAGCCTGACACAGGGCTCAAACCCACAAACCATGAGATCATGACCTGAGCCAAAATCAAGAGTTGAACACTTAACCAATGAGCCACCCAGGTGACCCAAGTGCATTGTGTTTTTGAGAAAATAATACCAAATAGAGTACCCATGGTCTAGAGCTGATTAATATGCTACAGGGGATCATAAAGAAAAGCCAGGATTTCTGTAATTCTAAAATTCATGTTATTTATTTCTTAGTTTAGGACAATATGATTAAATATGATCATTCACATTTTTGGAAGGTAGAAAAATATGATGCAGTCAATTGTAGAGCAAATTTTTAGTAATTTCAGTGGTTACATTAAGGTTTTGTAACTTGCATAATAATAGCTAATCCCCTGTTTGCCTTGTCAGACACTGTTTTAAATGCCATCAAATTGATCAGCTCTTTTCATTTTATAACAGCCACCATATGAGCTAGGTGCTACTATTAATCTGCATTTTATCAGGGAGGAAGTGAGGGTTTCAAAATATTAAATAACTTGTCTACAAGTTCACAGGTAGCAAGTGGGTTAGCTGAGATTTGAAGCAGGTGATCTGGCTTCCAAGTCCATGATCTGTACCACAATGCCAAAAAATCCTGCATTACTACTTTGAAAAGTGAGATCCTTCTACATGTCCCTCAATTTTCGGATGGTGTATCTTTGTCATTAACTGTGTGGTTATTGTGCATTTTCCATATACACTGTATTTCCTTCCAAACTTGAGGGCTTCCCTAGCCCACATTGTTGTTTTGTTTTGATATCTTTATTTTTTTCATTGTTTTTCATCTCTTGCAATCAGGAACAGAGTCTCTGTTTCAGTCCCAAATGTAGCATGGGCTTGGGGTAGAGTCTTTGAAAGACCTATCTAATATATTTAATGAAGAAATGAGTAAGTAAATTATGTGAGATAGCTAAATGTTTATAAACCTGGTTGGACATGATTTTCTGGGAGAGGAGGCTCTGTTTAAAGCTTTCCCTGAAATGAACTCTATAGGGGGGTCATGTAGGAAAAGTACAGGAATGTAGCTAGAAAGCTGGAATGATTATATAAACTAGTGGTGTTTAGTAAGTAAATTAATTTCCCAGGGCTTTATTTCCTTACCTATGAAATTAAGCTCTGGCCTATGATTTCTCTGACCCTTTCAATTCAGAATTATGATGCTTTGATTCTATAAATTATAACAAAATTTCAATGACCATTCTTTAAAAACCTTAAGCATTATTTCTTTAATTTGACTTTGTTGGGCTCAGGAATACCACATCTTTATTTCCTCCCCCCCCCCCTTCTCTTTCTCTATCTCTGTCTCCTTTCTCTCTGTCACTGTCTTTCTCTCTCTCTCTTTCAAAGAAAAAAAAATGATTCCCCAAGTGATGCAGCAATTTATCAGGATTTCTCACAGCTGAAAATATTTACCACATAAGAACCCCAAACTAAAGCAGTGACATATCCCTTGTAAAGTATTAATAAGCTATTCAACCAACATTAAAAGTGGCAAATACGTCTTTCCTCAAAAGGGGACATTGGCAAAGATTGAATAGACTTCTGTGAAGTTCAAGGGATGAAAGCCATATTACATCATTATCAAAGCTAGACATTTTTCTTCAAATAATGGGTAACAAGAGAGCCATCTTCTGTCCTTGCTATGCATGTGGAAGTCTCTTGGATAACAGTGGAAACTTTGCATGAAGGACTGATCATAGAATGCTTCTTTTGTTTATTTATTTATTTGATTTATTAAATCTTCCTGAGCCTCTGGAGTCATGAATGTAAACTGTAAAAAATATTAGTGTGCATAGATCTCAGTCTCTTTCCCAACCTCACAGTTGGGATTCTCCATATCAAACAGACAAAAGCCTGGATTCAGCCCAGAGTATTAATGAAAGTTGTATTCTCATTTTGCAGTCCTAAACAGAATTACATTTGTTAACACATTTTCTTCTCTGATCATCATCCAGAATGCCTCAGGTTTTCTAATGTTTATTTTGTTTTTTCTAATTCATTTTCCACTTCCAAGGGTCGATTGTACTACAAAATGAAGAAGGATTGATGGAAGCTTCTTTTCATCAAGACTAGAGTCTTAAATGCTTTTCCTTGGGAAGTATGACTCAAAGCACTAAACAGGGAGAGAAAGTGGCTGACATTTTTCCTTTGTAACATATATCCAGATTGCTAGTATTGATACTGACATATTATTAGATCTACTGAAGCAAGAGATATTGGTCACCAACAGGTATTGTTTACCTATCTTTTTCTCTTCTTGAAGAAAGGTCTAAAATTTCCAAGGATCACTTAGGAGAAAGATCAGCTTCATGACATGACCTGTGCAGTCATAGAGAGCTTTGCACTTAGAAGGTTCCATGCTTGACTGAATGCTCTGTCATTGCAGTCCTGAAACTCTTAAAAGTTTTCGAACAGGAAGCCCCATGTTTTCATTTGCATATGGCCCTATGAATTATGTAGCCAGTCCTGCTTAAGAATATGATTTAATTAGGCAATTTCAGTGATATCATAGATGCCAATTTTATTTTTGTACCAGGGCAAATTAAACTAGAAGATCAGTAGCAGCTGTCATTCATTGATCAACATGTACCCAGAGTGATATAATGGATTCTGCATTTGATATACATTGTTACCTCAAAACCTGAAGGTACTGTTTTCCCATTTTTAAGGATAAGAAATCTGAACCCCAGAGATTTTAAATAGCTTGCCCAAAGTTACACAGATGATAATCCTGGAGACAGAACTTGGACTCATGCCTTTCACTTCTAAGGTTCATACTCTGTCCTGTATGCCACACCACTTTCTGTAGGTGTTTGCTTTAAACTCGTGTTGGAGCATAGATTCATGGAGGAGACTCCAGTGCAGGTATAACCAGTAGGAGTTTTAGTAGGACTTGGATGGAGTTTATTAACCCAAACCTGAATGTCATAGGATATCCACTTGATCTATGTGTGGTTTCCTGAATGTGACAAGATTTCTTTTTACCATGGTAGCTCAGGGTTGAAACCTTTATTTATTCATAAGTAAAGATATTAGTTTATTAGTATTCTCTTTGACAATAAAGACTATGTCTCACATTCTCAGACCACTTTGCACCTAGCAAGTCATGAGAAAATCATTGGTTAAATTGGAGCTATTTCTCCTCCACTGAAAATTAAGTATTAATACTGTTTTATTTTCTCGTAGCATTCTTTAGAAACTAATGTACCATTGTGTGCTAACTATACTCAAATTAAAAAAAAAAGAAAACAGACAAGTTACCATTTTCCCCTCTAGTCACACCTCTTCTGCAATATTTCCTGTCAGCCTCTCCAGTCTCACAAATGTCAGCCATCTTTTCACTGTAGGACTATTCAGACACCCAAGCATCTGACCAGAAGGAAATCCTTCTACCAACCCTTCCATTTCTTTTGCTTTTTTCTTTACTCTTGATGATAATATTTTTTGACTGTTACTTTACCTTTGTACATTATAAACTTTCCTTGATAGCCTTGTGCTTCTTTCTCTTTTAAAAATTAATTTAAATAAATTGACATACTAAGTATTTGCTGTAATTCACTCACCTTTTTTTTTTTAATGCTTATTGTGCCTTTCTGCCAAAACGGAACTTACTTTGAGCTCGTATTTTTAATGACCTGATAGGAAACATTTAACCAATGATGTTCCATCTCCTTTACTAATAAGGAACATTGCACATTTATTTAATAAAGAAGTGGTCATACCAAGACAAGTAGCTGCAAAAGTTCGTTTACACTAGGCAGATAGTGAAAAAGAAGGTCAATTTAATGGGGCCTTGAAATAGGCTGGTAAGGTTGTATAGTCTCTTTGGAAAGGTTGCATGTTCCAGTGAATGGAGAAATCACAGTCATCAATTTGTACAAGATTTTTTTAAATAATGAGGAACACAGTTCTACATATGATCTTGTTAAAAATCTCATGTTGGCAAATAGTTGTTGGCAAATGAATAAACTTTAAATTATGTCCTATTGTTTATCTTCAGCGAATACATTTTAGATATTCAGCAAATAATTTGACTAATGGATGTATTTTAAAGTTTTCCATTGTGTTTGTCCTCAGAATATGTCTTAGGAATTCATCTGCCACCCATATACCTATAAGAAACAAGGAAACTTAAAAGGTATGGAAAAAAATTGAAGTTACTTATACATGACTTTTATTTGACTGAAGCCATTTTTTAAAGATTTTAAGTACAAGGGAAATTTATTTTCCCACCGAGGGAACACTATAATAACTTTCAATTATATAATCTGAACCATTCTCCGAAATTATACATGTTCAGCCTTTTTCCCTTTTCTTTTGAACAAAGTCCGACAAAAAATGGACAGAAGCATAATGCCGACAGACACTGATAATGTTTTCCTCAGGGTCTACCTACCTCTTGCATTGTTTCACACTCCTGGTTCATCACCTGTCTTTTATGGAATCCAAAATTGTTGAAAAAGATTTATGTTTTGGATTATTAAGGAAACAGAAAGTCCTAACAAAGTTCAGGAGCTGAGGAAAACATCAGCTGTAGAGCATCAGCAAGCATAAAATAGTGGAATGTGTGAGAGGGAAGAGCTCATAGATATCATTGGATCTTATGTTTTCCTCTTCACATACGGCTAGTGCCTGAAGGAGTCTTGGTTTCTGAGTTCTGGGAAACCATATGATTCTTATGCAATACAGATAGAGGTGGGGTTTTTAAAGGTACATAGATAAAAAAATAGAAGTTTATTTTAAAAACATTATTTAAAGAAGCTGCTCTTTATAATTATAATTATAAAGTTTGTCATTCAACAAATACATGGGTAATATAGTAATGTGTGTTTACCTTTCTCTCCTGTTAAGATCAGATTCTTGGGGCACCTGGATGGTTCAGTTGGTTAAGCATCTGACCCTTGGTTTAGGCTCAGGTCATGATCTAATGGTCATGGGATCAAGCCCCCATGGGGCTCTGTGCTGACAGCATGGAGCCTGCTTGGGATTCTCTCTCCCCTACTCTCTCTGCCCTCTCTGTGTCTCTCTGTCTCTCTCTCTCTCTTCATCTCAAAATAAATAAAAAAAAACAAAAAAGGAATGAATTCTTAATAGGAATATAAAGCTCTCCCTCTCTGTGTCTCTCTGTCTCTCTCTCTCTCTTCATCTCAAAATAAATAAATAAAAAAACAAAAAAGAAATGAATTCTTAATAGGAATATAAAGCGGGTATGGGTAGAAGCAATGGTCAAATGTGTGGGAACTGGTGTCAGTCTACCAGGGAAAAATTCTATATTGATAACTTCCTTGCGATATTAGCTTGGACAAACTATTTTACCTCTCTAGCCTCCATTTTTCCTGCATTGAACGAGGATAATGACATCTACCCCATAGCATCATTGTGAGTATTATATTAGTAATTATAATCAAAATATTTAGATGAGTTTCTGGCCCAAAACATAAATGATACAAACTTTAAGATATTAGTACATATTTTGTTCTACAACTTCAAGTAGTTCCATGACACTCTTTTGTCAGTTGAATGAGTTTGAGAAATCAGTTCTTTTTTTTTCAGATACTCAATCTATCCAAGCTTGTGAAGAAGCCCTCTTTCCTGTACCATCACTAACAGCACTCTTTCCATAGATTCAAGAATTTAAGCATGAACGCATGATAATAGTCTGGCTACGATCTGGGATTTGAGAAGTGATTTCATCACCAGAATTATCAGCAGTTCACTGCTTTTAACTGTCACTTGATGATTCTGCCCTGGACTCTTCCCTTCTTCAACTTCACAGCCACATTTCCAACCAGGCCTTTCTTCTTTTCCTGAAATCCCTGAACACACACCGCTTGAGTGCACTTCATGACAAGTTTGGGGCTATGCCCTCTGAGAGCCAGAAAAATGGGCACACACAATCCAAGGGTCACAGTAATAAAAAGAATGTTGATTTGTTCATGGAAGCCATTCAAAGAGTTCCAGAGCCTATCCACAAAGGCTGTCACATTGTTATACCACATTAAACACAGGCCTGTGCAATATTGATGTGTTTCGTAACTTCAGAAATAACAAAAACCTCAACTGCTTCCAGGCTTTTAATTTCCTTTTGTAACCATTGTTAACTGACTCTTCAATGCAAAATTAAAAGCTAACCCTTAATCAGCTAACCCCTCCAATTCCTCTCCCTCCCTTTAATTCTTTCTCCAACACCCACTTAAAAATATCCCAGTCTCCCCTTCACCTCATTTTTGAGTGGAGAAGTCATTCTTCTTCCAAGCAGATTCTCCCAGTGTGGTATGGTCTGTCGCTGTGGTCAGCCTGCACGCCAGGCTTTCCCAAAGGCTCAGCCTTGTAGGGAGCTGTTGGGGATCATCAAGCAGGAGAATGCTTTGAATTCCCTGAGTTGTTCGATGTATCACTGTCTCCAGATGCACCTGGGGATAGTCAGGGACCTCCTGTCAAGGAGCGCTTTAGCCATGCCTTCCCCAAGAGAGTCTGTACTCCCTATCTGAGGGGGAAAACAAAAAGGAAAGCAATTTAAAAAGATAATGAAGTATTAAGTTCAGGTTCTCAAGAGCTAACTGTACCATAAATGCAACGTAAGTATTGTAAATCAAAGATGAGAGGGTAGAAAGTATCTGTAGGCCAAAATATAATTTCTTAAAATTTGCCTTGATTTTTCTCTTTCTGTTTTCTTCTTCCCATGTAACCAGTGTGATCCCCATTTCTCCCACAGTGTTCTCACACTGTCCCCTGCGTATCCAGGACATTCAACAGAATTTCCAAATCACTCAGTGGGTTTTTCCAAATGGCCTTCATCTCTCTGACCCAGAGCTTTCTGAACTCATTTCCTTGAAGTTTGCTTAGTCCAGATCTCTCGGGTCCTTGCGGAGGTGACTAGATATTCATAAAATATGCTAACACATTAAGAACTATCAACTCAATAAGCTAACCCTCTGAGAGGTATTTGCATCTTTCCTCAGAAGTCATAAAATAAAATATTTTGAGCTAAATTATAGAAGAATTCAAGGAAACTGAACAAAAGACATTTGGGGTAAAAGACACATCACATCACACACACACACACACACACACACACACACACACACGGCTCTTGAGAGAAAGTGTGGCAAATGCAGTCATTTCAGGCAGAAGATAGATAGATGCTGGATGTTTGGGAATGGGCAAAAGTAGGATATTAGTTGATATTTAAAGTAGAATTTTTTATTTGGAAACATGAAAACAAAGTATTACTTTTTCTAACGTCACAGAAAATACAATTCTACAAAAATTTCCTGAGTGATTTAGTGATTCTCAACCTTGGGAGTTACAACATTCCCAAGTGAGGGGGTGAGTATCTCAGAAACTGAACAGATTAACTACTTATGTTCCTGTATTAAAGATGATGATGAAACATAGAGGAAAATGCATGGCCTTCGAAGGCAGAGAGACCTCAAAGAGAATTCTCACTCAGTTCTTACTAAGTTATATGATGTTATATAGGCCATTTCATTTCTCTGAATCTGTTTCCTTATATGTAAAATAGAGATGACTTCCAAATGTATCTTGTAAGAATTTTAAGATATTGAATGTGAAGGTCAGCACAACTGTTGAGAAATACATTGAATGGGAAAGGCCTACTGTAATAGTTCACTCGGAGCAAAGAGTCAATAACCAGTAGCTCTTATTATAGGTATTATGTTTCTAAACCTAAATCTAAAGCATATCTAAAGCATATGTTTCTAAATCTAAAGCATTGCTGCTTAATGGCACTTGGAGGTTGCCAGGAAGGTCCAGAGCTACTCAAAAGCTCTGATTTGTCTTTTGAGTCATGAAAGGATGATTAAATGGCAATGTACACAGTTATTTTATGCCATTTTCAAATTAATCTTTGTAGCTGCCACTGAACATAGCGCAATGCTTTGTGCTTAGTAGGTATTCATCAAATATTTGCCAAGCTGATAAATTTGACAATTGGAAATAGCCACATGAGATACAGGGTCATTCTGTTGATTTAGTTGGAATACTCCCAGCCTCAAGTCAATGTGGTATTCTTGAGTGTCAACAGTAAAAGTTAAGGCGGGGGGGGGGGGGGAAGACATCAGGTTTTTATTTTTGGTGGAGAAACATATTTGCATGCGTGTGTATGTGTAAAACTCAAATGTTCTGGCATAAAGCAAATATCCAAGGGGCAAACTATGAGGAGGTTATTTATTTATTACAAGTTATGGATGAGTTCTCAGGACTCCCTCATAGCTCAACCATGTGTGAGAGCCATGAAACAAAGAAAGGGATCTTAACCAACATGTGGAAATAACAGAACTTGTCCTAGTCAGGCCACAAGATAGACATCCAGCCTCCTTAAATAGCCCTGTTGGGGGCAAGAAGGTGATTCCTGAGAAGCCTACATCTCCTGTTATTGCAGAGCACTGTGGAGCTGACCCTCATATTTGAATATTAAATTAGTGGAGGCAGAATCTACACAATACCAATGGTATTAGTCATGTCTGCTGGGGCATCCAACACCAGATGTCACTTTTCTGATCTTTCAGGCTGGGCCTTCACTGTTTTTGGCACGTCAGAGTTCGCATCTGAGTACAATTTAAGTTGTAACAATGCAATCAGCATGCATAACTATTTTTTTGTCTTCCTCTCCCGCTATTTTGGGAGCTGAAGCTATGAAGTCCCTCTGCCTAGTAATCTGGGAAGTTAGAGATGATTTTACTAGGCTCCCTTCCCCCATGCCTTTTGAGGGAATAAGAGAACCTGCTCTCTGCTGCCTTGCAAACATTCATTTTTAAGATTTACGGCAACCTTGAAAATAACCATTCTCCAATGGAAAGTAATAATTTATGCTGGGTGAGTAGAAAAGAGTTCTGATTCCACTCATTTTCCCACCTGTGCACCTCCTGGGAGAGAGGCACTGGTCAAAAACATAAATGTGTGCTGGTGAACTGTTTGCGGTTATTTTCAAGATTGACTTAAAGGATAATAGTTGAGAATTCACCCATCTGCTATACCTCTTAAACTGAGTCTAATTTGCAGGTAAGAAAGGGGCATAAATCCAGATCTATCTCATAGTTTCTAATTATGAAACAATAAGACTGAAGGGAATGTTATCAAGTCCAGGAGTCTTCAAAGTTTAGTCTATGGTGTGCATTCTAAAAACCCTTGGACAATGCTCATGTGTAATCAGTTCTAACGCCAAGTGTCACTTTTCTGTGTAGAGTACACTGTATGTGGCATTGGCTTGAATAATATCTCTTCTTTAGATTTTGAGCTTCTTGAGAGCAGGCATCATGGTTTTGTGTCATCATTGAGTACATGCTGGGTACAAGGTTTGGCCAAAATAAAGCTTTCATTGAACTGTACTGACATTACCTATGTGTACTTTTGTCATTTCTATAAACATGGTTTTCAAAAGTCACATCTACTGCCAAGCTCCAGGTTCCACTCTGAAGAGTCTATTGTTTTTTTCTTCACCATGCATCTTAGCACTTCCTGCTCTGATACTGTATGAAAACTCCCTGTGTCAGAGTCTCTCAGAACACAAATGACACTTGCAAACTGGGTAGTGTGAGGACTGTTTACAAAGGTAAGGGCAAGGTATAGGAAACTGCAAGAGAGAGCATAGTACCCTGTAGTTAGGAACAGTAGAATACTGTTACCATCCCATGGGGTGAAGACAGGAAGTGCTTCCTGAATAGGGTGACAGCATAACGTAGAAAGGGCTGCTTGACAATGACTCTGACATTTGAGGGGTCACCTAGCCTTTGGCAATGCAGCAGAGAGGCAGCCAGGGGAATAAATATCCCAATTTCTCCCCATTGGCTGAAACTAATAAGTAGAAGCCAATGGGCAAGGAAGTATATCAGGGTGGGAAAAGCAGAGAATGGTGCAAATTGAAGCTATCAACATATTTAATATCTCCCACCTCCTCAACTAGCTTCAGTGGAGTTCTGCTTCCAGTTAAGACATAGAAGGATATGAAGCATGTTCATTTCCATCAGAACAGTAAGACATCAAGGGACAAGCCAAAAATTTCTACTACTGAGGAACTCTGGACACAAAGAATCTAAAATTCCTAAAGTCTGGTCAAAACTTCGGAAAGACAGGTGAGCAAAGAGGAAGAGATGGCTGAGATTAGAAGCAGTTAGAGAAGCAAGTCTGCCAGAGAATGATGATCTTTGTTCAAATATGAAATCTGACAAACATTTTCTAATCCTACAGTGTGGCCAGTAGGGCTTCAATTTAGAGAAGCTGTAAATCCAGAGATCATTCTGCCAAGTAACAATCTCTCAGACTGGCAGTCTTGGTGATTTTGCAACTTTGCAGTCCTAACTTTTCAAGTCCTGTCATCTAGAAAGCTGATGGTCTCACAAGTCCAACAATTTCACACTCTAAAGTCTCCTATTCCCAAGGTCTGGCAGTTTTACAGTCTTGCAGGCTCATGATGTGTCATATTATCTCCAGGTCTAGTAGTCTAGCCATCTTGCAGGTCAAGCAGACTCAAGGTCTTGCGTGTTTGAAGTCTGACAATACTTGGTCCTAGTGTGCAGTGATGGAGAGAAAGGTTTGTAACCACTTTTATAGCATCCAATGCTAGGTGAAAATTGAGTCTAACTGAATCATCGACCCAAACCCCACCTGATTTGATGACTGATAATGTCAATAAACATCATCTCAGCAGCTCTGCAGGAAACTGGAGCCGAATGAAAAACACATTAGCCCGTCATGCTTGGATTCTAAGGCTTTTTGGGAAGGATTCAAGTCACAATCCTGCCCCAAAGTAGCTACATCCATGATGAAATCCAACTGATCACCTGTCTGTCTGACATAGAAAATAGTGTTCTTCATTGAGAAAATATACATAATATAATGCAATATGATATGATATATTATAAAATAATATAACAATGTGTGTATAATACTTGTTAAAGTATATGTGTTTAATGTGGATTATATATGTGCATAATACTTTTTAAAAATCTACTACAACACCTGTTGTTCTTTTAGACGCAACATCCAACATGCAGTATTACAAAACATGGAAAGAAGTTTGAAAATTGGAGAAAAAATATAAAATCAAGAGAAAGATACTCTGAATGAACTAAGTGTTGAAATAATCAGAGGAGGAATTTAAAACATATATGACAAATGTATTGAAGAATCTACAGGGAAAAAATGTATATAATAGTAAAAAGATAGGTAATTAGGAATGTTCAGGTGTTTTGTGAGAAAAAAAAATGACCAAATGGAAATGCTAGAATGAGAAATATGGTATCTAAAATATAAAATTTGCTGGATGGGATTAACAAAGAATTAAACAAAACAGAAGAAAGAATGACTGGATTAAAGCAGGTCAGTGGAAATCATCCAAGCTGAAGCAAAGAAAAGATTTTTTTTTTTTTTAATAAACAGCTTTCAATGACATATTGGACAGAATTAAGGAGAAGTCCCAGAAGAAGAAGAATGAGAATGGGCCAGAAAAACTGAAGATTTATTGGCTGAAATCTTCTAATTTGATAAAATACAAAACCCACAGATCCAAGATGCTCAGTGAAGCTCAAGGAGAATAATTATGAAGAAAACCACTTCTAAGCACAAAATTGTCAAACTGCTATAAATTAGATATAAAATCTCAAAAGCAGCAAGAGAAGTCATATTATATAAAAGAAACCAATGATAGAAATAAGGTCACCCCTTCCATCAAAAACAATAGAAACTAGACAAAAGTGGAATAGTGTATTTACAGAGACAAAGGAAGAGAACTGTCAATTATATGCTAAGTGAAAATATTTTTCAAAAATGAAGGTAAGTTAAAGGCATTTTCAGATAAACAAAAGGCTGAGACTGGACCCACACTACAAGATATGCTAAGAGGAGTTCTCAGGTGAAAGGAAGTTATACCAGAAGGAAATTAGGATCTATGGAAAGCAGTAAAGGTCACTGGAAGTAGTAATATGAGTAAATATACATTTTTTTCTTTTCCAAAATTTAAAAAAATTAACTATTTAAAGTAAAGCAATAACAACATATTGCGGAGTTTGTAATATATGTAGAGGTAAATATACAATAAACACAGAACAAAAAGGCAGAAAAGCATGTAAACAAAGCAATAAGTTTCTCCAAAGAAGATATGCTAATGTCCAATAAGCACATGAAAATAAGTTTGACATCATTAGTCATTAGGGAAAGATAAAATACTATCTCATTTTGTTCTAATTTGCATTTCCCTAATGACTGATGATGTTAAGCTTCTTTTCATGTGCTTATTGGACATTTGTATATCTTCTTTGGAGAGATATCTATTCAACTCCTTTAACCATTTTTAAATTTTTTATTGTTGTGGTTGAGTTGTAGAAGCTCTTTACATATTTTGGATATTAACATTTTATCAGTTAGGTGATTTGTAAATATTTTGCCCCATTCTATGGCTTGCCCTTTTATTCTGTTGATAGTTTCCTCTAAGGCACAAATGTTTTAATTTTGATGTACTGCAATTTATGTTTTTTTTCTTTGATTGTCTGTAATTTGGGTGTCATATCCAAGAGATCATTGCCAAATTCAATGTCCTGAAGCTTTTCCTCTGTGTTTCCTTCTAAGAGTTGTATAATTTTAGCTCTTAGTATACCTAAGATCCATTTTGGACCTTTGATCCATTTTGTGTTAATTTTTTTGTATACCATGTAAGCTAAGGGAGCAACTTCATTCCTTTGCACATGGATATCCAGTTTCTCTAACACCATTTGTTAATAAGACTGTCATTTTCCCATTAAATATCTTTGGCACTCTGTCAAAAATCATTTGACCATATGTGTGAGGGTTTATATCTGGGTTGTCTATTCTATTCCAATGGTCTATATGTCCATGTTTATACCAGTACCACATTGCATTGATTACTTCTGCTTTGCAGCAAATTTTGAAATCAGGAAGTATGAAAACTCCAACTTTGTTCTTCTTTTTCAGAATTGTTTTCATTATCAGGGGTCCCTTATACTTTCATGTGAATTCTAGCATGAACTATCAGACATCTAATCAGATCTGTCAATGACCTGTGAGAAATCTTATAAAAGAGCTTTGTGATTGAATTTAATGTATTTTAAAGATATAGAGTAATTTACCTTTTAAAACTTATTATGGAAGTTTTTAAAGCTTATTTTCTAAGAATTTATTTTACCCAAATTGTCAAATGTATTGACACATTTTTCAAAATTCTTCCTTACTTCAAAAACCATGAAACTCTGCTAAGAGAATAGAAATAAGATTTAACTAACTGGAAAGATACCCACTAATCATCACATAAAAAGCAATATTTTTAAGAGGTCAATTCACAATTCAATGCATTTCCCACCAAATTCTAGTAGGCTTTTGGTAGAAATTGATACAGTGATGACAAAATTCATATGGAAATTCAAAGGACTTAGATTAGACAATACAATTTTGTAAAACAAGAACAAAGTTGGAGGATTTATACCATCTGATTTCAAGACTTGCTATAGAGCTAACTAATTAAGATAGTGTGGTACTGGCATAGGAATAGACAGACAGATCAATGAAACAGATTTAAAAAGTCTAAAAATAAATTTGTAAACATAGTTGATTTTAGAAAAAGCACCAAGATAATTCAGTGTGGAAATAATAGTCTTTTCAACAAATGGCACCAGAATTACTAAATATTCACTTTAAAACAGAACTTTGACCTATATCTCTCATTTTTTTTCACAAAAGCTAACTAGAAACATATTATAGACCTAAAACTATAAAACGTCTAGAAGAAAACATAGCAGAGTATCTTCATGATTATGTCTTCTTGATCTTAGAGCAGGAAAAATTTTCTTAGACAAGACACCAAAAAAAAAAAAGGAAAGGAAAAATTATAAAATTGGAGTTCATATAAATTAAAATTACTATTCTTCAAAAGACATTGAGGAAATAAAAAAATAAGCCATAGATGAGGAGAAAGTAATAATGATGTGTATATATAAAAAAGGACTTACATTTAGAACATATGAAAAAAAACCCTCTAACTCAATAACAAAAAGATAACAGATTTTTTAAATGAACAAAATACTCAAAAGACACTTCATATACATAGACCCACAGACACACACATACACACAATGGCACAAGGAAATTAGGAAATTTGATTCATGGCTACACAGGCATAGACTTTGAACTCAACATAGTTAAGTAACCAATTAGCTCATAAAAAGTTGCTCAACATCACTAGTCATCAAAGAAAAACAAAGTAAAACTAACATGAACTGAAACTCTTATATATTGTCCATAGGAGTGTAAAATTGTTCAGTCACTTTGGGAAATAATTTAGAAATTTCTTATAAAGTTAAACACCTATCCTATGATTCAGCAATTCCTCTGCTAGTTATTTATTAACAATAACCAAATCTGGAGACATTTTACATGTCTGTCAGCAGGTGAATGGATAAACGAATTGTAGTCCATTCACATAAAGAGTTCTACTCAATACAAACCACGGAGTCACTGAAATTCTCAACAATGGATGAATTTCAGAAACACTATGTTGAGAAAATTAAGTCACACGAAATGGTGCACACCATATGATTGCATGTGATGTTCTAGAACAGAAAAGACTAAGCTGTGGTGACAGAAATCAAAATAATGGATGCAAAGGTATTGACTGCAAAAGGATATGAGGGAGCTTTCAGGGATGGTGGAATTGTTCCTTATCCTTAATGGGGTAGTAACTGTGGTAGCATATACTTTGAACTCTGCTTTAAATCTATACACTTTTAAAATATAATTTATAATTCAATAAGTTGTTTTTTAAAAAAGTTTGTTCCATCTTCTTTGATAAAAGAATATGAATAAAAACAGTCCATTAATTGGATCAGGATTAGGGCTAGTGTTTTCCACTATTGTCTTCTCAAGACATGTCATTAGAGTATACACCAGTGCATCTTCCTTCCCCACTCCCCCGTGAATTCTGGTGTGCCAATATCCTTGACAAGAGTCCTGAAGCCTTCTTGAGGTAGGGGACATTGTCATTCCACTGCACAGTGAGTTCTCTGGGGTGCCACATGTTTCCCATGATTTCCTGAGGCATGTATGCAAATATACTTTTATAGTCTTTATTATACTGATTTTAATTAGTTATATCAACTTAACTTTCATTTTGTCAAAGGGGACATCACCACACTAGTTATGTAACTAAACATAGCACCTTTTTTCTGTAATAAGTCCAGCAAACTTTTTTGTTCTATGTTTTTGCAATGATGAGCCATTTTGGTAGAGATTCACTATTCAGCAGGACCCTTGTTGTATAGTAGAATTTTAGTTTATAATCAGCCTCAGTCCATCCTCTTGCTTTCAAGCAGAATTGCCTTAAATCATTCCAGATTGATTCAATCTTTATCCTATTTTTAAGCACTTACCAGGAATGAAATTTCCATCTCCTTTTCTAACTTTTAGAATTATAGTCTTTGCAGCTCTTATTTCAGGAAAACTCTTCTCTGCTCCAACTCAAATCCTCTGTTCTGACATTTAGTCATAAAGGCAGGGCAAGGCATTTATCAGCCTGGCACTGATAATCAGCAGATCCCAGAAGTGATAAGTAGCCAGTTAACATAACAAGAGTGGAGCCCAAGAACAGCAAAGAGAGGAAGGTGATTTAATTTATCAGGATAGACTAGTTTACACTCTGGTAGCTAATAATCCAAAAAATCTTAGTGGATTAAAACAATGACGGTTTGTTTCTCACTCATGCTGAATTTCTATCGAAGATTGGTGGGGGCTGGGATGCGTTGACTCTGCTCCAAGTCATCCTCACTCAGGAATCCAGATGAATGGAATTTCCAAAATCTGGACCATAATTGTCACTTTCAATAAATGTCACTGAACAACTCACCAGTCCTGAGAGGAAGCAGTAAATTACTAACCTCTCAGGGTTCGGGAAGGAAGGGATATTGGTGAATAGTAGGATTGTTGACTATATTCTTGGCCACATTGGTTTCTAAAACTATAGGAATGTCAAAGATCCTCAAAGGGTTGTATGTACCTGCAAGTAGCAAAGCTTTAAGACTTCATGAAGCAACTGGGCTAAAGGACAGATCTGAGCTACAATCTCAAGAGTGGCAAAAACAAGAGGAACTGGAGGACTGGATAGAAACTTAAAAGCAGATAAAATTACATCTCTGGCCTTGCAACCTGTGGCAGGGGGAACAGGTGTCAAAGGGGCTCTTGGTAGCAGGAATGAGATCATTAGTATCAGAGTATCAATGAGAAGAGTTTGGATCTGGGCACAGCTTGAAAGCACAAAGGCCAGTCTTGAGGCACTATGTCTTGAGGCAACTGACAAAGAGAACCCCTACATTATATCTGGTGGGTTTCTCTGGGTAGAAATTGAAGACTACTAAATTATTTATTTTATTTTATTTATTTATTTTGAGAGACAGAGAGATTGAGAGAGAGCATGCACAAGCAGGTGGGGGCGGGGAATCCCAAGCAGGCTCTGAGCTGTCAGCGCAGAGCCCAGTGCAGGGCTTGAACACACAAACTGTGAGATCATGACCTAAACTGAAACCAAGAGTCAGACGCTTAACTGACTGAGCCATTCAGGTGCCCTCCAAGTTTTTTGTGCTTCTTGATGGTGTTTTGTGGAAAAGGGGCTAATAAGCTACTAAATGTGAAGAGTCTAAATGAAAGGAAACTATAAAAAGAGGGGGGCAGAGGTAAAGAACTGGGTCTGGCAGCCCCTGATGTCTAGTGTCTTACAGTTTACTTATCTGGGGAGAAGGAAGTGCACACATGAAATAATAAACAACTGACTACTTAACTGCCCCTAGGTGATCTAGAGTGGGTGCACAGAAGGGCAGCTTCCAGAGAAAACTCCACAGGTGAGGTTGGTGTGGTTCAGTTGCTCAGGTATGACAACTTTCCATGGCTATGTGTCTAGTCTACCACCATGGCTAGTATATCACAGAGACATTCTTTAGTTGCCCAGCAGCATGAGTGACTTTATAGGAGCATGTCACCAGAAACAACAGGTAAACTAGATGGTGCCTTCTATATCATTCTAGGGAAATAACCTTTAGGACATTTGCTTCAGTTCAACCACAAACCTGGAAGACCCTTTCTCAGGTAGATCAGGATTAATAACTGAGATCTAAGTTGAAGAAAGGCTTTTGACTCATGCAGGGAAGGGTGTTTTGAGTCCTGTTCTAGCATAGAGTAAGTAGGTAAAAAACAAGACAATGTTATGTACTTCCACAGCTGCAAAATTTATCTTTCCCTGAAATTTCCAAATCCAAATCTTATCCTATACTTTTCTTTCAGAGCTTCAACTGTCTACTGAGCTGTTCTACAGACACTTGAAATCAACATGCCCTGAAAGAATTAAGCATATTTCCCCAAAGATTATCCCTCCTCCTACTTGCCAGAGGAGAGCAACATGTTTGTTTACTCCAGTGAGAAACTTCTGATCCTTCCTTGCCTCTTGCTTCTAAATAGCTAAATCCAGTCAGTCACCACATTCTAATAATTCCAACTCCTTAAAAGCTCTAAATGGGCCCCCTTTCTCCATCCACACTGCTCCAGGTCTTCACATTTCTTGCCAAGACTGTATGATTGCACTTGTTCTCCCACCTCCACTCCCTCCCCAGCCCCTTCTGTTTTTCCCTTAGCAAATGGAGGCTGCTTCTTAGCAGGTAACACTATCATGTTAATCCTCTTTAACAAGCTGTTGCCCTAAAAGATAGACTCCAAACTGCCTAGCTGGCCATTCCCTATCTGGCATCAGTGGATCTCCCTAATGCCAGTTCTTGCTCAGAGTCCAAAGCTTTTGCCCTATAAATGAACCCTGCTTTTTTCCTTTTCTTTTGAGGTTCTCACACATCTTTTCTGGATCCCTTTCTTTCTTCCAGTGAAGTGACTGACAAGTGCTACAATTCAGGTAGGTAGCCTGATGTATCCCATACATTATGGTGGAACAATCCAACCAACCATCCAACCAACCATCCAACCAACCATCCAATCAACCAACTAACCAACCAACCAATCAACCATCCAACCATCCAACTATCCAACCAACTAATCAACCAACCACGTTTATAGCTATGGAATTCCATTTCCCTCTACTGCTCTAGCCTACATATATCTGAACACTTCAGTCACTCCGTGTTTGATCCAAAGGGCTATCAGCCAATTTTTCATAACCCTGTTGTTTTTTTCCAGCCTTTAAATTAGAAACAAAAGTATAAATGCAAAGCCATTCTAAAATATCTAACCACCAGTTAATCTCTAGAGACTTTACATCTAAATTCCTTATTGAATAATGATGAATAATCTTAAAATGTAAATTAGGCAAGTCTCATTTTTACTGAAAATATGGGGAGATTTAAATGTACCCAAACCTCATTGACTAGAGTATGCTATGTATTTTTCTTGGAAATCTATTTCAGGCTGATCAGTATTGCTCTTTAGCTGTAGTCTAAAAAGCAAACTCAGCCAGCTGTTCTGCAAATGCCAATCAGAAGAGAAATTAGTTGAAAGAATGTAGATAGATCTGTATAGGTCTATAGGTCTGTTTTCATTACTGAAAATTCAACCTACCCCTTTTTTGAATGGGAGGTCAGTAAAATGACATATATGAAGGTCAAGAGGTTATTTTTATTAAATGAAAACAAAACTCAAAGCCCAGTAATATTCACTGTAAAAAAGAGAGAAAGAGAGAAAGAAAGAAAAGAAACAGGTACTTTTACGCTGGGCTTAATAATTTAACATGGAAAACAAATAATTTAGCTTTAGGTAAAGAGCATTTAGTTATTATTAATTATAATAGTTACAGAAAATAGCCTGGACTTTGAAGATGCCAGGTCTAGATTTTGTTATACTGTATGCAAATTAATAAATGTCTCTTAATTGCAAAGGGGAGCCATACAAGAGGGTTAGCACGTTGAGAACATTGTACCTCATCGGCTGCAGGATTCTACATAAGGCTGAATATTTTATCTGTTGCTGTAGAAGATTATGATCAGCCCCATAACCAACATTTAACACAAGAAATAAACTTAGTTATTAAAGAGGTAACTAAGATTTTTACCAGCAAAAAATTGTGGTTTTATGAGTACAGTTGTGGAATATAGAAATGAAGTATAAGCCATAAGCTGAGTTTACAATTTTAAACACTAAGGCATGGCCAGGTTTGGTATTCATTTCACTGACTGCCTCTTCCACCCACTTACTTTTTAGTTCAGAGTTAGATTGGAATGGGGCTCTGGGGGTGGAGGCTGAAGTGGGGGAGAGGAGCGATTACGGCCAGGAAATCCACTCTGAATTCAGCAACAAAACTGAGCAATGAATCCCAGAGTGCAGGCTGCTTCATATAGGCTTAAGATTTAGAAGTCCTTGAATAGAACCCAATAATTGTGAGGCAGCTTTGTGGGCTCCAGACTGGTAACAGGGAATCTGGGTGGTTCAGGTGACAAGAATCCAGATGTGTGTATAAGATTCAAGTGATCTTTCAAATTCCAGTTAGACGAGGGACCATACAGGAAAATAGCTGGCACACCATTGCTGAATGCAAGCATAATTCCCAATCCAGAGTAATCCAAGCCCTCCGTCATCATGAATGAGAGCAGTAACCCCAGTTCTTAAATCCCAGAGCAGATTCAGGATTCATGGGCAGATACTGTTAGCGACTGAAAACTGGATACTAAGAAAAACACTTCTTCCATTGACAAATAGGACAGTTCACTCTGCCAGGCAGTTCGAGATGCTATCCTGCAGGGACTTCTGAGGAGCTAACATGAGTCCCTAAATGACGAAAAAGCAAAAACTGGTCATTCTTGAAGGTGAGGTGTCCCGAAAAGCTTTTAATTCACTTTGGTATTTGGTCTTCACCTGTTTCTGGTAAACACAGAGTACCATCCACATATCATAATTAATTAACAGTTGTTAGTAATTAATTAACAGTCATTCTAGGAAACTTAATGGTATAATTTGCCATGCTTTGTAGAAAAGAAATGTAATACACTGACCATGATAGCTTATATCATAAAATAAGACTCACTGGTTGCATTGTGCTTACAAATATTTTGATTGCTGTTATTTGAATTCAATAAAATGTAATGAGGTGCTCTTAGCCTCTGGGCAAAACTGACACAGAATTTAATTTGCACTAGTCAGCTGAAGGCACAAAATGTTCCCAGGAAAAATTCTGCTGTGCCATACAAACATGCAACTCTTACTGACAGGTTCTTGGAAATCCTGTGCATAAACTTCCTATGCAAATGAGAGGGAGGGTATCCTGCTAACCACAGACACTACCGGAACTAAAGTACAGTGTTCAGTTATTTGACAGAATAAACTACATTGTTTCTAGATCTTACTTTGCTCCCTAAAGGTCAATATTTTCATTTTACAACTTCTAGCTAAAAGCATTGGCAAATAAAGCAAAATGGGGCGTGTGTGTCTTTTTAAGGGAATTTAGTAGAAAAGAGACAACTTGAAATTAATTCCAAATTACTTTTTGGTGGTTTGTACATGACCTCCCACAGTCATGGGAACTAGAGGCCAAGGTGACTTTCTCTCAGTGACTGGGACAGGGGAATTTTTTTTTCTTCCTGAAGAGTCAGGATTATGTGACCTTATAAATTGGTCTCATTACAGAGCTACTGACAGACAGACATATTGGTTGCTGCCAGTAGGCATATGGGCTGAAATTTGGAGGAGGAGGGGAGAACAGATGGAGTGGAGAAACAGAGTGATGGACGGGCCCCTCACACAGGGCCCAGCTGGTAGGGAGCAGGTCAAGTCTGTTACTGCTACGCTGGGAAAGATAAGAGTGTCAGCAATGGGGAAGGTGACTCCATCAATCAGCCTTTTCATTATAGCAAGAATGAGCCTTGTGGTCTGAGGGGCTGGTCATCCCACACCCCACAGGTGGCAACTCTGAAGCGGCTTACCTTTCACATTGTCTTAAGGAAGAAGAATGTGCCCTTCACAAGTCAACTTTAGTCATGGCAGGTCCTTCAGAGAAAACTCAGTTGATGATTTAACATCTTAAATTTTGTCTTCAAGTGTTTTTATTTTGAGTATAATATTACATGAATGTTAGACTTGGTAAAATAAAAAAGTAACATTACAAAGGGTTTTGGATGAACCCTATCTTCTACCTCTATGGCAAAGTCCAAGGTAAATGAGGTAGAAGCAGGGAGGTGGAGTGTTTCTAAAACGTAAGATCCTTGAGAGTAGTGACTTGTTGGTTTTGTTCATCTCTGGTACCTAAGTGCTTAAAACAGAGGTCTGTCGGGGCGCCTGGGTGGCGCAGTCGGTTGGGCGTCCGTCTTTGGCCAGGTCACGATCTCGGGGTCCGTGAGTTCGAGCCCCGCGTCAGGCTCTGGGCTGATGGCTTGGAGCCTGGAGCCTGTCTCCGATTCTGTGTCTCCCTCTCTCTCTGCCTCTCCCCCGTTCATGCTCTGTCTCTCTCTGTCCCAAAAATAAATAAGAAAAAAAAATAAACAGAGGTCTGTAGTACGTATTTATTGAATGATTAAGTCAAAAGAATAGGAAATGCTCCAAAAATAACTTTAACTTCCAAGCGAATGTATTTTCTGGTTCTTTTCCTGACATCCGTTTTCACTTTCCCAACTATTTTTTCTGCTCATTGAACCTACGTTCAACAGGTTTGAGTTAGGTAAGGAGCAGCAGTGGGTGGAACATTTGAGACTAGAAGTAGCTAGTAGATACACTCAGCTGGCTGAGCATTGAACTGAAGTTTCACACTATGGTGAGGACATGACAAAATTTGGGGAAAGGAATGTTTCTTTTATTCTGGGGAATATATCCTTACATCATACATAATCCTGAGAGACTGGTTTGGTTTTCTTTAGTTTTCTCAAAAGCAGAATATAATCTTATTTATTTTATTACTCATTACAATGAAAATAATGCTACTTAATAAATGTTGAATCAATGAGTTTAAATAATTATTTTCTATTCATAGAGATTTCTAGGAGAGGGTAGTTTCCATAAACTAATTTGGTGCTCTTAAATATTTCAGGGAGAAAACAAAAATTACCCTAAAGGATTAGGAATGTGATCCAAAGATCACTTAATTTGGAAGTATTTTGATCTATAATTTTATTTATTTCAGAGAGATACATTTATTCTCTTAAATAATAACATTTTTACTGAAAATTGGATCATGTGGAAATTAGAACAGCTTTGGAAATCAGAATGGCACACAGTTGAATCTAACAAACTGATCTTAATAATTAATTATTAAAACAGACTAATCTATGAAGGTAGGTATTACTAATTTATAGATATTTGAAGGTTATAGACCTGATCAAATAGGCTAAGTATCTGATATTTATTTGTATTTTCTTTTATCTTCCAATTAGAAATTAGTAACATATATATCACTCATAATATAAGAAAATAATAAACTTTTTTGAGGTTTCTAAAGAAATTCATTTTGTTTTAATTCTCAAATTCTCAAGTTTCTTTTACATAGTAACAGAATGTAAGGCTACAAAATTAGTTTGCCTATCTTAAAAGATAACCATCTATTTATGAAATTAGAACAGATTTTGAATAAATAACTAGAAAAAAGTTTGTTACATTTGAAAATTTGCCCGTATTTAAATTGTTGGGGAGAGTTGACGCCTGTGTGATACAATTTGCTTCACGGATCCTACTGGAGTCTCAGGAAGGACACATTGCTGACCTCAGTAACCAGTTTAGATAGCGGTTTCCTAATTGATAATGAAGGGTTTGAACTAACAAATGAGTCTTAGATTGAAGGAGGCTTGCTACTAAACACATTAGAGGAGGAGGCAGTGATTAAGTGCTTGGGCTCTAGAATGAGAAGGGTTTGACTCTGAATCTGGTCCTGTAGCCTTAGGTGAGTTAATTAACCTATAATTCTCTTTTTCTTGGAAGTTCGTGTTGACATTAAAACAGATAATGCATTCCAAGCACCTACCGCAGAGTCTGGAACAGAGTTAGCACTCATAGATAGTAATGGTTTGCTGTTGCTGTTAGCTTTGCTTACACTGCAGTTTGGTTCTTAACTGCCCCAGAGATACTTACGCTTTTGTCTTCCTACTCTCCAAAAACTACCTTTGAAGAAAATCTAGGAATTCTGCTTTTCTTCCTTTCCTTCCTTCTCTTTGGCTGCCTTTCCTCCTTCCTCCGTCCCTTCTTTTCTTTCCCATGTCTAAAGTCAACAGATTTTTAAATATTTGCTATATGGGAATCCAAAAGCCTCATGCAGGTAGGACTCTTTTAAGAATACAGTTTCATTGTTTGTAAACAGGATGATTGACGTTATCTGAATTATCCCAGAAGGGGAAAAATACTTTATAATTATAACAGAAAATGCCCAATAGGAGGATAATATATCTCCTGTAAAGATAGATGAGACTTTGAATTCCTGAGGGTATTTTTCATTCAGTAGTGTTGATCATAGCATAAAAAGTCATGATGGATCAAAGGTATGCCCTCTTCCAGATTTTCTAGTGGCTTGAAGGACCTTCACTTTCTTGACTATCCTAAAATATATATTAGCATTTTCCCTGAATATATTTGCTTCTCCCAATGTGGTAGATATTCAAATGCTGGTCTCCTTTAGAATAAGCTTGCTGCCATTTATTTTGGAGAACTGTGCCAATCCTCTAGAGAGGAAACTCTCCCCACCCCCTTGATTTCATTTTTTCACAATCATTTGGATTTCCATTGATCCTAAAATAGCATGGAAGTATAAATAGTAAAAATAGGTGTGCTCAAGTATTTCTATATCTATGTATTTATTAAATTTGTGATTTGAAACTTCCGATATCGACATTCGGAAATTGAGAATTGACTATGGAGGAGAGAGCCCAACCACAATCTGGATTATTTTTCAAATGCTTTGGGTTTGGCAAAAACTAAACTGCTTGTTGCCAAGCCCCTTTCCTCTTAATTTTTAAAAATCATGTGTGTTTCAAGGGAAATTTAATCCACATGTTTCTGATTCATTTGCACTTAAGCTGTCAAATTGTTTTGTAATCACAAGTCTCTATCTTTCTCTCTCCACAGAAAGTTGGGTTTTTCCAAGTGTGCACAAACAACCTCTCAGAAGAATGAATTGAATTTTGAATTCAGAAATCAAGATGGGCAAAAATGTGTATATCTTACCTGCTCTTGGGAGAGGAAATGATTTTTGGATTTTTGACCCTGATTCAAACCTTTTGATGTAGACATTCACTTGCCCTTGAAAATATGTAATTCCTCCCTCCAAGAAAAGTATTTTTAGAGTTCAAAATATGTAGTAGAAAGGGCCAATGGAGCAGGAAGATTCTAATTCTTTAAAAGTGTAAGTAAATATGACTATGAATAATAATTAGGGTTTTGTTTTATAACAAAAAACTTACTTTAAACTTCATAATCTCCACATTTGGGTCTCTTGCCACTATTAGTTCTTCATCTCTTAGATGTGAGCTTAACAAAGCAAAAGTGCAAACTTTCTTTCCCCAAAATACTTTATCTAAAATTAGTTTAAATTATAAATAGGAGAATTTATAGGGGGGAAATAAACACGATATTTTAAAAAGCTTGTTTCATCTCTGAAAATAGCACAGAATTTGCTCTATTTACATTTTTTTTTTCTTATAAACCATTCTGTAGTGAGATAGATCAAATACTGAAGCTTACTGTGATAGAATGTCCCATTTGGGAACATTAAGAACTTTTGTTTTATGGGAATTCAAACATAGTTACTCCCATTTGGATCTCTTAGGAAGTGCTAATTCCGAACACTTCCTCCTTTATCTTGAGATCAAACCATTTGGACCACTTATTATCATGTACCCAGTAAAACTCAATCTGTTGTGTTAATTAGTTATGTAAACACAATTTATATTGTGGGGGACAAAGCAGGACTAGGCAACTGGGTAGGTGAGAAAAGATCAAAGATCTTCCTTAATAAATTGTTACGCTAATTAGTGTTTGTCTTGTAGTGCTTCTCCAGGGGGTCTTTTAAACCCAAGCTTGGGAAAACCTGCTAGAGAACAAGAAAGCGTTGGCAAAAACAAATCATGCCAAGCTCCCCAAACTGACTTAAAATCAGTGAAGTGAGAGAAAAAGGAGCACACACACACACACACACAAAGAGGTAAAAGGGACTATCGATTCCTCTTGAAGAGACCCTACTCTTAAGAGTAAAATATGGAGAACTATCAGATCACATGTAGCTTATTTTTATACTTGAAATCAGCTTCCCCAACCCCACCTCCACCAGGAAAGATTGTGTATAACCTATTTGAAAAATAATCAGTTAGAGTCTATATCTTTCAGAAAATTTTCAAAAAGTACCTAAACTTTGGGAAGACAAAGGGCCCTGGGAGGTGCCTCTCCCCCAATCACCATTGCCCAAGCTTGACCCTGCCTAATTCTTCTTTATAGCATTTACCACCATCCAACATATACATAACTTATTTATCTTTTTTCTCTGTCTCTTGCAGTTAGAAAGGCCATGATATCAGGGAGTTCTGTCTGTTTGTTTACCACTGGTTTGTTCAGTGATGGACTGAAGAAAAGAATAAATGTGTAGGAATGTTCTAAACATTTTAGAAGTAAAGTGGTATCATGTGGGGTGGTCCCACCACTTGCAAGATGTAAAATGGCCTTGGGCAATTCACTTACTCTTTCTGAATTGTATTTCCTCATATGCATATGTGGTCATTATTATCTGCTTTTCTCGCTTGTGTCAAGATTGGAGACGATTTGTGTAAGCTATCCAGAAGTGCCCAGCACTTAGAAGATGCTCATGTAAATTGTACTTACTGTTTTGTTGTTCTTACCCTCATCATTTCTTTTTCCTTTGTCTTTATGCAAGGCAAGGAAGATTAAGACCCTTTGGTTTAGTATCATTTTCTTTGTTTCTTTTTTTACCTTGCTCCTCCTTTTTGTTGTTGTTTTTGTTTTATTCATATTTTCTTAATTCTACAATACTTTCTTGATAGTTAATCACCTCAAATATTAAAGAGGCAAAAATAATATAAGCCAAATAAATAACAATTTATTACGACTATTCTTTAATTTTCTTCAAAGCTTTCCACACATTTATAAGTTACTACTAATTTCCCAATTTCCAAATATAGTAATAGGTAGTGGTGGGTGTTTTCTGTTTCCAAGTATTGTTATTTCCAACCCCAGGGGTATTGAGTTATCACCCACCTTGCCCAAGTTTGTTAAATAAGACTTTGTAGGCTTCCTTGAAGCTTTGTGGAGATGGACTAATCCCAGATCTGTATCTAGGATTTGCCTGGGCCTCAGTCATACCTTTTGTTATTTTATTTTATTTTATTTTATTTTATTTTATTTTATTTTATTTTATTATTTTTTTAAATTTATTTTTTAATTTAAATCCCGGTTAGTTAACATATATTTTAATAATGGTCTCAGGAATAGAATTTAGTGATTCATCACTTACATATAACACCCAGCGCTCATCCCAAGTGTCCTCCTTAATGCCCCTTGCCCGTTTAGCCCATACCCTCACCAAACACCCTGCCAGCAGCCCTCAGTTTGTTCTCTGCATTTAAGAGTCTCTTATGGTTTGTCTCCCTCTCTGTTTTTATCTTACTTTTGCTTCCATTCCCATATCTTTTAATTTCAGGTCTTGTCTCTAAATGACAGCCCTGTCCTGAAACTCCCTCTATGAAGGCTAGGAGTGCAGAAGAAAAGAGGTAGCTAAAAGAGCCCAAGAGGTTGTCCTTTTAGAATGTTCTTCATCTTTTCTTATTTTCTGACACTGTGCCTATTTCACAAGTTCTCAGTTGTTATGTTATAGTTAACCTGAAAATACCTTTTGACCTATTATTAAAGTAATATGTAAAAAATAGTAATATGTAATTGTTGCAGCAAATTTTGAAAGTCTGGACAAGCAAAAAGAAAAAAAGAGAACAAAACAATCTGTAATCTCATTAGATAAATCCTTTTTCTGTTGTACAAATACTTATTATCATAAAAAATATTATAGTACATAGAGAGCTGTTTTTAAATTTATAAGTTAGCATCCTTCCAGCATTAAACACAAAAGCATCATTTTAATGATAAAGTATGCATTTATCACTTTCTATTAAAACAATCATTTATCTGTAGAGATGATGAAAAAATATATTTGAGAAAAATTGAAAATAGGGATTTTTTTATGGCAGATAAAAGGAAAAGAGTTGATAGTTTTAGCTTATATTCTGCCAAATAACTCTATTCTTATGGTATTGCTTTCTTCTTCTCTCAGAAAAGCCTTTACACACATGTAAATTGTAGACCCGTCTCTGTAACCTGGAATTACAATAAAAAACCTTCTCTGTCTTGTTCAATATTTTCTCTCTCAATACCCAGGACATTACTAGTCACATGATAGTTCTCAATAAATATTAGTTGGATAGCAGAACAAATGAAGCTAAATCATAGACAAATACTATCTCATGAGATTTTCACCAGCTTGTTTGTTTTGCCACTATGAGAATAAATGAAATGACATTTGCTCCTTTTAGCTCTTATCTCTTTAAGTGTCATTATTACCTATGCTCAAAGCTGCCAGGTCAGTGTTCTCCAAAACATGGACCATCTTGAATCAGAATTACCTGGAGCACTGGTTATAAATACAGACTCTGGGCCCCAGCCTAAACCTGCTCACATAGAATATCTAAATTTGGAGCAAGGGAAAGTTTGAGGACTACTTTCTGGTGGGGTCAGTAACCAACTCAATTCTGCATATCAGCTACTAGCATAAGTATAGAACATACCGTCCTTCCCAGCCTGTGTGGGATTAATCCATCATGAGGACAGATAGAGCTAAGGGGAAAATATGTGTTTTTATAAAAACAATGACATTATCTTTATGATTAGAGGATGCTGAGGAACTATTGAGGGCAAAGAAGTCACATTTGAAGGTCAATTTGTTTTGTGTGGAAACAATTTCATGGGACAAGTCTAATCAAAGTAAGAAAAATAACGCAATCTAGGTTTATGAACGTTTCTTTTCACTGCTTTTTCTGTCTCTGTGGCATCTGTCCACTGAAAGTTATTTTAAAAAATGCCCAATTCGCCGGTTATAAACAAGAATCTAATGTATGAAAGACATTTTCTTCTATACTTTCTGTACACAGTACAGCTTTTAGAGGTACCTAAGTTTGCTCAGGTATTGTTCAATCTCTGAATGCATTAATTATATCACTCTATCTAATCAACCTGATAGAACCAAAAGCCAAACCTTTAAAAAAAATGTGTTTTTGCAAGAAGATGTGAAAATTAATATGGCATGTAGGTGCTGTTGGTTCCAATTACAATCAATATCTGTCCTGATTTGTGCCTCTTGTCTCTATGACAGCAAGGGGGCTGGCTAAGGGAATACATCTGCTCCTCTCTCCCAAAGGGGCTCAAAACAAGTGGGTGACCTGCAGTGTTTATTATTAAGTTTTCAAAGGGAAAGTTGTTTTGGTCTAATTGAAGCAATAATATGAGAGAGGTTACTTCTGGTCAGTTCCCTGCTGTTTTCACTCTGGAGAATATATTCCAGGTGTTCCCGTGCTAGGCTCAGTGCAGCACCACCTTCTTTGAGCGTAGGCATGTTAGTGCCAGCAGAGCAATAAACTAGCGTTAGGAGTTTAAGCCACTTTTGGCATTTCAGAAACAGTTTTTCTGAGTTCACTTCTTAGTAAACCAGATGGTTAATGATCACATTCATTTTCAAGACTTCCAGTGACTGTGGAATAAGGCAACGAGACTTTATAAATCTCTAAGACGTTAAAGGAACAATTTCTTTTCTTTCCCTGCGCTCTAAGTCTTTGTCACACCAAAGTAGCTGTAGTGGCAATCATTATACTTTTTCAGTAGTTTTTTTTTCTTTCCATCCAGATTGATGGTTCACCTCAAGGAAATGAACAAAGAAAAATGAAGATTTCTCTACTGAGTCAAAATATTAGCCATCATTAATTCATAACTGTTTATTGTGTTTCTTTGTTTTTGAAAAATAATATTCTAACCCACTGATTTTCAAATATCTCTGGGGTATCAAATAATATCAAGGATGATTAGTGAAATATATAAATTCTGAATCTGGATTTTGGAGATAAATACAAACATCTAGTATGTAAGATTTGTCTCTGATTTACCTGATGTACATATGACTATCCATTTCTAGTGAAAAAGGTTATCACAAACAACAGTTTGGGATTTTCAGATGTGACTTTCACTTATTGGCGAGCAAATAAATGCCATAAATTTTATTATTACTTTGAGAGATTTTCCCCCAAAGTTACAAAATTAAAAATATATTAGTCAGTAGAAGTTGATCTTAATTTTAAGAATTGTGTGCAATATTCATTTAAGAGATTTTAATCTCAGTTAAATTCTCAGGTAACCCATATTGGTAATCACAAAAACAAAACACTATTCTAAAATTGAAATTCAACTTCTTCCTAGCTCCAAGTGGAATTTTGGATTTTGCTTATTCTCTTCTGTGAACCTAGTATGAACCCAGAGACCAAAATAGTCACATTAAGAATATGGGCTGGATTTCAGGCTAATCAGGGGAAATGCCTGGGGAGGGTGGTGGTGGTGATGTCTGCTGCTCACCCGCTTAATCACGCAGACTTTTTGAATCCAGGACACTTCCAGAGCTTGAGTGGTAGCGATTGCTCAGTTCACATTCCCAGATGTGCAAGTCAAAGGGTCTAGCACCAAATGTCCTCAAAGGCAGGGCTCTCAGATGGGGATTGCTTCGCCTCTCCAGAAAGAGAATAATGAGTGGCACTCAGTGTCAAGGACATCATAGTTATAAAGCACTTTGGGTTCTTTGGATGATATTCAATGTGCTATGCAGGATCAGGATTATTACTTATGTATTTTCACTCACTCCAAGGAGAGGGCAGAAACCTAACCCCAGTGACTGTGTATCAGGCAAAGGAAGCTGACAGGCACATTCCTGACATTATTCTTTCCCTGTCCTTCCAAATACCACACACATAGGCATAGTCAATTACAGGGGAGCAGGTGAGTTCTGCAAATTAACATGGGGGAAAGTTGTAGAAAGTTGTGGGGGTGGGCTGGGGACGGAGAAGAGAAGGGAAGGACTGTTTGGTTGAGGCAAGCAAATCACAATGCCACTTATTGTGTATGACAATTGATAAAAGAAGATTTAAATTATTGAACAGGAAACAAACTCCAAATGATTCCATTCTGAGTGTTTCTAAAAGGTTTGTGATGTCATTGTCTCCATTTGAAGAGATTTGTCCCAAAACAAAAATGAGTCTTTTTTTTTATGTTTATTTATTTTTGAGAGCGCAAGAGACAGAGAGAGAGAGAGAGAGAGAGAGAGAGAGAGAGAGAGCATGAGTGGGGGAAGGGCAAAGAGAGAGGGAGACACAGAATCCCAAGTAGGATCCAGGCTCTGAGCTGTCAGCACAAAGCCCAATGTGGGGCTCGAACTCACAAACAGCGAGATCATGACCTGAGATGAAGTCGGAAGCCCAACTGACTGAGTCAGCCAGGCGCCCCGATTCCATTTTCATTTGTAACTACAAAAGAGAAAAAGAACTGTTATCACTCAAATGATTTAAAACACTGAAAAAATAGAATAATGTTCTTCCATTTCAGGGGCTGTTGTTAGGGAATGTGCTTAGATTTTTTGGCTTATTGCAGGCTGTAGACATATTGCAGAGCTAATTATTTGCTATTGTTTAATAGTCATAAAAGAACTCTCAGAGATGTGAGATAAGAAGGAAGTATGTGTTACTCCCCCCACCCTTTGTAAAACCGCTTGGCAGGTGATGCCAGAAACCAGAGTAATCACTGCCGATCTTAATAGATGTTCCTATCTAGTCTACACTATTATCATGCCAAATTCATTGTACGTGTACTTTCAAAATTAGCATCTTTGCTGATTATTTCAACAAGATATTAGGCAAACCATAATGATCAGCTCCTGAGTGCTTATTGTTCTATGGTTCAAGATGGGCTTAACTCAAGAAACCTAGTTTGTAAGTTGAAAAGTTGGAGGTTGAAAGGTCCTTTGTTGTGCATAAAAGAGCCACATTTTGAACAACTGGAGATGGATAAAAGGCATGAGGCACCAACCCTGCTGATTTTGTTATTATTTTTATTATTAGAGTGCTCTTCAGGATCATGTAAAAACTTAGAATACTAATGAGCTTCAATGATCACTTTATTGGAGATATTTGAAAGAGACTTATAGCTGATAGAATGTGAAATAAAAAATCACTTACACTATTGTTCTTCAAAACACAAAGAAAGGTAACTTTGAAGTGTTTGTCTCCATAGAACCTTTCGAGGTATGACAAATTAGCTTTTTTTTCAATAAGGAAACTGAGTCAGAAGCTGATTCATTCATGATGAAACAAAAGGCTTGGATCTCCTGTATTTAAAATTGCTATTTAATTATTAACTTTTTAAAAGCTTCTGTTGCTGTTGGTTTTAAAAGCTGCTATCATGGACATAATTGCTGAATAAAAATGCTGAATAAAAATTTAGTGGTGTGAAGGAAATAAAAAGTGATACATTTCCACCAATGCTGAGATGTACACATACAATTTTTTATTTATCTATATTTTATTTGAAAGAGAGGGAGAGCATGTGAGACAGGGAGAGGGGAAGAGGCAGAGAGAGAGAGAATCCTAACCAGGCTTTATGTTCCGAGTGGAGCCTCACACAAGGCTCAATCCCACAACGCTGGGATCATGACCTAAGCAGAAATCAAGAGTTGGGATTTCAACTGACCAAGCCACCTGGGAACCCCCAGACTACTTTAATAATCGTAAATTGGGTTTAATTATTGTTCTTATGCTGCTGGGTGTATAGGTGACCTGCACGTGACAGATAACTTTGAAGTAGAGGTTGTGGGGTAGGGTTGGTTTAACATGGCAGAAACTGTCCTTGAAGACATATAGATGAAATCAGTATCATTTTTGCAGCGGCTGCTGGTATTAGTACCTCATATTCACATGTTTACAGTTTTCAAAACTTTTGTAGCATGTCTTCTTAGAATTTGAAAACCCTGGAGATCAAATAGCCATACCACTTGATTTTATAGATAAAGGAACTGAAAGCCATGAGGTCAATCATCTTCTCTAAGGCCACACACAAAAGGAACCAGGGCCTAAAATCTGGGATCTTGATTATCTACTCCATGACCCCATACTGTTTTAATAAATGTATTTTATCTAATCCTCATCACAGTTATAAAATATAGGAATTGCTACCTATCCTTGTTTTATAAGCAGTAAACATGGCTCTGAGGAGATACATGGCCCCTTATCCAGAGTCCTAAAGCTTGTTAAGGACAAAATTTGATTTAGTAGTTAGGCCTTGTTAAAAATTTTAAAAGTCATCTGAAAAGGCTTTCGGTTACATTTCCACCGAGAAATGATTTCAGTTTATCTGTATGTGATCTGTTGTGGGTCTGTTGAAATTAGCATCAGCTAAATCCTTACAGACCTGTGAAATGAAAGTGGTTTCTATCAAATTATAACTTCAAGTGGACTGAAAGTTTCATCATGTTGCTAATTTTGCACAATGGTTATCAGTAGATGAACTAAGTTACAGTTGACCTTTGACCTTTGGGGTTAGGGGTTCCAAATCCCTACACAGTCAGAAATCCACGTACAGCTTTTGACTCCCTAAAAACTTACTACTAATAGCCTACTGTTGACTGGAAGCCTTACAGATAATATAAACAGTCAATTAACACATATCCTGTATGTTATTGTATTATACACTGCATTCTTACAACCAAGTAAGCTAGAGAAAAGAAAATGTTATTAAGAAAATCACAAAGAAGACAAAATAAATTTATAGTACTGTTCTGTATCTATCGAAAAAAATCTGTGCATTAGTGTACCCATGCAGTTCAAATCTGTGGTAAGGCTTGACTGTGTTTTGCTTATGATTCTATCTGAGAGCTGAGACTTGAAGCTATCATTCTAAAATGAAGCCATAGAAAATACCCCACTTATAAAATGAAACTGGGTAGGAGGATAGGGAGTGCTGAAGTGAGGGAGGATTGTTATTGTACACGCAGTGGTCAGATAGGTTTTCAGGGATGAAGGGATGTTTCAGCAGAGAACTGGAAGGAGCAAGTTATGTAGAAATCTGAAGCAACAGCAAATTGAAGGAACTAAGGTGAGCCTGTGCTTCGCATGGTCGAGTAATAGCAAAAGATAGGGAGAAGATAGAAGGGGTCAGAGGGAGCCAGAACTTAGAAGGCTTTGTGGACCATTTTTAGGGCATTGGATGAATGGCATGAGGAGTCACTGAACAGGTTAGAGCAGAGGAATAAATAAAAAATAAAGTTTTGTATCTTACAAGATCTATTTTGACTGTTTTGTAAGAATTAACTGGAAGGGGCAAGAGTAGAAAAAACAGGGAGAGTTGTTAGGAGGCTCTTGAAAAAAATTCATATCATAAATGATGACTTAGGTTAGGAAAAGTCATCAAATTCTGGTCGTATTTTTGATGATAAAGATGAGAGGATTTATTCAAAGATTGATTGTGAAGTGTCAGAGGAAAAAAATCAATCCAGGATGCTTTTAAAGTGTTTGACCTGGAAAACTAGAAGGATGGCATTGTCTTTTACTTAGAAAAAAATTGGGAGAGGAACATCTTGATGCTAGAGAATCAGAAATCTGTCTTTGGACAACTTATGTTTGAGATGCCTACATATAAATGGAGACTTTGGGAAAGCAGTTGGATTGAGCATCAAGACTGGGGGTAAATTCACGAATGAAAGTAATTATTTGGGACTATTCAGAATCAGGATCTTGTCAAGGGACTAAAGATAAATACAGAAGTTAGAGGATTAGTCTCAGGGATATAAGGAGGAGTTAGTGAGAGCACCACAGAGAAGGAATGGCCAACGAGGAAGGAAGAGTTTGCTGTCTCAGTAGCCGCTGAAGAAAGAATTTGAAGGAACAAAGAATTAATTGGATTTGCCTTTTGATCTGCTTTTTAAATCAAACAGGATGCTAAAAACTCAGTTCAAAGTCAACATCAAGATTATGGTATTTAAGTATGATTACAACGTTTTAAAAATTGCCTACTAGGAAAGATTGATGGGAGCTTTATTTATAGTTTTGTATTTACAGAATTACTGTTTGCCTTTAATTTTTTCCCCATGTAACGGTTGGGTCTGAGAAGATTTGCTCTAATGTAATTTTGCACTCTCATAATGAAGGAACTATGAATAATTCAATAATTCTGAAGACTCTTTTCCCTATAGAGACAGTGTTGTTTAGTGTAAGGAACACAGACTTTGGAGAAGGGAAACCTAAGTGTGAACTCAGTTTTCATATGCATATTAAGCAGTGAGACCTTAGTCAAATTATTTCACTTCTCTGAGGCTTACTCCCTTCCCCCTTAAAATGGGGATACTCATGCCTATTTCTCAGATTTACCATGAAGATTAAATTTAAAAATATAGATAAATTGCCTAACACATTGTGAATATGTCATATTAATCTCTAGGTAATGTAGTATCTTTCAAATAGATGACTTGTTGAAAAAATTGCATTGCATAATACCAGCTACCAGGTCAATATGCAAATTATCTTGACAGTGAACTATGTGTTTAGTGACATATACAGCTCCTTATAGCTGATGGATTCAATGCTTAAAATTTTTAAGCATTTGTTTACTTTCTCTCAGTTTTGACTCTAGAATAAATAATCAGAATACCTCTTCTTACCTTTCTTCCACTTAGCCATTCTGGCAAAGTCTATCAACCTGAGAAAAGTAACTATCTTTCCAAGATTTTGCTCAACCCAGCTGGAAGATATGAGTAAGAAAGACATCTCTGAAACAGCTGTTGCCTCCACATTTAACAGAATTCTCTGGAGAGAATACATTTTAATAACATAAATGAAATGATTTGGTGAACAGTTTTAAATTGCTCTGTGTGCATACTCTGTAAATCACTCTTTTGTGCAGACTCCAATAAATAAGGAACCTGAGCTATCTATCTCATCTCAATCTCAGAAAGGAAGTATAATTTGAATTTAGATGATGGATCTATAATCTATTATGAAATGAAAGAAAATTCATCTTCAGAAGAAACCTGAATGAAGAGAATATTCTAATTAGATACTATTTGCTTTTAATGGTGCTTTTTTATCCCTGGGGTGAATAAGTTCCATTGTCACCAAGACACTCTATCATTCAATTGGTGTCCCTGTCTTCTCCAGGCCCCACAGCACAGTCCAGTGGGGACTAAACCTGGTTCCTTTCAGAGCTCATTAAGGTGGAGCCTCTGTTGACTTAGAGGTATAATTTTCATTAAACTTAAAATGTTTTTTTCCATCTCTTAAGAGCTTAGCCTTACTGCCTCCAGAGTCCTTTAACCAAACAGATCAAAGACAATGATGCCAAAAATATCTAAAATGGTTATCAAACATGGAAAAGAGAAATATTCCCTTTCTAATCTAGGTTAGGTTGAAATAAAGCAGAAAAATAAAATTTTTGTATAAAAAAAGAAGCAAAGGATTACTCTAATCTTTGACTCTCAGTAGCTTAATTTGGAGTCTACCAGTTTACTTGGTATACTTTCAAAAATTAGAATGGACTGCGCCTTTGAAATGGGAGATTTTTCTCTGAGTAATTGCAATATTATTTAAACACATTTTAAAATTAATGTGTTATAATGAAAACATGGATTGAAGATTAATCCACTGGAAGTATTTCATTAGGAAACAAGGAGGTAATTCATTAGAGAATAGGGTATTTCTTTTGAATTCCAAATAGAGGTCTGTGCCTTTCCTTAAACACTAAAGAAAATTAGAATACAAATTTTACATTTATACTAGACAGATGGTTATTGAATTTAAAATGTCTATTGAGTCCTTGCCATGTGCAAAATTCTGTACTAGACACTGGGGATTATAACAATGAACAAAAAATAATCTCTTCATAAAAGGAGCTCAGTTTCTGGTTGGCTCAGTCAAAGCCTCAAATGAACTAAGGAAAAGAGACAGACAAACTTAATTCCAAGACAGAATTAAGTGAACAAATCAAGGTACATAGAAGAAAAAGCAGTCATCGATTGGTAATCATGGAAGGCAATTGTTACTTGAGTTGTATAAAATATACTTAAGCAGGGAGAAAAGGGGATATTGCTGGTTAATGCAACAGCTGAAGCAAGGCTGTGAAGTTGTGAAATTTGTTCAGGAAATGGAGAATGGACTGGGTAGCCAGAGCTGAGGACCCACGGAAGGATGAAATAAGAAAAGAATCATAACCTAGATATCTGAATGCCAACTGAGGAGTCTGGACTTTATCTTATATAAACTTGGCAGGCTATTTTGGGTAGGAGAGTATATAGCTATGGTTAAGAAGAGATTGCTAGGACTATATATGAATTCATCAGTGGAAATATAGTTTGCCATGTTAGCTCTGAATGATGACACATAGATAATTTTTTTTAATATTGGTTAAGTCTGCTCTGAGTTCTTCCTTCTTAATATTTCAAACTGAATTTAACATTTTTTACTAACATTTAAAAGTGCTTCTGTTCCCAACAGAGATAGAAATACCACTGGCATAGTGTTCTATCTACTGCATTGATACACTTGGCATCTTGTCTTTTCAGCTCTTGACTCATTCCACAGCCTCTGTCTTTCCCAGTTTGGCTCACTGATTTTCCCACCAAGAGCATATCTTACCCTTCATTCTCAATACATCCTGAAATAAGATAAATCTCCCAACTCATATTTCCTCTATTCTATTGAAGTTTGGTATTCTGAGGTATTTGTATTGATCACTGGGTTCTCTGTCTGCCAGCCATACCCAGAATCCAGAATCCTATGCCTATGATGACTTTGACCCAAGAAGGGTCTTACCAGCTTTGGGATTAGAAACCCATTCCTGATCCCCTTATCAGTGATCATGGCTTTACTGCCTATAATAATGGGATCTTGTTTCCTATCACTCCCCCTCATCTGTAATTCTTGCCCAAGTTTCATTGCAAAGTGTTATCAGACTGCATCTATAGCCAATCTCTGTAGCTGGGGGAGTTCTTGGACTCTGTTTACCTATTGGATAACAACTCTTGTCACATCTCAGGTCTCTCTTCTCTCTTGCATCTTCCCACTGTTTTAAGGAGCCATTGTACCTCATGTGTAAGTGCCCATAATTAACAGTGCAACTATAGAATCTCCTGAAATACAGAAAACTGGACATTCTTGAATAGAAAATTTAAAAAAAAGAACTTTTACACTACACAAATTAACATGGTGATCAAAGACTCTTTAGTCTGCATTTACACTTGAAGGAACCAGAAGTTAATGCTTTCCTTTACCGCAAACAAGATAAACATCTGCCTCTCTATGTTCTATAACAGGCTCTATGTTGAGGTGACTTACTTCTCCTCATGTCTTGTCATCACCTTACTTCCCAGCCAGAGTTCAAATTGTACTTAATCATATGAACATGCCTGGAATGGAAACAGGAAAAGAAGGAAAACAGGTCAATTGATTGTTGATTGGTCTGCTGGCTAATCCCATAGCAAAAGGAGGTCTCTCCCACTTTATAGACATCAAATTTATGCTTTCAAAAGTACAAGGAAGGTCAAGAAGGACAGTATACTAGAGGACAACAAAAATTTAAGAATGTTTAAAATAGTTTATCTTAATTGTATTTTCTCTGTCATGTTGCTAATTACTGACTTTAGGATCTTAAATTCTATAATGCATGCCTGACTTAACAAAGTGTTATTATTCCCAAACCTGGAGGGTAAGAGGCTCCCTCCCAGACCTCTGGAATGAAGATCTCCCAGTGGTGGTGCCATGGAATCAGTGTTTTTAATAAACTCCTTGTTATAGTAAAAACACTATATAGAAATATTAAAATAATATTAGTTTATATCATATATTTTGGTTGATGGCTTCCTTTTTAAATTTCTCTTTTATAATTAGGATATTATTTTCAGTTGTGTTGATTGATGATTTGTTTTTAAGTCATATTTTCTACTTGAGACCAAAAAAATGAGAAAATTTGAGGTTAGGACAGAGAGAAGTTAGTGAGGAATGTGAGAAAATCTGATGAGGGCATAGTAAATGAGGTTTGCAAGCATTTGCAGAAAGCAGCAGGATGGTTTTTATTCTTCTATAAAATAATGGGTTTTGCCTAGGGGAGTTGGTAAACCAGGAACTTTACATTTAATACTTATTACAATAGTTATTATAACTTGCGCATGTTGTAGACAGAATATTCACGCTATGTCTCACTGAAGAAACCGATATCATTATCTTGATGGTAATCATTTTCAGTTTTTAATAATTAGAATCTAATAATATAAAAACTGGAAAGTCCTGCTAAACATTTCAGAGGATGCTGTTCATTCACTGATCTCACAAGACACAAACACCAGGAGAGATGAGGACAGGCTGAGAGCAGTTAACAGTGAAAGGGGAAAAGTTTCAGTAAAAATGTACACCTGAGCTCAGAAATTGCCCTGAACACCATCTGTAGAATTCTGCTTCAGAACCTGCCCAGTTGAGGGGTGCATGGGTGGCTCAGTCGGGTAGGCATCTGATTCTTGACTTCCGCTCAGGTCATGATCTCACGTTTGTGAGTTTGAGCCCTGCATCAGACTCTGTGCTGATGGTGCAGAACCTGCTTGGGATTCTGTCTCCCTCTCTCTGCCTTTCCCCTGCTTGCTCTCTATCTCTCTCTTAAAATAAATAAAAATAAAAATAAAAACTTAGAAAACAACAACAACAACAACAACAAAAACCCTGTCCAGGTGAGTCATTGAAGGCCAAGGATACAACCTAAAAAAATGAGGAGGTTTAGTCCTCCAGATTAGGCCATATACCATATAAATACAAAGGAGGGAAAAACAAATATTCTTACTAATTAGGCCCCTGGTATATAAAACAGAATTCTAAATCTTCTTACTGAAAAAGCCCAAGAAGTTAAATTGATTATTCCCTGTCATGCCAAAACACTCCCAGACAAATGCAAACCAAGAAAGTTTAGGCTCAATTTCAGAGATTACCAGAGGGGCAATTAAGGCTTGCCTAATCATCTTATTCTAGTTTTTCACAGCTCTTGATACGAGATAAATCTCCCACCTATTTAATTTAAATCATCTCCTTAGGGCATTAGCTTATTTTTCCTTTATACTCCCTCAGTGGAGATGGAGAACAGCTGGTCAACCCACCTTTCAGTGGTATTTATGACTGTACTATTTTTTTTGAAAATTCAAGGACTCAAGCAATTTTTTTTCCAGAAATTTCCGTCTCTATTCAGGTTCCGTTATTTTTGTTTTTTTATGTAAATATTTGTCTAATAGAGCTGAATGTATAGACTTATACAAGACTGTTTCTCATATGAAATCCTGTTCTATTTATCTAAACTTCAATATATTAGGAAAGCCGTTAGAAATACGCACAATGCTTTTAAATCAACATTTAATTATTGATAGGAATGATTAAAAAGGCCTGTGGAGTCCAAACATTAGTCAGTCAGCCCTTCTGTTGCAAACGTGAATTTCCTACTGAGTACAGACTTTCTAGGAAAATCGTTTCTGTCATTTCAAAATACAATGAACAGATCATCAGTCCTTAGCCTAGTTCTCTTCTCCTCTTTCTCTCACTATTTTCTCTCACTTATGGGGATTTTCCAATTCTTTAATTTTTTTCTGGTAATCTCGTTACTCAACTCCTTTATCACTTTCTTTCCCCCTTTATGCTTTTAGGAAAGGCCTATTTGCCACATCTGTGTACTCCTAAAATAATAATACTGCCTAAATGTAATGTATTGGTAAATATTGATGGTAAAATGACAGGGTCCTCTGCTGTGAGTAAGGAAAATAAAGGGAAACTGGAGTTAAATTCATTCATTTGGTGCCAGAGAACAAGCCCTAACACTGTGCTTTAGGAAGCATTTAGCTACTTCTGATTTTTTACAAAGGTGGGTGTGGAGGTGTCACTCTTTCCTTTATCTGTCCTGGTACTATTAATAAAGTATCGTTCTGGGGGAATGATGGTACAAGCGGGATAGAGAGTCTTTATGTCCTTGAGTAATGGAATGATATGTGGAGAAAGAACTGCAACTTGATCTGGCCTTAGAATCAATTGCATATCAGATCACCCAAGAAAGGCAAATGAAATCACCTAAGGTAAACAATTGCCTATTGGGGGTCATCAGGGAGGTTACTGTGACTGTGTTAAGTTTGTTCTAAGGTTTCCAGTGTGACTTAGTGGGTGACAGCAGCTTCATATGGGTGACAAGAAACCACCTGGGAGGGTCACCTATGCTAATGTTCCCTTGGAGAATTTTTACTCAGTGTGAAATTGTAGATTAATGTATGATGATTCTGTTTAGATACCTTAATGAATGGTATCAAATGAATGGTGTGCTAAATTTTCTAAGTAATATCCCTACCTAAACACAATAGGACATCATGCTGCACTGGGAGATTTTCCCCTCCTCCGAAAGGTAATTTAGGAAATGAGCTATAAACTCTATGTGCACAAGTGTACCATAAAAAGCCCATTAACTGAGGTGCAAGTGAAATGGATCTGACTACCATGTGTCCAGCATGCCATCTCAAAAGGTGCCACTTAATAGCATTCCTGACATCACCTTGAGCCCCCAATGAGAAGGGAAAATGAGAAGAAGGGGGAGATTTTTCCCTCCACTCTTAGCAAATCAAGCAGCGTTTTGTCTAAAGCAAAGCAAAGTCAAGACTGAAAAAGCAACAACATGATATATCTTGGTCTTCTTCCAGAATTTGTGAGAGTTTGAGCCAAAAAGCAAGAAACAGTATCTGAAATGTTTGAAAGGCAAGGGGCTGTGCCAGTCCTCATCCACAAGGTTACTTGAGATGGAGATGAGGAGTTCCTGAATGATTGGCATGACTTGTTGCCATTATGTTGCCATTATTGGCATGACTTGTTGCCATCCACTTGACATACTCCACCATTTTACCCAGTGCCAGGAAGGCAGCTTTTTTCCATGGTTGAGAGTGTTTAAGGTCTCTAACATAGCTAAACAAAAAATGGCTCTAACCACAATAGGTTTAACTGAATTTTCTTGATAACAGGCCATGGAAAATGAGCCAGTCATCACAGACTTTGGTCATGACCATCTCTCCCTCAGATCAAACGGTACCTAAGGAGGATACCCAGGGCTTCTCACCTTCTGGATAGGCCACACAAAATGCAACATTTGGACATGTCCAATTCCTGCTCAAAGTGTAAGACATTGAGTTGTGGGGGTGAGGTACAGACAATGTCCCATCTGGTAGCAAATCTAGTTCATTTTTCCTCTGAACCCAAACTCTTTTCAGGCTCCACTGGAACACAGAGAGAGAGAAATCTGGAACAGGCTCAAGAGGAATATTAATTGTCTGCATCCCTGCTTACATCTCCTGCCTTCAGTGTGAATGCAAAAGAGTTGGGCTATAGAAATGTAGGAACAGTGGATAGGTATAACTAAACCAAATGTATTTTACACTTTCTTCTCCACTACTCTCCACTAGTCTAGAGACAAAAACTGAAAATATTTGGTTTTTATCTAAAAAACACTTTTCCAGGTCCTACTCCACGGATTGGTAAATAGATCATTTCTTTGAGAGGTGCACTAATTCTTTCAGGTCAGTGAAGTAAATACTCATTTCAAGACCATATCCTTGGGGTGCCTGGGTGGCTCAGTCAGTTAAGAATCCAACTCTTGATTTTGGCTCAAGTCATGATCTCATGGTTTGTGAGCTCGAGCCCCACATCAGGCTTTGTGCTGAGTGTGGAGCCTGATTGAGATTCTCTTCCTCTTTCTCTGCTCCTCTTCTCCTTGTGCTCTTTCTTGTTCTCAAAATAAATAAAGTATTTTTTTTGAAGAAAGATCATATCATCTGTCTGCTAAAACCCATGACCCTGAACAAAGGTCTATCTCATTCATTCTTGTATTCAACACATATGTAAGGACCAGGAATTAAGCTAGGCTTTAGGGATACAGCCATGTTATGACATTAAGTAGCTGATCAAGAAACTACATTGCCTTATGGAGATTGACATTACAAGCAAATTGGAAGTTAATGTGTTTTCTTCCCTCCCTTCCTCTTTCTTTCTTTCTTTCTTTCTTTCTTTCTTTCTTTCTTTCTTCTCTCTCCCTCTCTCTCTCTCTCTGTCTCTCATCTTTCTTGTTGTTTTCAAAGGGAGATGAACTCAGGCTTTAAATCATAGACTGAAGCTTCCTTATATAGGTAGTGTGATGTAGGGTCCAGTGAATGCAATGTTAATTTTGAGGTAAATTTCATTGTTTTTCTTTTTTTTTTAATCTGCAGCATGTTATTTAGAATGTATAGCCTCAGAATATTTGGAAGTGATCTTAAAGAAAAATCTATCCTATTTTCTCAATTTAGAGATAAAAAAAAATTGAGATCCAGAGAGATTAAATTGAAACTTTGGGTTAAAGATAGTAGATTGAATGCACCAGAAACCCCTCTCCTGAGACTGTGAAAGGGTACACAAAGACAAGGAACGGGAGAGACAGAGGAAACGACATTTAGGAGCCTAGAAAGCAGATTTGACAGACTTTAGAAAATGATATTGTAAGCCAACAGTGGGAAAAATGGAGAAGCAACTGGATTTACACCCCAGAACTTCCACAAGCTGAGGGATGGATGGTATGGGGTACTGCTGTATGTGGATATTATTGTGGGGATAAAAAAATATGATAGCTTGATTGTCATCTCCGTGGATTAATTACATGCTGAAAAAAAGTCAAATGAATATTTTAAAGGGAAAACTGGGACAAGAGCCTCAAAATATGACTTATCATACTATGTTTTATTCATTATGTGTTTAGGTATAACATGTGTGTGAGGGGGAAGGGAGACAGAGAGAGAGAGAAGGAGGGAGAAGGGAGAGAAAAAAAACCTCATTCTTAATAATATATTAAACACTATTAAAAACTAGCCATGATAAACCTCAAAAGCCATCATGTAACTAAGTCATTAAATGGAAATTAAAAAGAAATTCCTGTCCCACTGTTTAGATATTACTTGAAAAAAATTTGGAGTGACTATATTGATGATTTTCTGCTTTTCATTTTATTGTAGGCTGATTTTGAGGCTTTTTTTTTCTCCCTAGATTGTGGAGCTCCTGGAAGAGGTCTCATTTATGTACCAACCAAGGGAACTCTGCAAGTTGGGTGGCCCACCACAGTTGTGGTTACATGGAGTTACAAGGCCCCCTGGGAGAAAAGAGCCAAGTCTACTTTCGGACTCACAAGTCTCCAGGGCTATAATTCTCACACTAAGATGTGAGAAGAAGACTGTTTAAAAACTGTAAAGTTCATTCTAATTTCCTCACAAAAAGATTAGGAACCTGAAAGGGGAATAAAGTTACTTACAAGATACTAAAAAAGAAGTGAAGTATTTAAAGACCAGAAAATCCACAGATTATTAAACGGAAAATGTTATCATTATGGAAAAACAATTCTTTCACTGTAACATAACCATATCCAAATTCTGGAGCTTAAAAAAATAACACATAGAAAGTAAGGAAGCTGGTAGGAAGAGGGAGAAGGAGGGAAGGCATGTGAGCAGAGATCAGTGATTATTGCAGAAACAGAACAGACCATGCTTCTGAGAACATGGCTAACTGGAGAACTGTGTTAGCAAGAGAAATTTAGGAGATACTTAGGAAAGGAAAGAGAAATTGTATCTATGTGTGAAGAGAGAAGACAACACTAGTGATTAAATAAAGATATGCTTGGGGGATTCAGAAGAAAACCTAAAACTGTCATTTTGTAGATTTAGGGTGTGACTGTGGTGTATGTTCATGACAGCCTCAGATTTACACCTGTTATCTGAGTTTAATTATTAATAGCATCCTTTTCACTTTCAAAAGTGTCTTTATAAGGACAATAAATTATATCACCACAGTCCCAGAGCCCTTATGGGTGGGGAAAGAAAGTTGAAGTGTTTTTGGAAGAAATGGGTGGATGAGAGGGTAGAGAAATAGGGCATTCACTGTAAACAATATTTTAAAAATTCCATGGATCAAGAATTATATTAACAAAGCATGGATTCTAGAAATCTGCATGTTCTAAGAAAATATCAAACTAATATCACTCTGGAGCAACTAAAAGTTCAGTGATAGTGATCTAGTTTATAATTCTGAGGATCTTTTCTAGACTATATCTTAGCCCTAAAACTATCTTAAAACATTCCGTGGATTAATTATTTAAACATAATTTATTTTTTTATTTTATTAATAAAGATGGAATTTTGGTTCATGGTCATGGCATAGACTAAAAATCCAAAAATTATATTTATTCTAGCTTCCCAAACATTATTATTTATTTGTATGTAAGATTATGCCTTTGTTATAGCCACTACTAAATCAAATGGGGTTGTATCTCATACCACAAAAGCAGAAGAAAAAATAAAGGGCTATCTTTTAGAGTCTTTGGCTAAGGTCAAAACTTTAATTGTACAATAATTAACACCGATAAATGTGTAAATTAAAAGACAATTAACAGAATTTGGTCTGCTGTTGAAATGTTCATATTAGGGTGAGTAACTTATTCTAGTTTACCTGGAACATTCCCTATTTTGGCACCAAAAAGTCCCACGTCTAGGGAAACCTCTTAATCCTTAACAAACTGAGACAATTGGCTACCTTAGTTCATATCATCCAATTGTTATAAAAGGTCCAGTAAAGCATGTTAGTATTTAAAAAAATAAAGTTTTTACAAAAAGCCACACACTTACTAATGTTCTAAAACTATTAACACCTACTTTTTTCTTTGTTCATTTCTTGTTTGCTGTTTGTAAGTAACATCAGAACCAGAGGTGCCAAAAAATCTTTACAAAGGTCCACCCTTATGTAGTTCTAAGTCAGGCCCAGTAGAAAAGAGCCAGAAATATCCAGGCCAATTCTAAAGACTTAAAAGGTTCAGATAGTTAGGATAAGCTTTGGACAAGCAGCCAAATTCTGGAAGCATATCTGAACTTCCTCCAAATCACAAACCTTTTGAGGTTTGCTCCTCCTTAGTCCAAAGACACTGCAATAGCCTGACAGCCTCTTCACAGCTTTACATGAGCAATAACGGGTATAAGATTATCCGAGGCTCCAAGTCACGCCATTCCCTCATTGTTTGGATAATAAAGTTCAGAGGTACTGAGGATAATCTCACTAGAGAGACAGAGACCAACATTTACTTATCATTCTTCTGTTCACTTCCTTTTTAGCTAATTAAACCTTAGTTCTTCACAGGAAATAAAACTTTGCAACTTCCATAATGGTTTGGCTTGGTCATATTGTATATATCTTTCCCGGTTTGTCTGGAAAAACAGGAAACGAGAGGTGCCGGCGTGAAGATCCAGAATAGAGGGTTATCTTTTAAATTAGCAAATTTTTCATTTGCACGTGGCCAGAGCTGGCTGTGCCACTGGGTCAACAGGGACTCATGCCCTCGATCTCTGGAAGGCTTTAAGTGAGCTGGGAAGGGGAAAGGGGCGTCACTGAGGACTAGGGAGAATTTTTTGAGCTACAAGCCTCCCAATCGTCAGAGTAGAAGGCTATGGGATGTGCAGTATAAGGAGGAAAATAATAAGACAAACCCGTTTTCAAGTTTAGGCATATTTAAGATATGTGAGAATTGTCTCTTTCTTGTCACTTTCATGGGGAATCTGAAGCCATGTTCACATGTAGTCCCCAACTTACTGTTTCTTGTTTACTCAAAGTATAATAGTGTGAACAAGAAGACAAATGTTACCAGACCAGGTCCTTCCACAAAGTCACATGCAGCATGATGAATTCTGTTTCAAGAATAATTTGTAGAAATTCTTTTTTTTTCTAGCATATTTCTAAAGAAAAGTGAGGAGTGGAGAAAGTAAAGAGAAAGCTAGATTTAGCGGATACATTTTCATACAATTAGCACATTTAATCTATCACTTGGAATTTTACATATGGAATCCAGTAAAAATTAACAAATGTTCATACAAGATAGCAAACTGCCAAGAGATGTGCTAATTAAACAGATTTGGTGGAATAAATATGCTAAATTAGAAGGGAATTAGCACACTTCTTTATTCCTGTACTTTGGACAATCCTGTGATTCCGGCACCCCCACTGGCCATATTATTCAATAACAAGGATTACCTATAATTTTTTACTATTATTTGACTAAAACTATTTTATTTTTTGTTAATGGTACTTAAGCTTAGAAATGATGGTATCTCAAAATATAAGAAGATCATCTTATTTTGTACAATAAATTGATTTTAGAAAAGTATTAAAGCAGCTTACTGTAAATTGAGTAACAGATTTCCGTTTGAAAGCTAATTTTAGGAATTTCTGTTTTAAACTAAATACCCCTTTTGTGACATGCCTAAATACTTCCTAATTTCTTTTTTAATGTAAATCTATTTTTTGTGTATTGGATTTATTAAGAAGGAGCCAAATTTTACATGAGTGTAAAGTATAGACATTGTTGTCTTGTAAACAGGAAAATACTTTGGTGTCATAACAAAAAAAATAGCATTTATTTAATAATTTAGGCATAAAACAATGCTTAAAACCATAAAGTAACATTATCTTTGAATAAAAACATACAAGAATTTGGATACCTGGATGGTCTCTATAACACATCAACAAAATTCAATTTGTGGACTCATTAGAACAGGACATTGGATAATAAACACCCAGGTTGAAAGAATGATTAATGTCAGATTAAACCAATGCACTTCAATGATATCATAATTAGGAGGCAGAAGTATTTGTATCTTAATGATGTGAAATAAGCGATTGCAATGCTTGAAAAATTATTTTTTCCAAATAAAAATATTGATGAATACAAATATTAATGCACTGTAGGTTGCATGAATTAAGTGATATGTTTTTAATACTCATAGCTATTATAACCAGACTACTCCCATAGAAGGTACTAGAGTGTCCTGTGAATGATAAAACATTAAAGGAAGATCTTAACCCTAAGATATTTTATTTTTCTAACTAACAGTGGAAAAAACGTTTGGTAACAGGGAGTAAAAGAGGCACTAGGTATTGAAGGGTGCTCCCTTTGAAATATGTTCATTTCAGGGGGAGAAATCTAATAATTGGTCATAGTGGTTGCCACAAACAATAAAATGGTGATGTGCCCATTCAATTTCCTCAACTCCTTGTTGGCACTAGAGTTCCAGTGTTCCAGGTGCCTACTCTGACCCTTCTCACAGTTCCGACATCAGGTAGCAAGCAATCCATGGGTTGGAGCATGCTGGGGACACATGCGTCTCGCTAAGCTTGTGTTTTCGCCATGCAGCTGGAATTTCAAACTAATTTTAGATAAAGGATTAAGAGCCAATAACGAGTACCTTTCCAGTATTGTTCCCTATAACAATCATGTGATAGAGACAACATTTTGGGATTGAGGAAGAGCAATGGGCAGAAAAGTGTCAGGGAGAGGACAAGTTTTTGTTCCCCTTAAGGTTCAGCATATGATATGGATAAGGCTGACTCTTTCTGTTAGAATCATTAAATGTTAGAGCTGAAGGAAACTGAGATATTTTGTGGTTAACATCTATTCATTTTAGAGTTGATGAAACCAAGCCCTGTAAAAGTTCAGCAATTTTGTCCAGAGTCACTACAATAAGTTGATTTTTGAACAGGGATGAGAGTCAGGCCTATTGAAACCCACACCTATGAGCCATACAGAACATTTGTGTTGTTTTATCTGTTTGAAGGTCCTAATTTTGAGGAAAATTTCATCCTGGTCAGATTCTCTATACAATTTTTAACAAATCCAGATTGCTGTTATAATTCAATAGAGAACTACTTCTCCTTCTCCTTCTCCTCCACCTCTTCCTCTTCCTCCTTCTTCTTCTATAATCTTTCATACAGATCTATCCTTCCCTGGATATTATTTGCTCTTTCCTATGGTAAAGCTAACAAAGCAACATTATTTGTTTAACATGTGGCTAAATTTATTATTTATAAAAGAAAGTAATTATAAAAAATTCAATAGTAGTTTTTATTATAATTATACTTATTATATTGTATGCGTGATTCTATATTAAATATTATACATATGATCTTAATTATGATTTATATCATGTCTTTGAATTATATTTTTTCATTTAAAAACCAGTGAATACATGTTAAAATGTGTCTTGTAACATTACTCAATGAATTCCCAATGCACATAAATATATAAGGGGCTAGAATCTTAAAATGTAAGCTTATTTCTCTGCTCTCTCTCCCTCTCTCTCCTTCCCTCTCCATCTCTCTCTCTCTCTCTCTCTCTCTCTCCATCCCTCTGTTTCTGTTATCCCAGACTATGGAAAGTTTATTCAGCTGTTTTTGATGTCTTAAACTACTTTTTCTAGCCATCTGTTGAATTTTTTTTTCTTTTATGAAAATAGACTGAACATGTACACACAGCATTTGGATAAAATAATTATTTCAACTTCTTGTTGATTGCATGTGAAGAGAATTCAGACTTTGATTTTAATAAGCGTATCAGTAATATTTATTCTCACCATCCACCAGACAACGGTTTGAATTTTGTATGACTGTTTTCTTTACCCTTTCTGTGCAGACAGCATTATTCACTATAAGCACCATTAAAGAACCAAGTGTCAATGAACCCAGCAGTGAACTGACAGTTACTTAAACAGCACATGATCCAAAGCTGTTTGAGGAATGCCAAATGCTTCTTTTTTTTTTTAACAAGTTCATTTCATCCAAGGGAAAATCATTTTATTTAAAGATTTATATTTATGAACATGTTATGAATGTTCTGGATGTTCCCTGTAATGTTTTATGAAAGATACAGATGCATTTCCAAGAATCATGAAGCATGCCGGCTGGCCAAGGAGACAGTTTGGCCCTCAGTGGGCAGGTCCAAGGGGATAGAAGGAGTCGCCGGAGCCCTAGAGAGGGATTATACTCACTTGACAGTGGGATCTGCTGATCTTCCACCTGACAGTGTTCTGTGGTGTTCTTCTTTGTTCTGACTGCTTCCTCTCAACTCCCCCCAGATGGGTAATGGGAAGAGACCAGCTGCTTGGGAAAATAATCAGAAGGATCATTTCTAGGAGACCTTCCCAATAGTCCAGGTTGGAGGCCAACCACCTGAAAAGGTTGTTAGCCAAGAAGCACTTCTCCTACTCTCTGGTGAACTGCTCTCTGGAGCTGGTTGAGAGGAGAAGGCCAAGAACAGCAAAAGGCTGTCCCAGTGAGAGGGAAAGATAGGCTCCGGGGAGGGGAACTAAAAGAGGATTCAGGCATCTACAACAAATTTCTCTCCTTTCTTAGTGTTTGCATAGTTATCTATCATTCTGGTGGAATTGGATGTGCTAACTTATTTTGTAATTTCAATTTTCGATCTTTCATTTCCGGCTCGATTGGCTCGCTTGGTTAAAGCATGTGCCTAACTAAGTAAAGATGATAAATAACTGTTCCCTAGAAGGACCTGTCAACATACCCCAGAGAAGATCTCTGTATTTATATGGCTGGAGTCTGTGTTCCCAAACCTGTCCAACATTCTCCAATGCCATGTAGTTGGTCAGAAGAGTAACCAAAAAGGAGATGCTAAAGGGTGAAGCATAAGACATTGCCTATCCTGGAAGAAACAAGTCAATGTATCTTTCTGATGGTAAGTGACTTTGATGTGTGTTTCCCAACACTGACAAGATATTATCCACTTCTAGGTGGATATTGACTGGGTGACCTACAAATCTTATCCAATTCTGGCATTGTATACCAGGGGATAGCATCAGACGCATAGGCTAAGGGCTCAGTCCTACAAGACTGCCCTTCATTTCACATGACAATTGCAAGTCCATGTTTTTACCTGTGCTTCTGGTTCATTATACATCAGAGTTTCCCATGATCTCCTCACGTTTAATTAATTTGCTAGAGTGTCTCACAGAACTCAGGAAACCAGTTTACTTACTAGGTTACAAGTTTATTACGAAAGATATTAAAGGATATGAATGAACAACCAGATAAGGAGATACATAAGGCAAGGTCTGAAGGGGTCTTGAACACAGGAGTGTCTGTCCCTGTGGAGTTTGTGGTGTGTCACTTTCCTGGCACGTGAATGTGTTCTGGTTCACCACCCTGGAAGGTCTCTGAACCTTGTAGTTCAGGAGTTTTACTGAAAGCTTCATTATATAGGAACCATTGATTAAAATCATTGGCCATTGGGGATTGAATTCAATCTTTTGCTCCTCTCCCTGTCCCAGAAGTCAGGGTGGGGGGCCAAAAGTTTTAATTCTCTAGTAACATGGCTGGTTCCCCTGGCAACCAGCCCTCCATCCTTAGGTTACCTAATGGCTTTCCACAAGTCACTTTATCAACATAAACTCAAGTGTGATTGAAAGGGGTTTGTTATGAATAATAAGATACCTATTTGACATTTATGGCTCTGGATCCATTTCAGGATTTCAGGAACTGAGGACAAAAAAACAAATATTATAACAAAACATGTCTCCATTGTTCTTACCATTTAGGAAATTTCAAGGGTTTGAGGAGCTTTGAATCAAAAATCTTGGCTAAAGACCAAAATATATATTTATTATAAATCACAACATCACAGTGATTGAATGTAATTTCCTTGGAAAGCAGAGTCTGAGACATGGGCTTTCGTGTAGGTAGCTTATTTTGGCAAATGACCACAAGCAACAAGAGTGGAGAACTGGTAAAGTAAAACAGGGCAGGAGGGAAAGGCAATCTATGGCTTGTTAATTAGCTGATCACCTCTGAGTCTCTGTCTTGTTGGAACTCCTCTGAAGAGCCTTGTAGAAAGCACCTCAAAATTGCCTGAGGATCTAAAGAGGGACATATTCGCACCACTTTCATTTGCCAAAGTCTGGGGAGCATCACAAGGAGGGGTTGTTGAATTCCCTTGAACTTCCAGTTTCACATGAACTCTGGGGGCTGAGGGGTTCAGTGGGTAATCCACACAGGGGATGCAGAGAAGTGTGGGATAGAGAATGAGATATAGATGGTGCTGCTAAGGCAGATACTGTCTGAACACACCTTTGTGCCTCTGGATGCTCAGCAATGTCTGGTGTAGAAAAGTTCACCCAGTGGATGTGAACTGTGGCACAGGAGATGTTCCAAAGAGCAGGTTTCAGCATTGCCTAGTCGGACTATATTGCCCATTCATTCACCCTGCCAGTTCTAACTGCTACCTTTTTTCTCTTCTCAGATCCACACGCAATATCTCCCACCCCTACACTCTACTCTTACCCTCCAACAGTGACCTTGCTTTTTTACTTTTACATAGAAAACAATCAGAAGACCCACACCTCATCTTTCCACCCCCAAACCTAGGATCTTACATACATCAGGGTTCCTATGCTCTGCCTTTATTCCTGCTTCAGAGGATGAGTTTTCTGTGCTCTTACTCTAAACCAATCAGTCCATTTGTATACTAGATACCCTCCCCTCTCACCTACTAAACATCTTTGTTCTTGTGCTCTTTCTTTTTTCTGCATCATTAATTTGTCCTTCTCTACCAGATCATTTCCATCAGAATACAAACATGCTATGCTATTTCCAATTTTGAGAGTAAAACAATCTCCCCTTTCCTCATAAGTCTATCTAGCTAGTATATCATTTTTCTGCAGCTCTTTATGGCAGAAATCTTTTGCAAATATATTTTAGTTCGCACTCTCATCCCTCATTTTCTCTTGAACACATCTCCAGTCTGGTTTTTATCCCTAGCACTACACTGAAATCAATCTTGTTAAGTTTACAGCTTCCAATTTATCAAATCCAATGGTAAATTTTCAACCTTTTCTTCCTTGACTTCTTAATAACATTTGACATAGTGGATTTACATGGTTGATCTGTGCTTTTTGATATGTTACCTTTTCTTAGCCTCTGGGACTCTACACATTGCAGATTTGGTATTGAGAGTACCCATAGCTTGCTCCTTAAAAAACTAAGTCATCTTTATAGTCATTTCCTAAAGGATCTTACACAGATTTATGGTTTTAAATATCATCTATATGCTAATAATTCCTAACTTTATATCTTCTTTTCTGATTTCTCCCTGAACCCTTATCTCATATAATCAGCTACCTACTAGGCATGTCCTCATCACTATCTAATACGCATCTTAATGTTAACACATTCAAATTAGAGTCCTTGAATTCCTTTGCAGACCAATGTCAATGTTTCTAACTTTGTACAAAGCAATAGCATTCACCAGGTGTTCAGGCCAGAAACCATGGGGATATTCTTGATTCCTCTGCAATAGCCTTATAACTGAGCTCTGCTCCTGCTTTTACTCTCTGTCAGTACATTCTCTCTGGAGCCAGAGAAAACTTCAAAAAATATAATTCAATTCATGTTACTTCCCTTCTATAAACTGTCCAATGACTTCCCAGCACATTTAGATAAAATCTGTAAGCCTATAGGGTTGTGTATAGTCCTGTCTCTGGTTAACTCATCAGTGTCATCTCCTATATACGACCCCTTACTAAACGTCAACTATGCTGACCTCCTTTCCATTCCTTGAATACACCAGGCTTCTTATTGAACCAGGGACCTGTAAACTTGTATTCCCTGTTTCCTCTCTCTGGAATGCCATAGCCCCAAATTCTCACCTAGCTTGCTTCCTCATTTCATTCAGGTCTCTGCTCAAACATCATCTCAGAGAGGTCTTTCCTGAATACTTTGATTTGAATCACACCCACAGTTGCCTCTAGTTATGTTTTACCCTTTTTAACATACTTTTATTTTCTACTTTTATTACTCTCTGTCTCTATCCCTGAAAAGTAAGCTGCATTCAGTCATAAAAGCTGGTCACTGTCTTAGATACGGCTGGTATGGCCAGTACCCAAAGCAAAGTTTAGGGAAAAAAAAGAGGAATTCAGCATATATTAATTGAGTAAAGGAATGTTGAATTATCATAATATAGAAAAAAGAAAATATATAGTAGTATAGAATTTAAAAGTATTAGGAATGTTCTTATTCTTTCATATATTATGAGTGATTAAAAAACAGCCACATACACTTGGAGAGTCCCATGAAAATGAATATTAATTAGAGCTCTATTCTCTAAAGTTAGCAGAGGACTACTTCAATGGATTCTCAAGGTTTATTTACCAGCCAGAATGTTCTCTTCCAGCCCTTTCTCTTCATATAGACTCTCTGGCAAATGCTCTCAGACTCCTCTGTTTGCTTCTTAATGCTTGAGTGCTCTTGATTGGTGTTTTCTGGCACTGGAATAGTAAAATCCAAGATCCAAAGGAATTGGTAGGGGAAGGGAAATCATAGCCTTTGGCCTGCTTTAATTTTAGCCTAAATAAAAGGAGTTCCCTTTGTTTACAGCCTGACTTTTGAAAGTTCTCACCAAAACCTGGCGTTAAACATTTGTTTGGCCTTATCCTCTACACTCATATTTCCCTTATGGACCAAATGGGGAAGGACAACTAGATCTACAGCTTGTGCTTGTCTATTTCTTTTTCAATAAACATTTATCACTACCTTACTCTACACAGACTACCTGTCTTACAGACAGCCCCTACTTCACTTTTACATAAGAAGGCAGAAACACTAAGAAAAAGCAAAATTTCTATTAATAGGAAGATGATAATTTCAATTCTTCTTCATAGGAGGAAGATAATTTCAGTTCTTGTGTTCATTCTTTCCTTTATTTGATCATTTCCATATTAAACAAACATTGCTTGAGTCATTACTCCTTATGAGGCATCATGTTGAATACAGAGGATTATGTAGGACCAACATGGTCTCTGCTCTTATGGAGCTTATATTATAGAAGAGGAGGTAGATATTTTTCAAATATTTTTTAGTTTGTATATTTCTTTTGTCTAAAGAAAGGAGCTTATATATCAGAGGAACCTAACTCAGAATGAATAGAAAGTGATCAGGAATGGGAAGGGATGCTGTGAAGGGCTACAAAAGAGAGTGACCAAACAGAACAACACAGACAATAGCCTGGAGGCTAAAAAGACCTCAGCATGGAAGGAATGGAAAAAAGTCATAAGAAGTTGTTGTGAAGAGATCAAGGGCAAAAAGGCCCAACATGAGGCTGGACAGATTTGATAAGGCAGGTCATGTAGGCTTTTAGATTGTGTTAAGGATTTATATTTTATCTGAAAACTCACTGGAAGTCATGCCAATAAATCCTAAAAAAAGATCTTTTTTTGGTAATAATATTACTTCTAGAAGTAGAGATAGAATGGGATATATTAGAATGTGTCCCAAAATGTCAGATGTAGGTGACGCTGGTCATAATATGAAAAGATGACACTGCTTAAAAAATTGGCAAAGCAAGTAGATTGAAATTCTAATTCAATTTAACTGAATTCTAATATTTAGTTTGTAAGCAAGTACAAAGGATTGTCTTTTATCTTTTACTGTTTTGAAAGGGAAGGAGGTTTATAGTTGCAAGGGAGCCTTCTGAAACTGAAGTGAGAAGCGTGTGATTAACCAGTCATTGGAAGGAGACAGAGAATAATTAAGTCAAATGCAAGCTCTGTTGGCTTCATAGTGAAGCCACACTTCATCAACACACAGACAACAGATCTTTTTTTTTCATGTTTATTTTTGAGAGAGAGAGAGAGAGAGAGAGAGAGCGCGCGCGCGCGCGCACATGAGTGGGGGAGGGGTAGAGACAGTTGGGGTCAGAGGATCCTAAGTGAGCTACTTGCTGACAGCAGAGTCCTATGTGGGGCTCAAACTCACAAACCATGAAATCATGACCTCAGCCAATATCTGACACTTAACTGACTGAGCCACTCAGGTGCCCCTATAGACAACAGATCTTTTTCAACAACTCTCTTCTACCACATATACTACAATTTCTACTGAGAATAATTTCATCACAAGATCATTGCAAATTTTGCATGAAAGGCTAAACATACCCATTAATTATATAATAAACATATGTACTATGTTTTAACTTTCAACCTTGAGTTTGCCACTAATATGTAGAAAAAATTTATCTACACTTTTCTCTTTTTAGATAACTTTTTTAGATGAAGCAATCTTCAATTGTATTGAGGCACTATTTAAGTTTTTTTTTTTTCAAGTTTCCATCATAATTTGTGTACTTATTAGAAATCTACGCAGTAAACTTATTGCAAATTTTTTCCCATTCTCTGTGACCAAGAATGTTTTTTTACTGTGGTGGTGATGGTTGTTGCTTTTTAGTTCGGGCCACCTTTACGATGAGTACTGATAATGAGTAAATAAGTTGGCTGTGCTAAGAAGATTTCTTCATGTTCTGCAATATGCCTAAGTTAGGAAAGTGTAAATTACTAGAACAACAAAAACAAACAAACAAACAAACAAACTTACATAATTTCTTTGAAAGGGGAATTTCTCTAAATACTAGCCAATTTAGTGATTTCAATGTCCACTCCTGAAATGTAGAGGTATGAAACTGGAGGGGTAATTCTTCTAGCAGTTTTGCTTCCATAGACAGTTTTATTGTGCTAAGTATTATGAAAGCCTGGGATAATCCCCCCACCAGAAACATTGATGTTACTTGGGCAGAAAGTAGGAATGGCAAGACCAAGGCAGAAAACAACTGAATAGAAAGCACAGAAAGGCAGGGCTTATAGAAACAAGTAGATGGAGAGATATGTAGATGACAAAAGTAGAAAAGCTGGTGGTAAAATATGAGACATGACATTATCATCACAGAAGTGGTTAGAATCGGAGAAATAATACCAGAAAACAAGACAACCTTGCAAAGATCCCAATGCCTGCTCCAGTGGGTGAGGCAGAGTGGTGCTATGAGCCCCTGTAAACCTACTCACAGTGCCTTATCAGGATGATTCAGTCCTTTTCTGCTTTTGGGCCAGACAATCACAATAGAAAATAGCAGAAGTTTGGAACAATTGCTCAGGTGATTAATTGCACTCGAGACCAACCTGGACTTCTCTGAGCATAGGAATGACCTAAATATCTGATGATCCTCACAGTACAAGTCACGATTAGTACAAAACGAAGCTCCACTATTCCCAATGGCAGTAACAATGCTATCAGTTTCTTTTTTTTAATGTTTATTTATTTTTGAGAGAGAGAGAGAGATTAAAAGAGAGAGAGAGTGAAAGCAGGGGAGGGGCAGAGAGAAAGGGAGACACAGAATATGACGCAGGCTCCAGGCTCTGAGCTGTCAGCACTGAGTTCACGAGGGGCTCAAACCCACCAGTCCTGAGATCATGACCTGAGCCTAAGTTGGATGCTTAACTGACTGAGCCACCCAGGTGCCCCAATGCCATTGGTTTCTATTGGTCAAAAGACAGTTCCAAACACAGTCTCTTTTCTGAGGGAATAGAGAGGAGAAAAGTTGATTTTGAAATCCTGACATTTGTTTTGGCTTTACTCTACTTTGGCCTTAGCAATAAAGATAGGAGAGTTACTCTGATTTAGAGACTTCCCTCGCTCCCAAGCTGTTCCTATTTAGCTGCAATTAAAATTCTGGCCAGCCGCCCACTGCAATTATTACCTTATTCATCACAGTAGTAATCTCTTTGGGTTTTATAAAGATTTTACCTTTTCATGGTTTCCAAAATGCCATAAGTGTCTAGCTTATTCTGTATGGTGACATTTGTAAACTATAAGATTCAGTGCAGAACTGTTCAACTGTGCTTTTCCTAAGATTAACTTTATGAGTTCTTTCTCCTTTCTCTTAATGAGTGCTTGTGGAACTTTTTCCTCTTTGCCCATTCGTTCTCTCTTTGTAAGAATGAGACATAACTGATACCACACTTTTTTTTTTTTTTTTTTTTTTTTTTTTAGCAAGCATCAAGTGATTCTTCAAGTCTCTGTTGGGCCTTGTGACTTGCAGCCTTTGGGCTGTTGCTCTGTATTTGATGTGGGGACCCCAGAATTTGATGAATGATAATACACAAATTATGGGACTCTCTTCTCAGTCAAATTGTGGATGGCCTCAGATTTTATTCCAAGCATTTTTTCTGTATCTCATTCTAGGAAGTTTTAGATTAGTTGAAAATATGTGTAAACAACTTTGAAGATTTTTTTCTGTAATTAGTGTAATTTTTTGCACTCTCTGTTCCACTGGTTGAAGATACCAAGTCTGTTGAGATCTGTTGTTAGGGGAAAATCTTGTGCATAACTTTTTCCATATCATTTAAGAACAAGTTTCAAACCAAAAATGAACTATAATAACAATAATAATAGATTATTTTCTTGTAAGTTGATTTAATGGAAAAGCCATCTATAATATGTCCTTCATTTATGAAATATTTAAACTGTTAGGTAGCTTTCTAGCTTGATTTCTATTCAGAAATTCTTTAAAAAGGAACATAAATTGACCTCTTCAGAGCTATTTTAAGGAGCATCTTTTGTTTACTGGATGCTTCATCCTGTTTGTATGTTTTAAGAGAATATCTCATTCTTTCCGACCCTTCAGAAATTTATGGTTAGAAAAACGGGTAAGATGCTGGTACTTTTATGTGTATATGTACTAAGCAAAAAAAAAAAAACAGTGAATTTAAGAAGCACCTTCTCATTTATGATTTAACTAAAGCCATTGGAGCTTTGTTCTCTTGCTTCCTGGCATGTTGATTACCCCAATTAGTTTCTTCAAGTGTGAGGTCCTAAAAGCAGGGCTTATACCAGGCACTCTCAAACTAGATCTTACAGTCAGGGTCTTTTATTTAACTTTTTTAGGGGGAGAAAAGAAGGGCCCTGGGAATGAAATCCATGTTGCTCCAGGGATTTTTTTTCCCTGAAACAATTTCACATAACCCTACTTTATTAAAACACACACACACACACACACACACACACACACACATTCACCCCTGATTTAATTGCCACTAAAATATAATCATCTAGAGACTCAGGAGTGGGTGGTATTAAGGGTCTCCAGACCCCCAGAGAATTGCAGCCTAGAATTAACATGGCACATTACCAAATGTGACTGTGGGTTTCCCTCCTTGCTCCCAATCATGTGTTCCTCTCCCTTCTCTCACTGTCCCCTGACACTATATCACTAGTTTCTTCAGAATTTCCTTTGACAGTTCATTAAGGCACAAAGTTTCCAAGTTCCTTGAGAAAATGATTTTTTTTTATATTCTCTATTTCCCACAATGGATCTGACCAAAGCATTCCTTAATTGTCTGCTTATACTTTTTATGGGACCACACAGATCATTTCCCCTGAGAACTTTCAGTTTGTCCTCTCCCTGTTCTCCTAGCTAACCTCCTCATCTCATTTACCCTCTACCTCTTCCTACTTTTGCCTCTACTTCTGTCCTGAACTCTTTCCCTGGCAGGAGAGACTGTTTCTTCCCATGTTATCACATGTTGCACTGACCCCATACAAGGGACCAGGGCTATGGAAAACATCAGAATAGATTCTGAGATAGGAATCAAGTATGGGCACCATCTGAACCACTGGAGAGATACTCAAAACTTGAATATATTGCCCAAAGAGGGGATTAGAAACCCAGTGACTGGAAGACATACAGGTATCAGAGGCCTAGATAAGGCAAGTCAAATCAGTAGCCCCAAGATGTCAGTACCAAAGGGGCACAGAGACTCATATAATTACTGCTGACCCAGGAAATCTTGCAGAGTATGGGCCAGTCTCAGGCTGTAGTCGTTTTTGTTTTGTTTTGTTTTGTTTTGTTTTGTTTTGTTTTGTCTTGTTTTGTTGAGAGAGAGTGTGTGCATGGGGGGGGGAGGGGCAGAGAGAGAGGGGGAGACAGAGAGAGAATCCCAAGCAGGCTCAGCACTGTCAGCACAGAGCCAAACATGGGGCTTGAACTCACAAACCATGAGATCATGACCTGAGCAGAAATCAAGTCGTCACTTAACCGACTGAGCCACTCAGGCACCCCTCAGGCTTAGTCTTACAAGGGTCTGCCAAGTGAGAAAAAATGAGCCACGTTAGAGTGCTGGCAAATCTATTAGCAGGGCTTAAACAGAAACGTGGGAATGTGTCCTTGCTGTGTACTCCCCACTTCCAGCTTTTCCCAACCCATCTAAAGGGATAAAACCCACAATCCTGTTTTCACTCAACACCCTGACAATTACAGTTGCTTTCTTGTCTATATACAATCGAAATGTGTTATAAATTTAAGTTTATATCACTATTTTCAATATTTCTATATTTCCTATAGACTTTTCTCTAGTGGGGGAATTATTTTTTGGGCTAACCCTTTCTAAACTATTTTTATAGCACCTAGTCCAAAGATGGCAAAATAGGTAATATAGGCAGGACCACCTCCATGGATCCCACCTCTGGCAGCCAGTATTTTATTCAGGGCACAATTTTCTGCTAAGCTCTGGGTTTACCTCAGGCTTCTCAGCAGAGCTCTCCAGGAAGTTACCACCAATTTGACTGAATTTGAGTTCACACATTCACCACCTTTGCCCATCCTTGGCACAGGTGGGGAAATTAAATGTTCTTGATGGTGATATTTGCCTAAGGGTTTTGGGAAAATTGCTCTACTTCATTACCAAAAGTATAGCCAGACCACTTGCATGAAGGGAAATCAACATCAATATATAGACTTTTGTAACCGGGATTTGAAAATGAGCATCAGTGCTTCTCTGTGACTGACAAACAACTTGGATGTGAATCTTTTCAATGAGTTGAGTGCTTATCAGGAAGCTTCTCCCCCCTCTCCCTCTCACTCTCTGTCTCAGTAGGAAAGTATTTAATCCTCTTTGCAAATATAGCCCTAGCTCTCAACTTAACAGGACTGCCTACTGTGTTGAATTATAATCAGAAGTTTCTCTGACACAGTCCACTCTCCCATAGGGACAGGACCAAGACTATTCATTCTGCAAAGAGCTGTAGGTCAGACTGAAACTTAGATCTCTCTGGCAAAAAGCCAATAGTTTATTCACCATGTCACTCAACTTTTCCTCCCATGTTATATAATTACAGTGTAAGTGTCTAGCCTGACAATAAAAGTGGACATAGAAACCCAAATCAGATATGACAGACAAGAGACCAACAATTTTTACTTTCAAAATAATATGACTAGATTAAAGGAGAGAACAGGCAATTACAATCTAAGATGCTGCTTTTTACTAGAATTAAATCACTGAATGCAATCTGGACATAAACGCCTGGGTGCAAAAACTGTGGGGAGAGGGTGTGTTATGTGTGCATGTATGCACATGAATGCACGTGTTTTGCAGGTTTGATAGGAGTGGCTAAAAGAGGTTAGTGTAGGGATGGATAGAAGGAGATAGGTTTACTATAGGGTTTCACATGAACACCTCGTTTTGCCACCATATCTTCCTGTAGGTGGCAGCACTAACAAGGCTGGGTTATAGAAAAAAAGGTTTGAGCTTCAGATTCTGAAGAGAAATTGTCAGTAACAAGAATACAGAGAGAAATAAAGTCTTGTGTTTTGCCCTTTAAATTGACTGCAGATGCTGAAAGTCCTTCAAGTAACCAATAAGTCACTCAAATGAGAACACACACACACACACACACACACACACACAAACGCATGCACACACAGCTATCTCATTTAAAGAAAACAGATCAAAGTTGGGTATCTTGGTGTCATCAACTGCACTAAAAAGACCTGGAATGTCTCATGTTTTCTTCATGTGGGAGAATGAGCATGGCCTGTTCTGCCTGAAGGATCACTTCTCATTGATAAGCATAAAACAGAAATTTAACCCAGAACTTTTACTTCAATGAATACTCAAAAATTAGTCTTGGTGAATTTAGTAGGCAGATTTAGAATTTCAGTCTCCGTTTTTGAGGAGAATGAACATAATTTCATATGTTATCATTACTCTTCAGTAATCAAGAGATTACTGAAATGGTTATATGAAGATAACAAAATAAAAGTCCAACCAATCAACCGAGATTTTAAAATACAGTTAATAGATATTGCCTGTTGGCATCAAAAAAGTGCTAGAAGTGCCCACATTGAAAATTTGGTTTTGTTAAACTTAACTATTACTAATCACAAAGTTTTAAATCTAGGATTATAGCCATGAATTAATTGAATATTTCACAGTATGTTCACTTATACCGTATCTTTTTAAATCTGCTTTTGGGTTTGTTCTGTTGTCCTACATGAGTTATAAGCTCCTGAATTACCATATTATTTCATATTCAGCAGCAGCAGTACTATCAATTTGGGGGAAGTTTCTATTAAAAATTCACTTTATACTGGGCGCCTGGGTGGCTCATTCGATTAAGTGTCAGACTTTGGCTCAGGTCATGATCTCACGGTTCGTGAGTTGGAGCCCCACATCCAGCTCTGTGCTGACAGCCTGGAGCCTGCTTCTGATTCTGTGTCTCCCTCTCTCTCTGCTCCTCCCCTGCTCACGCTCTGTCTCTCAAAAATAAATAAATGTTAAAAAAATTTTTTTTTAATTCACTTTATACAAATCCTCCCAACAAATGGAAAGGGGTTACGGTTTTCCCCGTTTTTCACACTAGGAAACTAGAGATCAGAGGACATTTCAGAGGAATTTGTTTTTCATGTTAGCTGACCAATCACCCTCTATCCTCCACCAAATAAAGGAATTCCTCCCATTTCCACATGGCACCCTTTCTAGAGCAATAACAACAACCCAAAACCCCAGACTATATACTACCCATATATAGCTGTGTTGCTATATATTCAATTTATAAGAATTTGTCTGAATACCCTCAAAGAAAAGCAATTTTGTGGTATTTCTTCTGGAAATCCCTCAAGGACAAGCAATGTGGTCATATTTCTCATTGAAATACTGCATTTTTCTTCCAGTGGTGGCAGAAGAAAACCATGAGAAAATTTACTTTCCTGAAAGGCATTTCTTCTCTCACACAGTGTTTCTGAAGGAAAGCAGTAGAGTCTGCAGGTGGTAAAATTTAATAAGGGAACTTTGCATTCACTAGAGCCTTTGACCTATGAATCATAAAGTACCTTACAAGCGTTAATTAATTAATCCTCCCAACATTGTATGGAGTGGGTAAATTATATAACCAAGGTCTAGCATTCATTGCAATTTTGTGAGCATGAGAATAGCTATGGAACTGTCCACTATTAAGCAAGTTTAGTGCCACAGAAGGAAGCTTACTGTTAACCATTCAGCTGGAGAAGGAGCTAACCAACTACATGGAAAGTATAGTATTAGGCACTTGAACTTCATTGACTTATTTATTCCTCATAACAGCCTGGCAAGGAATTTATTGTCACTGTCACTTTCCACAAAGGTCAAAAACTACACGTGTCCAAATTTAAGCACTTCATAGAAAAGTGTGTCTTGCTTTGAAAATTTTGTTTCCATGATATCACACTGCCTCATAGAGGATCTAAGTTATGTGTCATGCTGCACTGAAACCCAAGAGGTTTTCTAATGCATTTTTGACATCCTTTTGCTACCTCTCCTCACCACTGCTTTCTGCTCTGTGGCCAGTGGAATTTCTCTCTCATATGTTCTAGTAGGCAAAATAATTTGAATTACTAAAGACAGGACTAGAAAGGTAAGTTTATTGTTTTGCATATTTTATTCTATTTTATTATTTTTTGAGAGAGAGAGAGCAAGCACAAGCAGGGCAAGGGGCAGAAAGAGGGAGAGAGAGGGAGAGACAGAGAGAGAGAGAGAGAGAGAGAGAGAAAGAAAGAAAGAAAGAATCTTAAGCAGGCTCCATGCTCAGCTTAGAGCCCGATCCCATGACCCTGGGATCATGACCTGAGCCAAAACTGAGCCACCCAGGAGCCCCTGTTCTGTACATTTTAATGAAACTTTACTTATCAATTTTTTTTCAGGTTGAAATTCAATTGTGTTTATAGATCATGAGTATCTTAAAACAAATAACAATATCTTTTTTTAAAACATTTTTTAATGTTTATTTATTTTGAGAGAGAGAGAGAGCATAGGAGCAGGGGAGGGAGACAGAGAGAATCCTAAGCAGGCTCCACACTGTCAGCACTGAGCCCGATGAGGGGCTCAAATGCACAAACCATGAGATCATGACCTGAGCCAAAACCAAGAGCTGGACACTCAACCAACTGAGCCACCCAGGTGCCCCCAAACAAAGAACAATATCTCAATCAATTTAAACTTTCTGGGTAGTCAGAAGAGATTTGGTAAGCTAATAAAATTGGAGGTCTTTTTAACTATTTGCTATCTTGACTGCATCATCTCTACATTTTATATAATGACATTTTCAAAACTATTAAAGCTCAGCAAATTTTGGGTCAGCATCACTAATCATCAGAGAGATGCAAATCAAATCCTCAATGAGATATCATCTATACCTGTGAGAATGGATAAACTCAAAAAGACAAGACATAACAAGTGTTGGTGAGGATGTGAAGAAAAAGGAACCCTGGTTCATTGTTGGTGGGAATGTAAATTCATATAACCACTGTGGAAAACAATATGGAGGTCCCTCAAAAAATTGAAAATAGAAATATCATATAATCCAATAATTCCACTCTTGGGTATTTACCCAAAGGAAACAGAAACACTAATTTGAAAAGATATATGCACCCCTATGTTTATTGAAGCACTATTTACAATAGCCAAGATTTGGAAGCAGCCCAAGTATCCATCAATAGATGAATGGATAAGGAAGATGTGGTATATTTGATGGAATATTACTTGGCCCTAAGAAAGGGTGAGACCTTGCCATTTGTGACCACATGGATGGAGTAGATGGTATTGTGCTAAGCTAAATAAGTCAATCAGAGACAGACAAATATCATATGATTTCACTTATATGTGGAATCTAAAAATCAAAACAAATAAACAAACCAAATGCAGAATCACACCTATAAATACGGAGAACAAACTGGTGGTTGCCAGAGGGAAGGAGTATGGGGGGATGGGCAAAATGGGTGAAGAAAAGAGGGAAATACAGGCTTACAGTTATGGAATGAATAAACCACAGGAATAAAAGTTACAGCATACAGAATATAGTCAATTGTATTACAATAGTATTATGCAGTGACAGATGATAGCTACATTTGTGGTGACCATAACATATAGAGTTGTTGAATCATGCTGTACACTTGAAACTAATATAGCATCATATGTCAACTATACTCAAGAAAAAAGCAAACTTTGGAATTTTTATAATAATTGTAAAGCCATTTTTCAACTAAGTAATAATATTGGTAATTACAACCAATACTTTGCTACCGTATGTATTATAGAGGGGAAATACAGTCTATTACTATTTAATGAAATGAGAACTTAAAGAAGATAAACAAAACAGATGAGATTTGAGTGGTGAAATTAAAGTGTTACCAAGGTCTCAATCAATTGATGTACCATACATATTTTTTTATAATTATGAAATGTTTCCATGAATGATACCAATGAAGTAAAAATGATCCTGTGGACATTATATTACTCTTTCTAAAGATAGTGTATAGATGCATAACTTCTTTTTGAAAATATAAACTATATTAGGGGGCTATATTTCCAACCCAGCAGTTGGAGTGTTCTTTCAAAAACATGAATTCTATGGTACTGGCACAAAAACAGACACATAGATCAAGAGAACAGAATAGAAAGCCCAGAAATAAACCCACAATTACACGGTCAATTAACCAACAAAGCTGGAAAGAATATCCAATGGGAAAAAAGTCTTTTCAACAAATGGTGTTGGGAAAATTGATCAGCTACATGCAAAAGAATGAAACTGGACAATTTTCTTATACCGTACATAAAGATAAACTAAAAATGGATTAAAGCCCTAGATGAGAGACATGAAACCATAAAAATCTTATAAGAGAGCACAGACACTAATGTCTCTGACATTGGCCATAGCAACATTTTTCTAGATATGTTTCCAGAGGCAAGGGAAATAAGAGCCAAAATAAAATTATTGGGACTATATCAAAATAAAAAAGCTTCTATACAGTGAAGGAAACAACCAACAAAACTAAAAAGCAACCTATGGAATAGGAGAAGATGTTTGCAAGTGACATATTTGATAAAGGGATAATATCCAAAATATACAAAGAACTTGCACAACTCATAACCCCAAAACCAAATAACTCAATTAAAAAAGGGCAGAAGACACCTGTCAGAATGGTTCAAGTCAAAGACACAAGAAACAAGTGTTAGTGAGGGTGTGGAGCAAAAAGACCCTTGTGCACGGTTGGTGGGATGCAAACTGGTGCAGTCATTGTGGAAAACAGTATGGCGTTTCTTCAAAACGTTAAAAATAGAACTAACCTACCATCCAGTAATTGCACTACTGGGTATTTGCCCCCAAAATACAAAATCACTAATTCAGGGGTGCCTGGGTGGCTCAGTCGGTTAAGCATCCCACTCTTGACTTCTGCTCAGATCATGATCTCACAGTTCGTGGATTCAAGCCTTGCATGAGGCTCTGTGCTGACAGCACAGAGCCTGCTTGGGATTCTCTCTCTTTTCCTCTCTCTCTCTGCCCCTCCCCTGATGGCTCTCTCTCTCTCAAAATAAATAAGTAAACTTAACAACAACAGCAACAACAACAAAACACTAATTCAAAGGGATATGTACACCCCTATGTTCATAGCAGCATTATTTACAATAGTGAACTATGGAAGCAGCCCATGTGTTCATCAATAAATGAATGGAAAAAGAAAGTGTCACACACACACACACACACACACACACACACACACAGGAATATTACTAAGCCATAAAAAATGAAATTTTACCATTTGCAAAGACATGGATGGAGCTAGAGTACAATGCTCATCAAAATAAGTCAGTCGGAGAAAGACAAATACCTTATGATTTCACTCATATGTGGAAATTAAGAAACAAAACAAATTAGCAAAGGAAAGAGAGAGAGATAGAGAAAAAGAGAATGAAACCAAGAAACAGAACTTTAACTATAGAGAACAAACTGCTGGTTACCAGAGGGGAATCGGGGATGGGGTGGGGGGGTTAAATACGTGATGGGTATGAAGGAGTGCACTTGTCCTGATGAGCCCTGGGTGATGTACAGAACGGTTGAATTACTATATTGTACACCTGAAACTAATATAACACTGTATGTTAACTATACTGGAATTAAAATAAAATTAAAAAATAAATAAAACATGAATGCTAAAATGCTAATGCATTCTTCAAAACCCTCTTTTGGTTTCCTGTCACATTTAGAATAAAGCCAAATACCTCAGGAGGGCCTAAAAGACTCTGGCCTGTCCTTTCCTCTTCTCAGGCCGATCTCCTACCCCACTCCATTTGCTCCTCCTGCTCTTTCCCTGGACACATTGATCTTTCTTTGAACGGGTCTCAGGAACTTTGCATGCTTTCATGTTTCTTTCTGGAATTCCTCTTTCTCACTCCCTGATTTCCCCATGGGTTCCTCCTTCATCTCCCTGCTTTTGTTCATCTCTCTACTCAAACGTTCCCTCCTCCACCATTTGGTTCACTTCGTCCACTCTTTTGTGTACATGCTCCATATCCTCCTATGGTGCTTTGCTTTATTCATTGCACTTATCATCACCTGTCATTATAATAGATATTTATTAATTTATACCTGTCATTTCCTGCTACAATGTAAGGTCTAGGAGGGCAGAGATTTTTGTCTATCTTGTTCACATCTCTATCCCAGCGCCTAGGGTCTATGATAAGTTCTCATGAATGAATGAAATGAATGAATGAATGAGATGCTGCATAATTTGTAGCATCAGCAAGTTATTAAACCCATACTTCATGACACTCTAATTGCAGGATGATACTTGATTTTTTTTCAAGACATCGGAGTTCCCACATAAGAGAAGGATGCATTTAAAAATGCAACCCAGTACACTGTTCCTTATGAAAATTCCTCATCATAACTAATTTACTAATTTTTTTTGCTTATTGTCTTTGTAGATATAATTTCCTCAATGATATGATGAGCAGAAACAAAAATCTGTGAAATGTCTTTGATGTATAGAATTTGTGACACTCAGTATTCCCGTGGTTAGGAACTCTGAGAAGTTATGTGTAAAAGGCTGCATCACAGTAATTCAATGTTATAAATTCACTCCAATGACTATTGGTTTTTGTCTCTTTTATTCTAGTCCTATGTTCCAGAATTAATCAACTGATAATACTTATTTCTTTTCCAAAGAGCTGACTCAGAAAAAATAGTAAAAAAATTGTTTACAAAAAGTGATAGTATTATTTGGGTTGAAATAGAAACACAAATCCAGCTATGTTTCCCACCATGCTTTCTTCTCCACACTTAAAGGAGAAAATGAAAATCCTTCAGTCCAACCTCAAAGGTCCTCGTAGAAAAAAAATGTGGTTATGGGGCACCTGGTGGTTCAGTCGATTAAGCCTCTGATGTTTGATTTCTACTTAGGTCATGATCTCACGGGTTCCGTGACATCAAGACCCCAAGTTGGGCTCTGTGCTGACAGTGCAGAGCCTGCTTGGGATTCTCTCTCCCTCACTCTCTCTGCTCCTTTCCCACTATTGCATGCACATGTTCTCTCTGTCTCTCTCAAAATAAATTAACCTTAAAAAAAAAGAAGAAGAAAAGTGTGCTTAAACTGGTCTCCAGAAAAGGACCAACAACAGCATTACTTTTACCGCTCTGCCTGTCAGCCCTTCCTGAAGAAAAACGTTCTTTGAAGGGAAAAGATTTTACCCCAAAATATAAGGAAAAGATCATATAACACTGAGTGAGACTGATTATCCCATACAAGTTTGAAAAATAGATTTCTATGTTAGTTGCTTTTGATTTTTTTAATAAAAATACAGTGAAACCTTCACTTGTGAGCATAATTTGTTCTGGAAATATGCTTGTAATCTAAAGCACTCATATATCAAAGCAAATTTCAAGAAACCTTGGCTCAGTTGTGATCATTCAATGTCATTCAATGTCACATACTACTCATATTGCAAGACATCATTCATTTTCCAAGTTAAAATTTATTAGAAACGTTTGTTTGTCTTGTGGAACACTTGCAGAACAAGTTACTTTGCAATCCAAGGTTTTACTGTACTTCATGGGAAGGGTGATTTCTAACAAAGCTTTTTGGGTATCTCTATTTGAATGTCACAGAAATAATACAATTTTGGGGGTTTTAACAGGTTGATGGAACCAATCTCCTCATAACAGATGAGTGTTTCAGCGATTCACACTTATCTAGAAATGAAACCAGTCTTGAGTTTCTCAGTCAGTTCTCTTCGTTCCACAGCAAACAACCCTCCCAACTCGAATGGAAGCACTGTCAAGAATTCATTAATGAAATGATGTTTCTTTCCACTGCTAAAGTTCTGAAAGCACTTGACCTTGAATTGCCATGGGGCATTTATTGGGTATTTGAGCTCATGATTAGTTAGTGGTTGTATTTGAAAATATATCTATCAACATACAAAAGTTAATGCTAAAATACTATTTTTGTGATTAAAATTGTAACACATTTAACTCAGTAGTTATTGAAGGATTGGGAGGTGGTTTTTCTTCAGTGTAACAGTGTATTTTTTTTAATTTTAAGGGATAACACTTTGCTCAGTATTTATTCTCACTGGGATAATCTCCTTTATGCACTTTCGTCCACCTGACAAAGTTGGCCTAAGACAAAGTGTTTCTTTATCGTGCTCTCTTATATAGAATGAAGATAACTGAGATTTGATATAATTACTTAAATTTCTGCAATCTTTTTTTTCCAAATGTTGATTGGCAGGCTGGAGTGTACTACACTCCAGAAGGAGAGGGAAGGAAAGGGAAGGGACAGAGAAACTTCCTTCTTTTACCAACCCAGTACATCCACCAAGTTTACATACATTTCATGAATTGAAACAGATGCAAATTTATGGGCTTACTGCATAGAACCATATGCTTATTTTTTTGCTGAGGACACCATTGGCAGTCTAATAACTACCATACCTTCAAAGTGATGATGACCACACATGATATTTCAAGATGTCTGAAGCAACCATAATATTCTATAAAGATAGCTGTGGAATACTATATTCACAACTCCAGAAAATGCTAAATTTGTATCAGAAGATGACAAAAATAAAAATGTAATGCTTTTCCATCATAGATCTCTTGAATTATATGTACAGACCAATGGATCTGTGGATCTGAATTTAAAATCCCAGGTTAGAGAGCAAACAAAAAAAAAAATCTACTTACTACAGAAAGAAATTTTTTTTTTTTTTTTAATTTTTTTTTCAACGTTTTTTATTTATTTTTGGGACAGAGAGAGACAGAGCATGAACGGGGGAGGGGCAGAGAGAGAGGGAGACACAGAATCGGAAACAGGCTCCAGGCTCCGAGCCATCAGCCCAGAGCCTGACGCGGGGCTCGAACTCACAGACCGCGAGATCGTGACCTGGCTGAAGTCGGACGCTTAACCGACTGCGCCACCCAGGCGCCCCACTGCAGAAAGAAATTTAAACTTCCTTTTGGAGAATGAGGTTTATTTACTCTACCTTAGGAAAATTCTAACTTACATAAAATCTAATAAGGTTTAATTAATTCTTAGAAGAACACTTTATAAGGGGGAAAGAGGACTTTCCAGCATTTAAATATGCACATGTTTGTCTTTAAACTTTTTTTTCAAAAATTAAGACTTTCTGGGGCACCTGGGTGGCTCAGTTAGTTGAGCGTCTGACCTTGGCTCAGGTCATGATCTCACAGTTCATGGTTTCAAGCCCCACATTGGGCTCTGTGCTGATAGCTCAGAATCTGGAGCCTGCTTCAGATTCTGTGTCTCCCGCTCTCTGCCACTCCCCCCCTAACACTCTGTTTCTCTCTTTCTCAAAAATAAGTAAACATTAAAAAAAGTAAGACTTTCATCTTTTAGAACAATTTGAGGTTCATGACAAAATTGAGGAAAACGTACAGACATTTCCTATATATTCTCTGCCCCCACACGTGTCTCACCTCCCTCATTATTAACATCCTCCACCAGCTTTAGACTTTTCTGAAAAACATGAAAACCAGATGCCTGCTTATAGCAGTAGAATATCCCCCTGATAAAAATGGACAGAGCTCCCGGATCAGTATTTAACTCATTCGCTAATTTCCTCAGAGTTCAGTAGTTTCATGTTTATGTACTTAGGCTTCCTTTGGCCCACCGTCTCTTTGCTTTGGCTTTGTATTACAGAGGCAAATGTCCAGATGATTTTAGCCAAAATCCACTTTGGACATATTCTGGGGTTTACATATCCATGTGAGTCTTGTACTTTATTCATTAACATTTTATGTTGAGTTAAAATTTACACTAAACTTTGTTTACAGACAAATGTTTTAACAAAAGAAATGTGATGACTGAGATGTTTAGCCCTCAAATTACTTTTTTTTTTGTTTTTGTTGTTGTTGCTGAAATTGAAATTAACTAGTGCATTCATTGTTTACTTAAACTTTGAAATACATCAAAATACTGTTGTAAGTAAACTGTTCAACATCATACTAAAAGATAATATATCTTGAAAAACATACACTTCACCTCAAAATTAACCCAATACATAATAATCATAAAGTTGAATAGGACAAAAGTGGAGAAAGAAATGATTCTGCTATATATTCATGATTTCTTATGTATCAGACATTATATTATCTTGCTCAATCTTTATACTAACTGTAAGAGGAAGGTATTATTATAGCATTATTACTGGAAACCAAGATTAAGTGACTTCCCCAGGTCACACTAATTGACAGATGTGGAATTTATGCCCAAGTAGTTCTGTCGTCTATGAATAACACAGATCTGGATGTGTAGCTAAGAAAAAAACACAGCCATTACAGACACAATATCCAAGACATCTCATAACAGATTGACCTCAAGCCAATAAATATAAAGACACTGAAGCTTGCAGTTTGCTTTTTTTTTTCTTCAGATTTCCCTGAGGAGTTAGTTTCTTTTTTACTTTATTTATTTTAAACAAAGCTGAGTTAAAAGATCACTTTTTAAGGCATAAAACTAACTAGTAAATGAGAAAGTTTACGTGCTGGTTGAATTTATTGTGAAGTTGTTTTAAAAACCACATTTAAATAAGCTAAAAAAGATTTTTTTTTCAGCCAAAAAACACATTTTGTTAATAGACTCAACAACTTCTAAACCTGTAGTCCTAAATTTCTTCAGCTTTGTTTGTTTGGGTTATTTTGTTATTACCATCAGCTAATGCTACCAGAATTTCTTTTTGGAAGGAGAGGGTATGGGGGTGGGTAGGCTAACCACAATAGGGATGAGTCTTCTGTCTTTGCAAAAAAAAAAAAAATAAGGATTTGGGGATCTTTGTCATGCTTTTCTAGCTCCTCTCTTTCTGTCTTTCTTTCTCCTTCAGCTCCAGGACTGCTGTGTACTTTGGGGTCACTAAAAGAGCAGCTAACCATTTGACACAGTGTTTGGATTCTCACCCCCACACAACAGACCCTCATTACCAAACTGTTAATCACTGCCAAAGGAGCAAGTCCCCTGACAGCTCTCAAGCCCCCATCCCCCAAAGTACATCTTTCCACACTTGGTATCAAATTGCATTGTGATTACAACAACACGGGGACTGGATAGTTTAAATGTACATTAGCAATGAAGAGGCTTTTTTCTAGCTTGGATTTAAATGTTTCTTCAGCTTTTGAGTACATGTTTGCACATCAGCAAGAAGTATAGAGTTTGAAATTTGTTCTTATAAATGTATACACATTATACACAACACACCTGACGCCCATGTCTCTTGGAGTCAAAACGCTGTCTGTAAGAGATCCAACCTTCCAATGTGGAGTTTTATATTTTCTTGTCATTGGAAATTGCCTAATCTTTTATTTAGCTATTAGGTTAATGACACAACTACTTATTCAAAAAAGAAACGTTTGTGCCATCAACAGTCATTTTGTTTATGTGATACCAAATATCCTAACTGGCTGATGTTTTCCATCCACCCAGTGGACTCATTCAAATCATCTGGTGTGTTTATAGTGTGTGTATGCAGAGCCAAGAGGTAAAGAGGTGGAACTTGATTTTATATAACAAATTCATTTCTGTGTTTCTGGCATGGCTCATTTCTGTATTTCTAGATTATCTTTATTTTTAAAAGGTCATATTTTTATTTCCTAAACTTAAAGGTTTATTAAAAATATAGTCTCTCAAGTGAAAATGCAAGACTAAAGACAGTTATGTAAATAGGCCACTTTGTCTTGTATTTATTTATTAAATTAAATAGCAAAATGGGGAGCACCTATATTACAGGTGTTTGGCTCCTTAATCTTTACCCCGTTATATCAAAGACATTCTAAGTGACATGAAATTGAGTACCTTAAGCCAGTTGATGTGCACCAAATCCTCCTGAAATTATATTCTTATTTGTGTAATATTAACAATATATGAATGCAAGTAAAAGTAGCGTGTGGTGATGATCAGTGTTAGTGCTTCTGGGGGTATTTTAGTCCTGTCCCTAGTGGTTGAAAAATAGCACCAATCAAGATTCTGTTGGTTGTGAGTGCTGGATTCCCAAGGTCAAGTTAAACTGAAAAGGAATATATTGCTTCACATAACTGGGAAGTCAAAGTAAAATTAGCTGTCTGTTGGCACTGTTGAACATAGGAGCTCAAATGTGAACACAAAGACTTTCTCATTGTCTCCACCTTCTTGTTCTCTGGCTTTGTCTGGCTTCATTCTGCAAGTTGGCTCTCAACATCTGGTAAGCAAGATGGACCCTAGCAGAACCAGAACTTGGTTTTTCTGGGAACAGCAGTTCTTTCTTCTAGTGTCTCCATATCAGTCCCTGAAAAATGCTTGGCCTTTCTCTGATTGAGATACGTGCTATCATTGGAACTATACTACGTCCAAAATAACTCAGAGCAATAATTGGGACAGCCTCAGTGATATGCTCATTCCTATGGCTATTGGCAGATTTCAATGATCACAACCCTACCAGGACTCTACGGGCTGAAGAGAGATGATTTCTCCAAAGTGATGCAGAATCATAATTGACATCTTCCCACCCTCCACCCACCTACACCAGTTGCCAACAACACGGGCACTAGCAGGTGACTTAATATTCACTAAGTATAAAGTCAAGAATTCAGAAAGCTGACATTATTTACACTCTCTCTCTGTCAATCTAAGTCTCAACACAAAGAACTAAGCCACTTTCTTCACCACCCTCATTCTGTTCTGTAGTCTGCATCCCATTTTCACCCCCCATTTTGCTAGGACTGGTTTAGCTTTCTTTTTATCCATTATTCAGATTATATGTATATTCTGGGAAGCATTTTAAGCTTTCATGTAACACTTACATAACTAACAAACACGCTTATCTTTCTCTTCTTTTATTTCTTATAACATTCTGTTAATCATTTTTTATGTATCTTTTACTGCCACCAACAATATCACAAATTATTTTCTAATTGTAAATTTTACTTTCATTGGCATAATAATATGGCTGCCCACAGGCACTGGGGAATGTCTTTTTATTTACATTTAGCAAGGAGGATAAAGAGAAAAAGAGAGAAGATGCTGGCTCTATTTCAAATGAGATCTGAGTGAGCTCTCTTCCAGTAATAGCCCAGTCAAGACTTGCCCATTCAAGATCCAATCTAGGGCCAGAAGAAAGGAATATTAAGTAACCATCAGTTGGCATGCCAATCACTTGAAGCAAAATAAAACAACAAGACCACTATTATATCCAGTGCTGAACTGAATATACAGTAAAGAATCAAATACAAATGCAAAAAGAATGGACTATAATGGAATTAAAGCATGTAATAAGCTGGTGAAATGAAATTAAATGAATTATAATTAATATTCAGCTCCTATTAAATTAGAATTAAAAGAGACTATTTGCAACTCAAATGAATTTTATCTTATTCACAGTGATTTTAAATAATATCCTACAGAGTTTATCTGATTAATCCTTGTACTATATTATTAAGCCCAGTACCAACTTCCTAAAACAAGCAGTGTTATATTAAGAGGTGGTATGATTAAGTAATCCCAAAAAGATCATGATAAAATGGCCCAATTCCACTGAGACAATTCAACATAATGACTCATCAGTTTTCAAAAAAGAATTGAGAATTTGATTTTTTTTTTTTTTAATTTTTTTTTTTTCAACGTTTTTTTATTTATTTTTGGACAGAGAGAGACAGAGCATGAACGGGGGAGGGGCAGAGAGAGAGGGAGACACAGAATCGGAAACAGGCTCCAGGCTCCGAGCCATCAGCCCAGAGCCTGACGCGGGGCTCGAACTCACGGACCGCGAGATCGTGACCTGGCTGAAGTCGGACGCTTAACCGACTGCGCCACCCAGGCGCCCCGAGAATTTGATTTTTAACGATCATGTTCAAGATATGTGTTTCCTTATATCTCAATTATGAAGAAATTGAGAGTATCAGAAGAAAGAGTACATAGTTTATTGCATATTCATTCCCTATGATACCTGACAGTTTTCTATACCATGGAACAGCGTAAGACTTCTGAAAAAGCAAAGATTTGACCTTAATATGTGGGTCTTGACTTAAATGGATTATGTATAGCGTTGATGTTAAGATCCTCTTTCTATTTGCCCTTCTACATAGAAGTCTGTGGGGACATGAGGGTCACTTACCAAAAGAAATTCTCCATTTCCTTTGTCAAAAAACCTTTTGGGGGGCACCTGGGTGGCTCAGTCAGCTGAGCATCTGACTTCGGCTCAGGTCATGATCTTGCAATTTGTGAGTTCGAGCCCCACATCGGGCTCTGTGCTGACAGCTCTGAGCCTGGAGCCTGCTTCAGATTCTTTGTTTCCTTCTCTCTCTGCCCCTCCCCCACGTGTGCTCTGTCTCTCTCTATCAAAAGTAAATAAAATATAAAAAAAATTTTTTTAAACCTTTTGGAAGCAGATCTGTGCCTAGATTTGAATGGTCCCGTGTACAGCCAAGAATTTTTTTTATCATGAACTAAAAGAATGCAACCTTCACATTTTTGGACAGTAATATCATTATTATATCCCAATAAACACGTAACCAATGTCCACACATTCTGAATTGAATGCTTTGTCCTTTAATTTTCTGTATCAGTTGTCAAAGTATTTGCCTAGAAATCTGTATATATGTGTGTATGTGTGTGCATATGTGTGTGTAAAGAGAGAGAGAGACAGAAGGAGGGAGAATTATTTCAAGAAGACACTGAACAAAAACAACTATTTAAATTCATATATTTCAGTACTTTTTTCAGTATTTATGAGGGATACAACATAAGGCAATGTTTTCTGTGATGTTATTTCTCACAGACTTCATTGAACAGTGGTTAATGGATTGCTGTTATTATTGTTATTATTATTGTAATGTTTAAGGGTTTGCTATTTGGTAGGGAAGACTCACACTTCAAAGTTCTTTGGGGACTTTTTCCTAGCTGTGTGTCTCATGTTTTTCCTGGATAGTAAGACTGAAGGAAATTAGAAATGAGTAGAATGGAACAACACTAAGGGAGTGTTTAGGTTGCTAGAATTTTTTTTCTTTTTACACGGTAATTGGGAACAATTCTAGAAATATCCTGAGTAGATCAAAAGAACTTTAGCACTGACAAATATTTTTTTCCAGTTATCCTATTAAAATATAAGATCATCAGATTATTTTTTAAAGTAGAACATGTTTAGACACTAAAAGATATTACCTATAGGTAAGATAACCTTACAGGGTGATTTATGTCTATGTTTTAAATCATGCCTCAAACATGGTTTTGTCTTAGATACATACCTAATGAGAAGATAAAAGTTTTAGAGGGGACAGTATAATTTCTTGTATATTCCCTCCCCATAATACCTGACCAATACTTTTTTATAACATATTATGACACACATTTTCCTAAAAAACAAGGATTTGAAATAGAATATATAAGTATTAACTCAGAAAATTTACCTTTTTAAAAAATGGTTTCTCTTTTATATTATTTATAACCAATATGTAGGTCTGAAATTTGAAATGTTTACCTAAATTAGGCAGCTAAGGACATTAGTGTCTTTTCCTATAAACTATGCAGAAACAAATAATAGCATCTTGTTGCCTAGTAAATGATCCAACTTTAAACAAAAGGTCTGAGAGTTTGAATGTTGAATATTGAACTACCAAGACACTCAATATATAATAACCAACTATTTCTTATTACGAATTAAAACACTAAAGTAATTTGGTTTTGAATTTTTTAGAAAATTACAGTTCTACTCATAATGTTATCTCTAGAAATCATTATTTCTAATTGAGTTTTAGCTTTTTTGGATAAATCAAATAAGATAAAATATATTGAGTTACAGTTTAAATTTTTCAAATAAACTATATTTGAAGGCATTTAAAAATTGTAAAATACAGAAATCCTTGTTTATTTTACAGAATTTTGTTTTAAAATGTTTCTGACCGATTTATGTGACTCAAGAAATCCAGCGTTCTACCATTTTTCTATCAAGAAGAAATAGAGAGTATTTCCTGAGTTTAACCCCTGTATGTTTGCAACGTATTTTAGAGCAATGCCTAACCTTAGATACATTTGCACATACATATTTTGCTCTCAAAGATTTAAAATAAAATAAATAAGATCAATGAAATAAAATAACCATAAAATAAAACTTTCCCATTCCAAAAAAAAAAATGTAGGTAAGATCAAAGACTCCTGTTTCATCGTCACTAATTCATGCCTTATTGAACCATATGCTGCCAGAACTTAAGTTATTTTCTAGAACAATTAAGTCTTCTTTGGAACTCACATGAGCTTTTTCTTACTATAAGGATATTACTAAATAGAAAGCTGTCACTTTCCAAGCGGTTTTGAAAAGTAAATTTAGACTCCTTTTACCCCTAAGTATCCACAAACTGCTTTAAACTTTAAGAATTAAATAAAACATCAAAGCAGGAAAGGCCCCTTGTATGACAGTATTTTTATTTATATGATTTTTTTTTTATTTTCAGGTAATCTGATAGGCAAGTATGACTAACTTCATGATAGATATTGAAAAAAAAAATGGAGGTTTAAATTCACTAACTTGCTTCTTGTAATAGAGCTAGATACTGTCAATGCTTGGACATGAACCATGATGTCCCGACTCCAAATCAGAATTCCAGCCTTCTTTTTCTTTATCAGATACACAGAAAAATACTCTACAAATGCACATGAATTCACCATTAATATAGTGCATGCATTTCTCCCTATTGCTTGAACCTGTGAGGTGCTTTTACATTCATTACCTCATTTGATATTAAGAACAGCCACAAGACTTAGACAATTATTATGACTTCCATTTCATTAATGAGGAAACAGAGGGTTAGAAAGTTAAATGATTTTTGTCTCTCACTCTACATTTAGCTGTCACAGTGAAAGTCCATATGTCTCCAAGAACTTACCTGATTCTGAGTTTTTAATGATTGGTTAAACCTATTGCCCTCCAATACCAGTTAATTTTTTCCTTCGCAAGGAGCTCTTTTTAAACAAGTTATTCCTCACAGTCTCACAGATGCCCAGGATTTATCCAGCCTTTTGATTATGTCCAGACAATCATGCCAATAGTTAAATATTTGTTCCACAATGACTTAAACACAAATGTGAAGTCAACAGAGTAACCCAACAACATTTGCTTAATCAGCATTTTTAAACTCCTTCCTTGTAGATGTTGTTCAGAGGACTAAAATCTGCTTTCCCCTTTGAGCCTTTATGCTATATAATAGAGATGGCTGGAAGCCATTAAAACAAAACAATCTGTGTATCCTCAAGGCAGAATAAAAATGTAAGTTCATTTTAAGCATGACACTGCTATGAAGCTGATGTTGTGCTTTTTTTGATTAATCTCCATGTGTATATTCATTTTATGCAATATGTTATATGACAGTAGCTTTCCATTTAGCAAATTAGTTTCTGCCCTAATTCAATGGGGATGAAAAATATTAAAATCTGCCCTTTTTGTGAGGCATTTGCATTTCAAGAGGCCCTGTTTCCAAGAAAATTATGATTTTGAAGTATACAATAGACAATCTAGTTCAAAAATGGAATTAGTTTTGTTTAAACTGGGTCTCTTGAGTAATTATACATTTGTGGTAGCAATAATATTGCTGAAAACAATTAATATGAAGTCCTGATTTTAAAAATATTTCCATATAACAAAGAAATATGACATAGTTTTAGGGTTGCTTTAAGAACAATATAAAGAATCTAACAGTGAAACAGAATTTTATAAGTTTGCTTCAAGGTTTTGATGTTGATGTTGAATAGGCAGTAGGGGGCTGGGGGGCTGGGATAGGGTAGTTGAGTGGAAAGAAGGTTGTTATTAAATTGTGTGTCCCTGGTAGTTTCATTCCCCTAAGGAACTTTCAGAAACCTTGTTTCTGGTGCTGATACAAGTGCCAGACTACAGTTTTCACATTATAAATTACCCTTGTTTTGTTAAAGCTTAAATTATTTTTATTAGCTGGTCACCTGGGATATGTGCAAGAGTCAAGTTAAAACTTTCAGATAAGCAAAGCAGCTGTTGGAATTAGCTTTCTCTTTGTCCCTTTTACCACACACTCTGCCTCTTGCCTTTCTCCATCCAGTCTCTCTCAATCAATCACTCTCTCATCTCCCCTTTTCTCCATAAAGAAATAAAGTGACAGAACACATGAGTTTTAAGAGATACTTTGCAAGCCCAATAGATCAATTTTCCATTGTGACAAGAATTTATGGGTACTAGGGCACGTAGTATGGCTGTGCTCTCCTCCAGGATGTGAACCTTAAAGATTCGGCAGTGAAACTGAAAAACTTTCTTGCGGTAACACAGGGAGAATGTGAATTTGCTCATAAAGTCATTTGAAAGAATTTTTGTTTCATATAAGAAAGCCTAACAGTTAAAAATTCAAATCTCCTGAGATATTTCATTTTTATTGAAGTAAATATTTGGAAATTATAGAAATTGGGAAAATGAATATAAGTGTAAGGAAGAAAAATGAAATAGTATATCAAACAAAGATAACTATAATTTTGGTGTTTCATTTGCAGTATCTTTGAAGTGAATAGTGTATATGTATCCATCATATGTATACATATGTATTTATATCCATCGTACATATTTTTCTGTTTTCTTATTGTCATATCATTACAATTTTCATTCTACATAATGATTCTTATAACTGCATAATATCCATAGAATGAATTTCCATTTCATGAATGGATTTATTGTAATATTTTCTACACTGGACAGTTAGTTTAAATCCATATGTTTTTGTGATATTTCATATCAAAATTCTACTCTTCATGCAAAATATTTTAATTTTTTATTTCAGACTATTTCCTTAGTTACATTCCTAGAAGTGAAATTGATTGGTTATAGAGAGTGTATATTTGAGAAGAGTGTGGTTTTAGAGAAAATGGATGTCATAGCTATGAGGCATTCTATACCAATAGAGTTCTGATATGCTATTACCCTACTGCTTAGTGTGTGAAATAATTAGTTTTCTCAAGTGGAATATCACATATTAGATTGTTACAAACACACAGAAACCTCCACCAAATATTTTACTATAAGCATTCTATTTTATGAAGAATATTGTTGATCAAAGTACAACCTGATAACCAAAATGGTTAAGTATCTACAAGCCATAAAAATGATTTAAGGATTTAAGTGTTTTTATCCTGGACATATTATGGGGAAGGATGGTAAGGATAACATACATCTTTTCTTTATATCATTTTAAAAGGCCAGAACAGAACAACAAGTAAAACTATAATGAAACAGCTTCTGGTTCCTTCTGCAGAGCCCTTTATATAATTAGCTTTCATCCAACTTGAGTGAGATGCCTTTATAGATCATAGGTCTTTCAAACATATGTTTCACATGCTCTCTATATAAGGGGCTTCTGATCTGTGTGAGAGGATGAGCTCATTCCCAATATAATAATTTAACAATTCTATGACTTTTAAATACATTTAAAATATTCCTGAACACTTATTTTTAAACTTGTTGTTTAGAACTTTTTCAATTTAATAATATTCAATAATAAGTTTAAGGACTAGATATAATGAATGAATCCATATGTAGAAAGATACCATATTTTAACTGTGGGAGATTTTGCCAACACTCTTGCCTCTCTCTGTTCTCATCAGACTCCATGAACAAAGTGGAATGAAATGGCCAAGGTTGTGATTTCTTAGGAAATCACATTCTACAAATAAAATATCAAACTTTTTCTTGCCACAGTACTGAATGACTATATTACCTTATGAAAATGGTTTTGATAATGTTTTTGAAATTTTACAGACTACAGCACATAAAAACAAGAGAGGAGAAGTTATAAGTGAGAAAAAGGTAAGAAACTTATATGGTATCATCAAATCCCAACCTATAGAAGATTCGTGATCCTTGGTGTAGAATGCATTGGCCCATACAAGTCTCCATAATCCTGAAGACCTATTTCCAGCTGTAACTGTAAGGTGCAATTATTATCAACCCCACTCGTTGGGGCAAATCAACAAAAGAGAGCTAGCCAAACATTGAATTCTTGCATTCCTAAAATAGTTTGAGGAAACCTCTTGAGATCCAGTATCTGATTCTTCAGGCTATCTTGGGAGAAGGAAAAAGGAAGTCAGAACAAAGTCATACATATTCTGATACAAAAATAAATAAACGTGGTTTTAAAAGTGAAAAAAAGATGATGGACAAGAACAAACATACCCTTAGAACTATAATGTGTTTGGTCTTAAAAACTCTAAGGCAACAAGGGATTTTATATGAAGATGTGACAAATTCCTCACAGATGGGAAAAGATATAAAATGCTGCTTTGTAAGCATTCATTTTAACCAGAAAGGATTTTCTCATACAATGGCAGTTCAGACTGTGTGGCAAATGATAAAATAAATAGATAGCTACTCAAGAATATTCCACTGCATTCATCTAGAGGCCAAAGCCACCAGCATAATCTCTACAGTTGAAACAAAGTCTCTTAGTTTCAGAATGGCCACACAGATAGATGTTATCCATTGGCTTGTGAGAAGAAGCTTCTTTTACACTTTTGACATGGTCTAGGGGTGTGTGACATGGGAACTTACCTAACCAAGGCTGTCCACCTACACAAGTGTGTCCTTGAACTGCAAATGTCCTCAATACTAAGTTCACTATCCTCTCTGTATCTTTGCCCAGCACTTCTACAATATTCCTCACTTATTCCCTGTCCCCTCGCTAACCGGCTAACTGGCTAACTGGCATCAGTTATGTTTTCTTTTGTTTCTTTGCTTACTGGTAACCACAGTAGGTCACTTTATTTTATCTTGCTCATTGCCAAGTCACTGAGTGTTACAAAAGGGCAAAGGAGATCACACAAAATTAGGGATAAATAGATGAAAAATTTATTTGATTCTCAAATTCTTTGAGAACAATGAACTCTGAGAAGAAAATAAATTACCTACATTTTGGGGACTGTTAACTCCCTAAGGTCATTAGGTATCATTCAGTGCGGTTTCCCAAGCTCTAGTTTAGAGACCAACAGCACTCAATGACTCCATTGTTATTCTTCCATGAGAAAGCATATTCAAATTTATTACTGAATAATTATAAAAATGCTTTTCATCACTGATAGCAATTATGATTGCATTTCTCATTTCCTTATTTTGTGCAAATGGGATGGATGCCACACATCAAGAGTAATACTCACATCTCTCAGTTTGGTCTTTAGCCCCCTACCCCATTCTCACATAAAAGTCATCACTGGTGGAGGGTAGAGTCCCAGGCCAGGAAGGAAATGTGATGCCATACAATACTCAGGATAACAATAGCACTCAAACACCGAGGGAGAATGAGAATGGAAAGAATAACCACAAGGTTGGGATGAGAGTGGGAAACAGAATCTATGCCAAAATTCTAACCATTGCAGGGGAGAAAAATACAGAGTGATTCAAAAGACAAGTCTTATGAAAAAGTAAGTTTTGATTTTAGAACTATGAAAAACTTCATTATTCTGTAAAAAATAATATGTGAACACACTGTCAATTAAATTTTCCAGTTTCTAATAGGTGTGAGTAATATTTGAGAACAGCAGCAGTGCTCCAGTATAATGTCTTCTAACAGAATGTGAGAATTTAGTGGGTTGAAAGAGTTAACTTGCTTTGATAATAAAAGATACGCATTCACTTCTTACTGGCAGGAACAGGTCACGTCTTTAAAATTTCAAAAACCAGCCATCTCCATACATGTCGAGATTAAAACTGTGTTCCAACCTGCTTAAAGTCAGATTCCACTTTGTTATTAATCTCCCCTCTAGCCGCCCCCCACCCCTGCACAAAAGCCCTCTGCTTTGCCAGCTGTATACCATATTGAATCAACTTGCATTGAAACACTAACATAGTCTGTGAGTCTGCACTGAAATTCCCATAGGTGTTTTGACTTAGATTATAATTATGGATAGAAATCACATATGGCTACCCCTCTGGAAAATGCTATATCTAATCCTCTGTCAATGTGCCTGTTTGGAGATGTCCCCTGAAACTCACACCTCTCACCTTTGTCCTCAGTAGAAATCAACTGCCCCATATTACTAGATAAATGTCCTCCTGTATGTCAATTTAAACTATTCTTGTGCCTAATAGTTAATACCTTTTCAAAAGTGCTATCCTGCATATAAATGAAGGCCTTAGACTCATACAATTACTTTGTCAGTCTTCTATAGGAATGTGTGTCTAACCTCTATCACAGAACTCATTATAGTTTTATTTAGATTGTATTTATTGTTATATTCTAATTTAATTACTATAATATATTGAATATTATTTATTATTACATGATTATTAACTTAATATATTTATTATTATATTCTAATTATCTGATGACCCAAATTAGACTATAAGCAACTGAGAACAGGGACCATGTTTTGTCTTTGTACAAACTATTGTACAATACTGCACATTTGACAGTGATACGAACATGATGTTTATTCAATGAATACATGAACATCGACTATGCATGCCTGGAAAACATACCTTTACTTGTTTTAGTTTCAACACCAGGATTACCAAAGAAGGTAAGAATGCAATTTAATTGTCAACCAAAGGCTAGAATGGAATCATATTTTTCAGCCAAATATACATCTTTGTTGTCTATAGAGAAACATGAAAATTGACAATAAAAATGATAGTGTTTAGTGTTATAAAAACAGTAAAATTCTCTGATTAGGATTTTCCCTCTGTGTACTCAACCATTTTTCTTGTGGTTTAGTTGTTTGAAACTTTGCAGCCTGATAAAAGTGTGAATGATAAGCAGAATCAAAATGTTTTAACTTAGGTGCAATGGGGACTTTTATGGAAAAAAATTAAAACATTAATTTTAACTTTGAATACAATTTTAAATTATTGTGTTATAGAGATACACTCATTTTATGCATTAGAAATATCCCATCCCATTCCAAATTGAAATACATGGGAAATACATCAGATCTAATCCTTTGTCCCCCTCTCACTCTGCCCTCCCCCCTTAATGCTTTCTTTCTCTCTCAAATAATAATGATGATAATAATATAATTATTAATATAGAATAATTGATTCAATATAATAATTAATGTAATTGTATATTATTATTATTATTATTATTATTATTATCATTTTCCTAAGATTATGCACTCCATTTTTGAAATCTGGACTCAAAATGGAGAAATAAAAAATTGATGACCTGGGATTGCTTAAATCTGTCACCTTAGTACACTGTATCTCTTATTATACAAGTGAGATTGCACTTGAACTCTGGCCTTGATTACTATCTTAAGACAACATAGCACCATATGCACTCATAAAATTGAGACCAATTTGGTCTTTTCTAAGCCCTAATAAAGTCTCTTTAATAAAATGGAAGGAAGGAATTCTGAACTACTCAACAAATATTCTGATTTTTTAAAAATGAACTTAAAAGCTTACATACCTCTCTGTGCGTGACATTCTGAAGTACTAAATCAACCACCACTTATCAAATGTGTGATTCAAGAATTATAGAATATCTAATGTTAGTTATATGTTAAACTAATGATCAATCAAATCCTTATAATCACTAAATGACCTTCTAAAAAACACGTATGGGGGGTGGGAGGGAGGGCAGGGTGGGTGATGGGTATTGAGGAGGGCACCTTTTGGGATGAGCACTGGGTGTTGTATGGAAACCAATTTGACAGTAAATTTCATATATTAAAAAAATAAATAAATAAAAATAAAAAAATAAAAAACACGTATGCACACATATTTCTTATTGCTTAAATTATCACTTGTAGTTTGTTGCTGAATCTTATTTTTCATAGATGAAAATGAGGTAATTTTGTTTTTTAAATCCAATTGAAGTGGGAGAATTTTGACTTTGTTGCTAGAGTCTAGAGGCAACTTATGAGAGTCCATATTATGCCAAAAGATGATTGGGGAACTGCTATTTCCAAAAAGATAAATATTTATCTAAAACCTTTCTCATTTCTCATAATCTGTCTGACACTAGAAAAAGACCTTGACTTCTTTTTGTAGTCCATTTGCATTTTAATTTCTCATGAAGTTTTTGATATCATCATAGATTATTGACAAATGAATTATACCAATATTTGCAAGAGCAAAAAACAAGCATCGACGCAGTAAGACTTTGGGACAGAAAAACACTACACCCAGGAAGAAAATAATTGCATACTTCATTTTAATTTAATTTTGATTCCCCATCTCAATATCTCATAGAATTCTATTCCCTCGTTGGTAACTATGGTAGATACTGTGAGTGATCAAATGAAACCATTCCAACCTCTCCCTACACATATGTGCATATCTTGGTCACAGAACTCTCTTTTGTTCAGATATTGATCTGGCAGCAGTGTGTTCTGACAAGGTACATCTTTCCCCTATTTCAAAGAGGTAAATCATGTTTGGTCTCAACCAATCAGGAAAAACATATATTACAATCAATGATGTAGGGGTGGTCATAATTTCCAGTTTTGAAAATGAGACATAAAATGTGAAAAGAGTCCTAGCAATAAAAGTGAGAAGATATACTTCCTGATAAATTAGAGAATATTTGGAAATTGGCCCTTTTCTCTTCCTGTTTTATTTCTTTATGATTGTGTGAAACCATAATGCTTAAAACTACTGCAGTGATTTCTTAAAAAAATGTTTATTTTTGAGAGAGAGCGAGTGAGCAGGGGAGGGGCAGAGAGAGAGGGGGACGGAGGATCCAAAGCAGGCTCTGTGCTGAGAGCAGAGAGCCTGACATGGGGTTGAACTCACTAACTGTGGGATCATGACCTGAGCCCAAGTCAGATGCTTAACCAACTGCACCACCCAGGCACCCTCTTACAGTGATTTTATTATGAAATGAAAATATAGAAGGACAAAAGCCAAAATGCTGAGAAAAATGAAAGGAAAGAGTAGAAAAAGTCTAAGTCACTATACCGGCTCTAGAATTGCCAGAATTCTTTTTTTCTTCCCTAAAATATCCTATTACTTGCAGATAAACACATCCAGATACCATATTCATGCTAAGTTTTAGAAAAGTAAAACTTGAGGAGTGCCTGAGTGGCTCTGTTGGTTAAGTGTCTGACTGGATCTTGGTTCAGGTCATGATCTCACAGTCCATGTGTTCGAGCTCAAGTCAGGCTCCATGCTGACAGCAAGGAGTCTGATTAGGATTCTTTCTCTCCCTCTTTCTCTGCCCTTCCCCTACTCTCACTCATGCTCTCTCTCTCAAAATAAATAACCTTAAATAAAAGTTGAGCAAATAGGAAAATACATCTAATTTAGTCCTTTTGGTTGAAAATAGAGACTAAATGCCCTTTGATGTTATCATGTACCAAGTTAATTATTGCTTGAGGTGATAACCAGAGCCATCAAGTTATTTCAATTATAGTTGCCCTAAAACTCAGGCAATACTGAAGTTGAGATGCAACATCAGGGGATTCCCCAGTTGAAAGCCATATGCCTGCTCCATGACCTTGTCCTCTTGTCATCTCACCAATGAATGGACTCTAAGCGTTGGAACTATGTTCCCTCTTATTAATATAAACACCTTTTAGTGACTAGGTCAGCAAGAAATAAAACTGGATTTGCTTTAACACCTCTTTATCAAATAGCTCATGAAATAGCATCAAGATCTTAGCTGCAATGTCAATGATGATATAAATTATCAAGTAAATACTCAGGGAAAGCGAAAATATTTTCAGTTCTTTTCTTTCTTCTCTAGAGTTCTTAGATTTTTTAAAACTGATAATGGAAGGTATCTTAGTGTACCACTTAGTTTTCTTCTTGGTAAAATATATGGTCTACTAAACACTGATACAAGAGCAATCGTGGTGGAACAAAAGGACAAAATTTTTTTCATTTAAACCTCCAATTATGAATTCAATTGTTCCAGTATTGGCAAACCACTTATAAGTGGTTGGCATTGATTAGATAAAAAATATTTAAGCTCTAATCTTTTTGAATTCAAGGTCAATTTACAGATTTTCTCAAATATTAGTTTATTGAATTCCTTATTCAGAAGTATGAGATACCATATTAGGATTGTTATTAAATTACTTATTTTTGTAAATAAATATAATTGTTATATCCAAGCCAAGTATATAGATATCCTGGATATATCTATATGTGTTTTTTATCATTGCTCTTAATTTTGTTGGTTTGTGGAAAAGAATGCTAGAAGGAGGAAGAAAGACTGTGGTTAGAATGCTAAGATCTCTTATAAAACAAAAGTGCTAAACATCATCTCCACTATTGAAATTATATTTATATAGTTATGTTTGGTCTGCAGCTGAACTGATAGAGATATGTGTTTAATATCATTTTTCTGTGAGGTAGTAAGCTCTTGCTAGAACAGATAATATTATTACAAAAATGCAGATACAAAATTGGACATGAAGGTAAGAGATAATAAGGGAAAATGAGTGGCTGGGGCCTCTTTTCTGCCCAGAAGTTCATGCTTGGTGGTGCCCTTCTTAGAAATATTTCTAAGAGATTATTCAATATGTCATTGTGTCACTCTGTAGAACTCACATTTCTGTCTAGGTTTTACCTTAATGGCATATCAACTCTCTCACATGAAGTAGCATTCAGAACTTTAAACCAGATAGAAATAGGTCAAGTACTTGTTACATAAGTAAATAATAAAGATAAATAGTTACAAATGTCAAAAAAGAAAAAAAAGAATTATGAACAAAGAAATAAATTTACTTCTGTGGAGTCCAGTAAGTAATCTTTTTATTGCTCATTTAAATCAATTCTCTATTCAAATTCAGCTCAGGGATACTTAGTAAGAACAGGAATGTGCCAATCAGATGTTGAGTAATGATGTGAGAAATGAGGTGCAAAACTGTATACTATTTTGTAATGTCAAAATATATTAAAACAGGAACAGAATGGGAATCCATGTTCCCATTGTTGAGTTGATTGTCTTTTTGTTGTTCATCACAAGTTGTTCTGTGGACATTATTCATGTATATATTATCTCCCCCAGATGGTGGGAACTTGGAAAAGAGGAGTCACATTTTCCCCTCAAACATTAATCCCTAGAAAACGTAACCGAGTTCTTTGTATACGGTAAATGCCAATGCCAATACCTTTTTTTCCTTTGTCACATAGATACATTTTAGTGATTTCTACACCTGACTATTAGTTCTTCTATTATCTTGTGTTTTATTTAATATAGTTTGTTTTACCATCAAGAGAACTTTTTAAGGTTTTTAAAATCTAAGATTTCTAAATTTTGTTTCTGGAGATAATTTTAGAACTATTTAGATATTGGATTCCTTTTTCCATAATGAGTTGAAGGTTTTCCATTCTTTGGAAAATCTTCAACATTGTTAAGATTTAGGTGTAAATGTCATAAGCCCGACTGTTCATATTATCTAATCATATAATATTTGGGCTTTGGTGAAGAAATATCTTCACAAACTGAAATTTTCCTGACAACATCAGAGAACTGAAATTTTATAATGGGTTATTTTTAACTTGCTCTGGATATTAATATGGCCCCTCTCTTTTCTTCTTAAAGCAAACTATACATATAACACGATTTCTACATTAAAGCTGCATCTTTGTAGGAAATGGGCAGAGTGTTTAACCAATGATATACCTGACTTCATTCCAACCCAAACTACACAGCCTTTTTTATTTTTGCCCATGCCTCAGGCTATCTGAAAGTATTAGAGTTAATGTGCAATCAGGTAAGTAAGCCCATATTACATATCTGTAATTTTCATCCAGTAGAAAGAAAATATTACATTACAAGTCTCCATAATTGCATTCAAATGTAATCAAATACAAAACTTAAAGAACCCAAATCCTTTGAGTTACAAGATCTCTTTTTCTATACATTTACCCAGTCTTAATAGTTGCAAAAATAAGTTGAAATAATTCTCGAGGCACCAAAAAAACCCTAACAAGATTGCCTTATATTGTAACTGCCAGCTTCTGGTTCTCATTCTTTTATAGGACTGTCTGCAACAGCCATTTATATGTTTAAGCAACAAAGACCTGGACAGGGATGCATTTTCAAAACATCTATTTATAACTAGGAAAACAACCCTTTGTAATCAAATAAAGTTTCTTTGGCTGGGGTGTTGGGTGAAAATAATACTATGATAAATAAGAGTTATATATTTATTTTTTTGATCTATGAATAAAGAATAAATGTTCCTTGCTTAGCAACAAACTTGAGGAAACCTGAATTAAAAATCTTAGAAAGGAGACTCATCAAAACCATGAATATGTTCCAAGCTTTGAATATTGAAAGTGCATTATGTCAACGACAATTCTATTTATCTAATGTGGTTTGCTACCTTCCTTCCTTCTTTCTTATTTTTATCATGGGGAAAATACAGAACCACTTGAAAAATAAGGATGGGATATGAGGGTAGATACTACTAAACAACATTGAGTCCATCCGTCTCACTCCATTCCAGACTATGTGAAAGGAAACAGGATGTTAAGAAGTTGGGGGCATAGAATATAAGAATATGTTAGAAAACTTCTTGGCTAAGAAATATTTTCCTCTGTACTCCCCAAATTCTATGTGCTTTGGATTCATTTGAATTAAATGTTTCCACTTTTAAAATATAAACGCTATCTTCATAATGTTATTTCTTATGAGAAATTATTAGGTGATTTTTTTTCTCCCAAGAATGATTATAAACACCACCAGACAAAATACACACTCAACTGCTTCCCTGCCCTCCAGCAGTTTGAAGACATTTGAGAAAATCTCTGGTAACCATGGGGCAAGATCCTGGGGAGAAGGGAAGTGCATTGAAATGAATTTCACAGGAAAACCATTGATTTTCCTCTAGCACTTGCTGATTCAGAGTTTAGGGTATAGAGCTACATGTGGCTGAATGGAGCTTAAACTAGACTCTCTCTGCCAGGAAAACAGAAATTGGAGTTCAGAGTTGCCAGATTGGCCAGAAAGGAGGGGTCAGTATCTCAAAGAAAGGGATCCACAGCAATATCACCCTGAGGCAAAGTGCAATAACTGACATTAAGAATTTAATAATGTGTTTAATAGTGACTTAGAACAAGGAAGAAGATGAATAAACTAAAATATAACTTAGTAGAACATTACCAGATTAAAACACAGAGAAAATAAGAGGATTTGGGAAAATGTGACAGAACACAAGAGACACATGAGACATTGTAAAAATGGTCTCATGTTACTGGAATCACAGAAGGAGAGTAGAAAGCAATAAAGGAGAATTATCTAAACAAGCACTGGCTGCAAATTTGCCAAAACCAAAGACTGAATCAAGCATAGATTCAAAATTTTGTAACGAGATAACTTGAATGATAACCACATATGACAATGTCATAGTAATACAGTAAAAAACAAAGACCAGAGAGAATCTTAAAAGCAGGCAAAAACAGGAATAACAAAAAAGACTAATATCTGACTTTATAACAGAAAAAAAAGCCAGATACCAACATAATTACATCTTAAAATGTTGACAGAAAATAACTCCAAGCCTTGAATTGAATACCCAGTTAAAACTTTTTAAAAAATGAAGATGAAAAAAAAAAATGAAGGTGAAATACAGATCTATCAGACAAACAAAAACTGAGAGAATTGGTCACCACCTTACACTCACTAAGGGAAACATGAAAGGTAGTTTTCCAGTCTAAAGAAATAAGATTGAAAATGAAAGCATTGTAAACAGGGAAAATTAAAAGTATAGAAAGAGGGGCGCCTGGGTGGCGCAGTCGGTTAAGCGTCCGACTTCAGCCAGGTCACGATCTCGCAGTCCGTGAGTTCGAGCCCCGCGTCGGGCTCTGGGCTGATGGCTCGGAGCCTGGAGCCTGTTTCAGATTCTGTGTCTCCCTCTCTCTCTGCCCCTCCCCCGTTCATGCTCTGTCTCTCTCTGTCGCAAAAATAAAAAAAAAAAAAAAAAAAAAAAAAAAAGTATAGAAAGAGTGAATATGAGGAGTAAATCAAAATGTATATTGGGGCACCTGGGTGGCTCAGTTGGTTGAGGGTCTGACTTTGATTCAGGTCTTGATCTCACAGTTCCTGAGTTCCAGCCTCCCATATCTCTCTGACAAATAAATAAAACATTTAAAAAACTGTATATTGACTGTTTAAAACAACAACAACCACCATGTAAATAATTATAATAATATTACCACTGTGTGAGATGGAAAACACATGTAATACTAAAATACATATCAATAGCACAAAAGATGAGAGGTGAGAAAATGGAGGAAAAGTCTACATTGTCTGGAAAATGACAAAAGTACTAATTAAAGATAGATTTTTACATTTTCTAATTTCTAGTGTAATTACTAAAAAAATAATAAAATCAAATATAACAAACAACAGAAGGATAAACTTAATAGTAGAAGACACTTCATTAATCCAAGGGAAGGTAAGAAATAAAAATGGAGAAAATAAGGGGAAAATAAAGGATAGGAAGATGGGGTAAATTTCAAACTCAATACATAAGTAATTTTATTAACTATAAATGGAGTAAATACTCCCTTTGAAAGACAAATATTGTTCGATTAAATAGCAGCGACAATAAATAATGCCAACACAAAACACTTCAAATATTAGACATTGAAAGTAAAAAGATAGAAAGTACATATGCAAACACAGACCAAAAGAGACTTTAGTGGCTTTACTAATATGAAAGAAAGTAAATTATAAAGCAAAGAGAACTACTAAAGATGCAAAAGATGTTGCGTGCTAAGAAAGATGTCAATTCACCAGGAAAATATAATAATTTAAAAATTGTATACATCTCACAGCATAACTTCAAAATTTATAAAGCAAAAATTGACACTAAAAGGACCATAAAGCCTCTATCATACTATTATATCTGTAAGACTCTCTAAGGAAGCAAATATATCTATCTGTATCTATATATCATCTCTACTATCTATCTATCCATCCATCCATCCATCCTTCCATCCATCATCTAACTCAGAAGACGTATGGAAGATTTAAGCAAGGTGATTAACAAATTGACCCTCTTGACTTATTCAGAAAAGTGAATTAACTACAGGATACACATTCTTTAAAAGTTTACATGGAATATTTCCCCAAATGGAAGGGTTTAACAAAATCATATACCATATATTCTCTAACCACAGTGCAATTAAACTAGAAATCAATAATAAAAAGATAAACAAAAATCCTCAAATGTTTGAAAATTCAGTAACATACTTACAAATCATGGGTCAAAGAAGAAATCATGATGAAAACTGCAAATATTTTGAGTTGAATTCTTATGAAAATGTAATAGCCTGCTTCTTGGCAATTTTCTTCTCCTGTGTTACTTCCAAAGTGTTCTTTGAATAGGGTTCTTACTACATACCACACTCTCTTTCTTTGCAATACCAATCAAAAAAACCACTACCATGGCTGTTTCTCCTTAAATAGCTTATCTTTACTCCAAAGCCCTGACTCTTTCCTTGCTGTTCTTCTGCTCATCCTTTTCCATTCAATAGAAAAACAGTTATAAAAATATTGAAGAACATAGACTTCCTCATATTTTAAAACTTATCAAAATCCTTAAGTTTTTCAGTGCTTTTCAGCAAGAAATAAATAAAAAAGAACCTAAAAAGACAATAGAAAATATCAATGAAACCAAGACTTTATTTTTTGAGGGCAAACTTTTAGCTACACTTACCAAGAGAAAAAGAGAGAGGATTAAAGTAAATAAAATTAGAAGTGTAAGATGAGACATTGCAACTGATACCACAGAAATACAAAGATTATAAGAAACCACTAAGAACAATTATATGCCCCAAATTGTACAATTTAGCAGCAGATCAATTTCTAGACATATACAACATACACAGGCTGAATCATGATAAAATATAATATCTGAACAGAAACTACTAGTAAAAAGATCAAGTCAGTAATCAAAAAGCAACCAACAAAGAAAAGTTCAAGATGAAATGGCTTCACTGGTGAATTCTAACAATCATTTAAGAACAAGTAGCAATCCTTTTTAAACTCTTCCAAAAAGGAGGGAACACTTCCAAATTCATTTTACAAGATAACATAACCCTGATAACAAAGCCAGACAAGGCTACTACAAGAAAAGAGAATTATAGGCCAATATTCCTGATGAGTATATATACAAATATCTTCAAAAAAATATTAGCAAACCAAATTCAACAGTATATTAAAAGGATCATATACCATGATCATGGAAGATTTATTCCAGCAGTGTAAGGATAATTCAACACCTCCAAATCAGTGAATGTTACACACCACATTAATAAAATGAAGTGTAAAAATTTTATGATCATCTCAATAGATGCAGAAAAAACATTTGACAAAATTCAGCATCCATTCATGGTAAAAACTCTCAATTAACTGGGCAGAGAGGGAAAATACCTCAACGTAATAAAGGCCATATGTGACAAGCCCACACCTAACATCATACTCAATGGTGAAGAGCTGAAATATCTCCTTGTAAGATTAGGAGCAAGACAAGGATGCCCATTCTTACCACTTCTTTTTGACATAGTACTAGAAGTGCTAGGTAGGGCAATTAGAAGAAAAAAAAATGTTTTCTAAAATGGAAGAATTAGATGCCTTTGATTTCCTTTTGTTGTCTGATTGCTGATGCTAGAACCTCCAACACCATGTTAAACAACAGCGGTGAGAGTGGACATCCCTGTCGTGTTCCTGATCTCAGGAAGAAAGCTTTCAGTTTTTCCCCATTGAGGATGATATTAGCTGTGGGCTTTTCATAAATGGCTTTTATTATGTTTAAGTATGTTCCTTCTATGCCAACTTTCTCGAGGGTTTTTATTAAGAAAGGATGCTGAATGTTGTCAAATGCTTTTTCTGCATCGATTGACAGGATCGTATGTTTCTTATCTTTTCTTTTATTGATGTGATGTATCACATTGATTTGCGAATGTTGAACCAGCGCTGCATCCCAGGAATGAATCCTACTTAATCATGGTGAATAACTCTTTTTATATGCTGTTGAATTCGATTTGCTAGAATCTTATTGAGAATTTTTGCATCCATATTCATCAGGGACATTGGCCTGTAGTTCTCTTTTTTTACTGGGTCTCTGTCTGGTTTAGGAATCAAAGTAATGCTGGCTTCATAGAATGAGTCTGGAAGTCTTCCTTCACTTTCTATTTTTTGGAATAGCTTGAGAAAGATAGGTATTATCTCTGCTTTAAATGTCTGGTAGAATTCCCCTGGGAAGCCATCTGGTCCTGGACTCTTATTTGTTGGTAGATTTTTGATAACCGATTCAGTTTCTTCGCTGGTTATGGGTCTGTTCAAGCTTTCTATTTCCTCCTGATTGAGTTTTGGAAGAGTGTGGGTGTTTAGGAATTTGTCCATTTCTTCCACGTTGTCCAATTTGTTGGCATATAATTTTTCATAGTATTCCCTGATAATTGTTTGTATCTCTGAGGGAATGGTTGTAATAATTCCATTTTCCTTCATGATTTTATCTATTTGGGTCATCTCCCTTTTCTTTTTGAGAAGCCTGGCTAGAAGTTTGTCAATTTTGTTTATTTTTTCAAAAAACCAACTCTTGGTTTCGTTGATCTTCTCTACAGTTTTTTTTAGATTCTATATTGCTTATTTCTGCTCTTATCTTTATTATTTCTCTTCTTCTGCTGGGTGTGGGGTGTCTTTGCTGTTCTGCTTCTATTTCCTTTAGGTGTGCTGTTAAATTTTGTATTGGGGATTTTTCTTGTTTCTTGTCAAAACCACACTCAGATATCACCTCACGCCAGTCAGAGTGGCTAAAACGAACAAATCAGGAGACTATAGACGCTGGAGACGATGTGGAGAAACGGGAACCCTCTTGCACTGTTGAGAATGCAAACTGGTGCAGCCGCTCTGGAAAACAGTGTGGAGTTTCCTCAAAAAATTAAAAATAGACCTACCCTATGACCCAGCAATAGCATTGCTAGGCATTTACACAAGGGATACAGGAGTACTGATGCATAGGGGCACTTGTACCTCAATGTTTATGGCAGCACTCTCAACAATAGCTAAATTATGGAAAGAGCCTAAATGTCCATCAACTGATGAATGGATAAATAAATTGTGGTTTATATACACAATGGAATACTACATGGCAATGAGAAAGAATGAAATATGGCCTTTTGTAGCAACGTGGATGGAACTGGAGAGTGTTATGCTAAGTGAAATAAGTCATACAGAGAAGGACAGATTCCATATGTTTTCACTTCTATGTAGATCCTGAGAAACTTAACAGAATACCATGGGGGAGGGGAAGGAAAATAAATGGTTAGAGAGGGAGGGAGCCAAAACATGCGAGACTCCTATAAACTGAATAAACTGAGGGTTGATAGGGGGTGGGAAGGATGGGTGGGAGGGTGATGGGTATTGAGGAGGGCACCTGCTGGGATGAGCACTGGGTGTTGTATGGAAACCAATTTGACAATAAATTTCATATTAAAAAATAAATAAATAAAATGGAAGAATTAAAACTGTCTTCAGTGGGGTGCCTGGGTGGCTCAGTCGGTTAAGTGTCTGACTTAGGACATGACTTAGGTCATGATCTCACACTTTGTGAGTTCAAGCCCCCTGTTGGGCCCTGTACTGACAGCTCAGAGCCTGGAGCCTGCTTCGGATTCTGTGTCTCCCTCTCTCCTGCCCCTTCCCCACTCACACCCTGTCTCTGTCTCTCAAAAATGAATAAACGTTAAAAAAACTAAAACTGTCTTTTATTTCAGATGACATGATTTTATATAGAAACAACCCTAAATACTCCACCAGAAAATTGTTCAAACCAATAAGCAAATTCATCTGTAGAATACAAAACCAATATACAAAAGTCAGCTTTGATTCCATATACTAATAACAAATTATCAGAAAGAGAAAATAAGAACACTATCCATTTACAACTGCATCAAAGAGAATATAATAGGAATAAATTTAACAAAGGAGGCAAAAGATCTCTACACTGAAATCTATAAGTTGATGAAAGAAATCCCAAAAAAACACAAATAAATAAAAAGATATTCTACACTCATGGGTTGGAAGAATCAATATTGTTAAAATGTTCATACTACCCAAAGCAATCTACAGATTGAATGTGATCCCTACCAAAATTCCAATGACATTTTTCATAGAAAAAACTATCCTAAATTTTGTATGAAACCATACAGATCCTGAATAGCCAAACTAATACTGAGAAAGAAGAACAAAGCTGGAGGCATTAAACTTCCTAATTTTAAACTACATTGCAAATCTATAATAATTAAAGCAGTATGGTATTGGCATAAAAATGTATACACAGAGCAATAGAATAGAATAGGCGGCAAAGAAATAAACATATGAATACATGGTCAATTAATTTACACCAAAGGAGCCAAGAATATACACTGGGGAATGGATAATCTCTTCAATAAATGGTGTTAGGGAAACTGGACAACCACATGTAAAAAAATGAAACTGGACCCTATCTTACACCATGCACAAAAATCAACTCAAAATCAATTAAAGACGTGAATGTAAGACTTAAAACAATAAAATTCCTTGCAGGAACATAGGGGACAAGTTCCTTTACATAGGTCTTGGCAATGATGTTTGGGTTTGACACCAAAACAAAGGCAACAAAAGGAAAAATAAATAAGTGAGACTACATCAAACTTAAAATCTTCTACACAGCAAAGGAAACCATCAACACAATGAAAAGCAGCATACAGAATGAGAGAAAATATTTGCAAGGCAAATATCAGATAAGAGAATAATATTCAAAATACATAAGGAACTTCTACAATTCAGTAGCAAAGCAGCAAGCAATCAGATTAAAAATGGGCAGAGAAACTGAATATTATTATTATTATTATTCTAATTATTATTCTATTATTCTATTCCTTTATCTATATGATTATTATTCTAAAGAAGACATACAAAAGGCCAACAGGTACATGAAAAGGTGCTCAGAGAAATGCAAATCAAAAGCACAAGATCCCCTCACAATTGTGAGAAATGACAAGAGATAACAAGTGTTGACAAGGATGTGGGGAAAAGGGAAACTTGGTGCACTTTTGTCGGGAATGTAAATTGGTGCAGCCATTATGGGAAACGGTATAGAGTTCATCAAATAATTAAAAATAGAATTACCAAATGACACCACAATTCCACTTCTAGGTATATATCCAAAGGAAATGAAAACAATATATCAAATGGATACAAATACTCCAATGTTTACTGCAGCATTTTTCATAATAGTCAAGATATGAAAACAACCTGTCAACCCATGAATGGACAAAGATGTAGTTTATCTATATACAATGGAATATTATTCAATAATGAGAAATAAGGAAAATCTACATTTGCAACAATATGGAAGGACTTGAGGGCATTGTGCTAAGTGAAATAACCCAGACAGAGAAAAACAAATACTAAAGGGTATTTGTTAGATGTGGAATCTTAAAGAACAAAAAGCATGTCAAATGTACAGACACAAAATAGAAAAGTGATTGCCAGGGGCTGGGGAGTGGGAGAAACAGGGAGAAGTTGGTAAAACAGTAAAAAATTTCAGCTATAAGATAAATAAGATCTGAGTATCTAATGTAAAACACGGTGACTATAGTTGATAACACTGTATTGTATAGTTGAGATTTACTAAAAGAATAGTACTTAAATGTTTTTGTCAAAAAAAGATAAATAAGTGAGATGATGGATATGTTAATTAACTGGGTGAGGAGAACTTTTACACAATGGGAACATATATCACCAAGATGTATAGTTTGAATAGTTCATAATTTTATCTATCAATGATATATAAAGTAAAGCTGAGATTGAAAAAAATAAGTAGAGATAAGAATTGCACAGCTGATTCTTGATGATATTGGAAAATTTCAAGCTCAGAAGCAGTTCATGGACTGTCTCTCTAGAACAGCAAACTACTCCCTGTGGGCCAACTACAAGACCTCTTCCTATTTTTGTAAATAAAGTTTTATTGGAATATATTCATACACATTCATTTAAGTATTGTTTATGGCTGCTTTTACATTACAAGAGCAGAGTTGAGTCGTTGTAACAGAGACAGTGTGACCCTCAAAGTCTAAAATGTTTACTGTATCCTCCTGTCTCTGGAAAGAAAATTGCTTGGTCTAATTTGAATCATGGGTCCATCCCTATGGCTTAAGGATGGTGTTGGGATGGACTTCTGTGATTGGCTGGTCTATCAGAAACATGATGGGGAAGAAAGCTCCTCAGAGGAAGGGCATCAATCCACAAGAATGCCATCAATGTCAGGTTGATATACAACTGAAAAAAAGCAATGACAAGCAGACCTTGAATTCTAAGACTGTGACAATATGTGGAAAAAGGTTACTTCTATATATTACATATTATTTTACTATTACAGGCCACAGATTAGAGCAATAATTCATTTACATTTTATAATTATATATCTGACATTTATTAGGATTATAAAGAGAGAATTTATCTCAGTATCTCCTTCCAGGCAGTGTTGTTGTCTCTATTTTATATGTAAGAATCAGAAAAGTTATGTGATTTGTCTATGGTTTAGATTTAATATGTAGAGGAAGACTAGAATATTATCCAGTTCAATGTTCATATTGCACTTTAAATGCTCCCCCTCTATTTTTCTGACAGTTACCAACAGAAACAACAGATTATATTGGTGAAAAGGTGCCACAAGATATATTCCTTTTAACACTATTACAAAAATTCTGTTAAACAGCCTTCATCTTTGTTAATTTCATTTTGTTCAGTCTATAACAATCCAAATTGCTAAATCATGAATATATACTATTTTTTTCCAAATAGAATATCTATTGATCCTGGAATATAAAATGCATTTTAAAGGTAATAGCAATAAAAACCATAGTAGATATCTGGAGAAGAAATCACAATATTAGAGCTGGCAGATTCATTCTATATCAATTCTAACTTGCCTTTGTTGTTGTTGTTGTTAAGGAAACCACAGATTTAGGAAGGGTGAGTAATTTGTCAAAAGTTAAGTAGTTATTTGAAAAGAAATCTAAGAAGAGTGTAAGTGTATTATTTCCCACTGAATCATTTTTTTTAATCCCTTGGGGAATGTTTCCTGGCTCTATATATTTAAGATCCATATGGCAATTGGGAATACTATCAATTTTTTGAAGACTTTGGATGGAATAAGAAACAATCTGGCACAAGGAAAATGTATTTGAATGTTATTCTAAATTAATTCCTTATATAATCACTTATCCAACTATTGCAGAAAGATTTTTTAAAAAGTGATGATGTTTTTCTTAGAATATATCTACTGCAGTCTGTCTTCATGTAAACTACTTTCATCATGCCTGCCTATACTGCACAAATAAAACAATTATTTTATCAATAGCGAGAAAATTTTACCTTGACTGAGGCCTCAAATTCATAGTCATAAACCTTAAAGTCAACATTTAACTGTCTATATTTTTTAAACATTTCTTATAGCGCTAAAGTGCTAGTGCTAAATAGTTCTAACATATAACACACATATTCTGCATGACAAATATATTCATTGAATGAATACCACACAAATTTTTTTGAGAACTTTTATATATCTTTACTTTAAAAGCTAACTTAAAATTTGTTTTGTATGTCAAGAAATTAAACATTATTGTTCTTTTCCTTTTAAAAGAACTTCTAGGGCGCCTGGGTTGTTCAATCGGTTAAGCAGCTCACTTCAGCTCAGGTCATGATCTCCCAGTCTGTGGATTCGAGCCCCACATTGGGCTCTGTGCTGACAGCTCAGAGCCTGGAGCCTGCTTTGCACTCTGTGTCTCCCTCTCTCTCTGCACTTCCTCTTATGTTTTGTCTCTTTCAGTCAAAAATAAATAAACATTAAAAAAAATTTTTTTAAGAGCTTCTCATTAAAAAACCCAAAGAAATACAAGTTACAGGCAGGATCACCAAAGGGTGCTAAAACAATTGTTTGAAAGTCCATTGATGGAAAAGATAGTCTCACCATGCCCAGGTACCATCTAATATATTACTTGTTAAATATATATGTGTATATATACATATATATATATATATATGTATATATACATATATATATATATATATATATATATATATATATCCAGCAAATCACAGGATATAATCAATGTGCAGAAATCTGTTGCATTTCTATACACCAATAACAAAGCAACAGAAAAAGAAATCAAGGAATCAATCCCATTTGCAATTGCACCAAAAATAATAAGATACCTAGGAATAAACCTAACTAACGAGGTAAAAGATCTGTACTCTGAAAACTATAGAATGCTTATGAAAGAAATAGAAGAGGACACAAAGAAATGGAAAGACATTCCATGCTCGTGGATTGGAAGAACAAACATTGTTAAAATGTCTATACTATCCAAAGCAATCTATACATTCAATTCAATCCCTAAAAAATACCACCAGCATTTTTCACAGAGCTAGAACAAACAATCCTCAAATTTTTATGGAATCACAAAATACCCCAAATAGCCAAAGCAATCCTGAAAAAGAAAAAAAACAAAACTGGACACATCACAATTCCAGACTTCAAGCTATATTACAAAGCTGTAGTCATCAAGACACTATGGTACTGGCACAAAAACAGATGCATAGATCAATGGAACAGAATAGAAAACCCAGAAATGGACCCACAACTATATGGTCAAGTAATCTTTGACAAAGCAGGAAAGAATATCCGATGGAAAAAAGGCAAGTCTCTCCAACAAATGGTGCTTGGAAAACTGGATGGCGATACGCAGAAGAATAAAACTGGACCACTTTCTTACACCATACACAAAAATGAATTAAAAATGAATGAAAGATCTAAATGTAAAACAGGAAACCATCAAAATCCTACAGGAGAACACAGGCAGCAACATCTTTGACCTCGGCCAGAGCAACTTCTTATGAGACACGTCTCTGAAGGCAAGGGAAACAAAAGCAAACATGAACTATTGGGACTTGGTCAACATAAAAATCTGCACAGGGAAGGAAAGAATCAACAAAACTAAAAAGCAGCCTATGGAATGGGAGAAGATTTTGTAAATGACATATCTGATAAAGGGTAGTATCTAAGATCTATAAAGAACTTATCACACTCAATACCCAAAAAACAAATAACACAGTTATGAAATGGGTAGACGATACGAATAGAAACTTTTCCAAGGAAGACATCCAGATGGCTAACAGACACATGGAAAGATGCTCAACATCACTCATCATCAGGGAATACAAATCAAACCATTATGAGATACCACCTCACACTTGTCAGAATGGCTAAAATTAACAACACAAAAAACATCAGTTGTAGGTGAGGATACGGAGGAAAGGGAACCCTCTTGCACCATTGGTGGGAATGCAAACTGCTGCAGCCACTCTGGAAAACAGTATGGAGATTCCTCAAAAAACTAAAAGTAGAACTACTCTATGACCCAGCAATTGCACTACTAGGTATTTACCCAAAGGATACAAAAATAAAGATTTGAAAAGGTACCTATACCCAATGTTTATAGCAGCATTATCAACAATAGGCAAACTATGGAGAGAGCCTAAATGTCCATCAACTGATGAATGGATACATCATGTGTATGTAAACATACATACATACATACATACATACACAATGGGATATTATGCAGTCATCAAAAAAGAATGAAATCTTGCCATCTGCAAAAACATGGGTGGAACATTCTAGAATGTATTATGCTAATTGAAATAAGTCAGTCAGAGAAAGACAAATACCATATGATTTCACTCAGATGAACACATGAAAAGGGGGAAAGAGGAGAGAGGGAAACAAACCACAAGACATTCTTAACAATAGGGAACAAACTGAGGGTTGATGGAGGGAGGTGGGTGTGGGATGGACTAGATGAGTGACGGGTATTAAGTGTTGTGATGAGCACTGGGTGTTGAAGATAAGTGATGAATCACTGCACCGTATGTTAACTAAAATTTAAATAATATATATGTAATGAAAAATATATGTATATGTATATATGTCAAAGGTATATATTACCTTTGAAAAATTCTTGCCAAAACTGTTTATCTTAAATTTAAGCATGCTGTGAAATCTAACTTCCAGTTTACAGAAAATACAGGGTGCAGAAGAAAGTTAAATTATATCACACGGACATATTTAGACAAATTCAGAAATTTAGATGTCTTACGAGAGAACTGACCTGGTCTCTTCAAAAAGTCAATATCATAGAAAAAAAAGGGGGGAAGACAACTCCATGTGAAAGAGACATAATAATAAAAAGCCATATATGTATATTGATTGAATTGTTTCTAAAAATAGCCAATCAGACATTTTGGTGGCAGCTGGTTAAGGATGTTATTGGTGAATTACTGTTAATTTTTGTAAATGTAAAAATAATAATGTGGTTATGTAAGGAACCTCCTTATTTTAGGCAGCAATGCTGAAATTTTTAGGAGTGATATCTCAATATGTCTGCATCTTACTTTCAAATGGCTGATCAGAGAATTAACAGGAAAAAAGAAGAAAAGGAGGAAAGGAAGGAAGGAAAGGTAGGACAGGAAGGAAGGAAAGGAAAGAGTGAAGAAATATAGGATATTGTAAAATAAGATGGAGCTATATGAGTCTATTATATACTCATTCATATTTTTTGAATGTTTGAATTTTCATAATGAGAATGTGAGAAAAAAATTCTTGTAAATCTAGGCTAGAAGAATAGCTGCTACCTGAGGAAAGGTATTGTCCTTGTGTACAAGAGATGATACATTAGTGAAATAAGCACTAAATCAAGATCAAGTCAATTTCTCATAGTATTCTTTTCAGAATGTCCCTAAATACATACTGCAGCAACCATGTACTCCACAGAGACGGCTCCAGCTTTCCTTCAAGTGATAGTAGAGCAGGAGGATGAGAAGGGATTTTAACTCCTTTTATTAATTTCTGAATCAAGTTTTTAAAATATACTCCAATATAATTATTCTTTTCTTCAGTCATAAATTTTTGGGAGTCTAATAAAAAGGCATTTCTACATATAAAGATGTTCTCTAAAAGGGTTAAAAAAGTAACATTTTGTCTTACCACAGTTAATGAACTTTTAATGAAATCACCTGAAAATAAGTGTCTATTTTTTGGTTTCAATTATTCTTATATGAACAAAGGATTATATGAGAAGTAAATCACAATCCTCTCACTTTCTGTCACTACAGTGCTTTAATAGATACATACTGTAAGATTTTATTTTTTTATTTTTTTTTAATTTTTTTTAACGTTTATTTATTTTTGAGACAGAGAGAGACAGAGCATGAACAGGGGAGGGGCAGAGAGAGAGGGAGACACAGAATCTGAAACAGGCTCCAGGCACTGAGCTGTCAGCACAGAGCCGGAGGCAGGGCTCAAACTCACGGACCATGAGATCATGACCTGAGCCGAAGTCAGACGCTTAACCGACCAAGCCACCCAGGCGCCCCTTTACTGTAAGATTTTAAATGGTTGATAAAAATACTCAATTCCAGGAATTATGCTTTATTATAATTCTTAGCCTTTGATATTGTTTTCCAAAGAAAATGCTCCAACGATTTTCAATTCCTAAGGGCCAAATTCTGCCGTCAGTTATCCATGCATGGCTCCCATTGACTTCAATGGCTTTCAGTGACTACCATGGAAGAAAGCCAAATTCCACTCAAGGATGTGTGCATGCAACTCTATTTGAAGTTAGTGGGGGTCACATACATATCCTAGGGCAGAACTTGGCCCAAGGATTCTATACTAATCAATTGCTGTCTTAGCATGCAAAACAATGGAAAAAATATTGCCACTACAAAAGTAAACCAAATGTTAAAGACAGCTCTCCAAGAGAAATCTAGAAAAGACTTCTTAAAGAAATATAAAAACATTGTCATGCCATTACTCCTCTGCTGGAGACTGAAAACAATTAGGATCCTAATAAGATATATGTTGCAATGAAAAATTTTCCTGGATTATACAACATTCTCACACAAATCTGGCCCACTCAAGAATCTGGCCCATTTCAAACTTTGGCTTTTCCTTCTGTGAGTATGTTAATCTCCTGACCTTTCTCCACGCTTAGCTCCCACAGTTATTTTAAATGCTGTTCATATATTTTACATAAATATATACTAAAAGTGGATAGTCAGTTTGGTGCCTTCTCTTGTTTTTTCCCCAGTTAGTACCCCAACATGGGATACTAGTTGAATGTAACAAATAAGCACAGTGCAATTACTATAGTAGGAAGAAACATAACAATAATCAATTTTATCTATAATATTCATCTTTTTTCAAACTCCTTTCCCTGTCCAGATGACAAATCAGTCCAAATATGCTTTCTTTATTTGTATAAACAAAGAATGTAGTGAAATATCCCTCTTTGTTACTACCTTAGCAGTACTGCAGCTTTTTTAAGGCAAGAGATGCTGATTTTCCATTTCTTCTCAAGTTAACATACACACAGAAGAGGGTGCATATCACAAATGTATTTATGAATTTTTACAAAATAAAGATGGCAATGTAAGTATTACCAGATGAAGAAATTATCATGACAAAAGTCTCCCTGGTTCACCTTCCCAATCATTACTCTCTCAAAGTGTGGCTTCTTGGTCACACATTAGTGAGAAAGACTGGAGTGTTTATGAGTCTCTCCTCTTTGTGTTTCCTGCCTGTTAAGGCTGAAAATCTCAGGTATGATTTTTAGCCTTATACCTGTACCTTTTAATTCAGCCTCTTGGTCCAGATGACCTTAAAAATAGGCAAATTCCTCAAAAGATAGGAATGTAGAATGTCAGACTCATTATTCTCTGTTTTCTTGTCTCTGGGATTTTTGGCCTCTGATCTCCTAGCTGCCTTGGTAGTCCTGAACTCCAGTTGTGTGTCCTTGAAACTCCAAGAGAGCTGAAAGATTTGAACTGTACTTTAGACTTGAGCTCTTGGATCACTGCTCATCGAACCACAAATATCCAATGTGGAAAAAATGATGGCAAATGCTGGACTCATCTCAATTTGTTGTCCTTCTCTTTAGAATCTTTGGCCCTCAAAACCAGTCTCCCTTGATTGTTTCCCATGACTTTACAGAGCCTTTAAAATATTATTTATTCATCTTTGTAGTTATTTCCACAGTAGGAACATTGATTAGATATAAACTACTCCATCATATTCAAAAGAAGTGTCTTCTTCAGCTCTTTACAACTCTCCCTTTTTAAATTTTAATTCCAGTATAGTTAACATACCATATTACATTAGTTTCAGGTGTATAATACAGTGATTTTGCAATCCAATACATTACCCAGTGCTCAGCACAAGTTCAGTCCTTAATCCCCATCACCAATTCCACCCATCCCCCACCCATCTCCCCTCTGGTAACCATCAATTTGTTCTCTATAGTTAAGAGTCTGTGTCTTGGTTTCTCTCTCTCTCTCTCTCTCTCTCTCTCTGTCTCTTTATCTCTGTCTCTCTCTTTTATCCTTTGTTTGTTTTGTTTCTTAAATTCCACATGTGAATGAAATCATATCATAATTGTCTTTCTTTGACTTAGTTTGATTAGCATTATACTTTCTAGCTCTCCATGTCTTTGCAAATGGCAAGATTTCATTCCTTTTTATGGCTTAATAATATTCCATTATATATAGATAGATAAATACATAGATAGATAGATATGCACAATATATATATATCATATCTTCTTTATCCATTCATCTATCAATGGACACTTGGGCTGCTTCCATAATTTGGCTATTTTAGATAATGTTGCTAAACATAAGGGTGCATATATCCTTTTGAATTAGAGTTTTTGTATTTTTTGGGTAAATACCCAGTAGTTCAATTATTAGACTGTAGGGTAGTTCTATTTTTAATGTTTCAAGGAAGTGCCATACTGTTTTCCACAGTGACTGCACCAGTTTGCATTCCCACCAATGGTGCAAGAGGGTTCTTTTTTCTACACATCCTCACCAACACTTGTTTTTTTATGTTTTTGGTTTCAGCTATTCTGACAGGTATGAGGTGATATCTTATTGTAGTTTTGATTTACATTTCCCTTACTTACCTCTCTTTCTTTACTAACTTCTTCAATTTCCTCTTTGGGATAAAAATTATAATATTGTCTTCCTCGTCCCTTCACTCAGTCATTACCATTACATCTTCCTTTTTTCTGTATACTTCTATTATTTGACCTCTTTCAATGTTTTCTGTACTATCTTTTTTTTTTTTTAAATTTTTTTTTTTTTTTAACGTTTATTTATTTTTGAGACAGAGAGAGACAGAGCATGAACGGGGGAGGGTCAGAGAGAGAGGGAGACACAGAATCCGAAACAGGCTCCAGGCTCTGAGCTGTCAGCACAGAGCCCGACGCGGGGCTTGAACTCACGGACCGTGAGATCATGACCTGAGCCGAAGTCGGACGCCTCACCGACTGAGCCACCCAGGCGCCCCTATCTTTTTTATATTTATATCTCCTTTACTGGCCCTAGTGTTGTTACATTTTGGCTATTATCTATGTAAGAACTACAGTTAATACACTAAGCCAGCATAATCATACATACCTATGTAGAGCTGAGAATTTTACTAAATATAATTTGCCCTGCTTCACGTAATACATCCTGATCTATTCTTTTCATCATGTTCTATTTTATTTCATTTAAAAATCTTGTTTGTAATCAATTAAATTGATTTTAACTACCATAATTTGTTCATACCTAAAAACCATGAACTCTTTGAGCCTAAACTAACATTTTACTTCATCAATTGCCAACTGTCCCCTTGACCCAGAATTATACTAACATATTGCAGGTGATGAATAAATGTTTGGGCCTTGAACAAACAACAAAAGCCAATAGGTTCCTGGTTGGTCTAGTGAAGGCATTATTAGAAACAAATTGCTAACTGAACTAGAGCTATTTAGTGTCATTGTAGCATAATTCCTATGGAAATTTGTTTCTGAAATATAGTAATTTCTTGTCAATATTGCTCAAAGACTGGAAATACCTGTGCAGTTTTAATAGTCAAGTTTATATTTTGTAACATTATTGAGTTATAAGTGACATACAGTGAAATGCACATATTTGATGAGTCTTAACATATATGTAAACTTTTGAAACCAACACCATGATCAAATAATGACCTTTTCCACTACTCCCAAATAATGACCTTTTCTACTACTCTTTGTGCATCCCTTTAATCTATATCTCCCTCTATCCCTCCTCAGGAAACAACTTATTTGATTTCTGTCACTGCTGATTATTTGCAGTAATAATATCACTTAGAAAAGTTATTTTGAGTAACAAAATCACTTAGCAAAATTATTTTGAGATTTATCCATAATTTGCATATATAAATGGTTCATGCCTGTTTATTGTTGAGTAGTGTTCTATTATGTGGATGTGCTATAATTTTTTTTTATTTTTTTATTTTTTAATGTATGAAATTTACTGTCACATTGGTTTCCATACAACACCCAGTGCTCATCCCAAAAGGTGCCCTCCTCAATACACATCACCCACCCTGCCCTCCCTCCCACCCCCCATCAACCCTCAGTTTGTTCTCAGTTTTTAACAGTCTCTTATGCTTTGGCTCTCTCCCACTCTAACCTCTTTTTTTTTTTTTTTCCTTCCCCTCCCCCATGGGTTTCTGTTACGTTTCTCAGGATCCACATAAGAGTGAAACCATATGGTATCTGTCTTTCTCTCTATGGCTTATTTCACTTAGCATCACACTCTCCAGTTCCATCCACGTTGCTACAAAAGGCCATATTTCATTCTTTCTCATTGCCATGTAGTACTCCATTGTGTATATAAACCACAATTTCTTTATCCATTCATCAGTTGATGGACATTTAGGCTCTTTCCATAATTTGGCTATTGTTGAGAGTGCCGCTATAAACATTGGGGTACAAGTGCCCCTATGCATCAGTACTCCTGTATCCCTTGGATAAATTCCTAGCAGTGCTATTGCTGGGTCATAGGGTAGGTCTATTTTTAATTTTCTGAGGAACCTCCACACTGCTTTCCAGAGCGGCTGCACCAATTTGCATTCCCACCAACAGTGCAAGAGGGTTCCTGTTTCTCCACATCCTCTCCAGCATCTATAGTCTCCTGATTTCTTCATTTTGGCCACTCTGACTGGCGTGAGGTGGTATCTGAGTGTGGTTTTGATTTGTATTTCCCTGATAAGGAGCGACGTTGAACATCTTTTCATGTGCCTGTTGGCCATCCGGATGTCTTCTTTAGAGAAGTGTCTATTCATGTTTTCTGCCCATTTCTTCACTGGGTTATTTGTTTTTCGGGTGTGGAGTTTGATGAGCTCTTTATAGATTTTGGATACTAGCCCTTTGTCCGATGTGTCATTTGCAAATATCTTTTCCCATTCCGTTGCTTGCCTTTTAGTTTTGTTGGTTGTTTCCTTTGCTGTGCAGAAGCTTTTTATCTTCATAAGGTCCCAGTAATTCACTTTTGCTTTTAATTCCCTTGCCTTTGGGGATGTGCCGAGTAAGAGATTGCTACGGCTGAGGTCAGAGAGGTCTTTTCCTGCTTTCTCCTCTAAGGTTTTGATGGTTTCCTGTCTCACATTCAGGTCCTTTATCCATTTTGAGTTTATTTTTGTGAATGGTGTGAGAAAGTGGTCTAGTTTCAACCTTCTGCATGTTGCTGTCCAGTTCTCCCAGCACCATTTGTTAAAGAGACGGTCTTTTTTCCACTGGATGTTCTTTCCTGCTTTGTCAAAGATGAGTTGGCCATACGTTTGTGGGTCTAGTTCTGGGGTTTCTATTCTATTCCATTGGTCTATGTGTCTGTTTTTATGCCAATACCATGCTGTCTTGATGATGACAGCTTTGTAGTAGAGGCTAAAGTCTGGGATTGTGATGCCTCCTGCTTTGGTCTTCTTCTTCAAAATTACTTTGGCTATTCAGGGCCTTTTGTGGTTCCATATGAATTTTAGGATTGCTTGTTCTAGTTTCGAGAAGAATGCTGGTGCAATTTTGATTGGGATTGCATTGAATGTGTAGATAGCTTTGGGTAGTATTGACATTTTGACAATATTTATTCTTCCAATCCATGAGCAGGGAATGTCTTTCCATTTCTTTATATCTTCTTCAATTACCTGCATAAGCTTTCTATAGTTTTCAGCATACAGATCTTTTACATCTTTGGTTAGATTTATTCCTAGGTATTTTATGCTTCTTGGTGCAATTGTGAATGGGATCAGTTTCTTCATTTGTCTTTCTGTTGCTTCATTGTTAGTGTATAAGAATGCAACTGATTTCTGCACATTGATTTTGTATCCTGCAACTTTGCTGAATTCATGTATCAGTTCTAGCAGACTTTTGGCGGAGTCTATCGGATTTTCCATGTATAATATCATGTCATCTGCAAAAAGCGAAAGCTTGACTTCATCTTTGCCAATTTTGATGCCTTTGATTTCCTTTTGTTGTCTGATTGCTGATGCTAGAACTTCCAGCACTATATTAAACAACAGCGGTGACAGTGGGCATCCCTGTCGTGTTCCTGATCTCAGGGAAAAAGCTCTCAGTTTTTCCCCGTTGAGGATGATGTTAGCTGTGGGCTTTTCATAAATGGCTTTTATGATCTTTAAGTATGTTCCTTCTATCCCAACTTTCTCAAGGGTTTTTATTAAGAAAGGTGCTGGATTTTGTCAAAGGCCTTTTCTGCATCGATTGACAGGATCATATGGTTCTTCTCTTTTTTTTTGTTAATGTGATGTATCACGTTGATCGATTTGCGAATGTTGAACCAGCCCTGCATCCCAGGAATGAATCCCACCTGATCATGGTGAATAATTCTTTTTATATGCTGTTGAATTCGATTTGCTAGTATCTTATTGAGAATTTTTGCATCCATATTCATCAGAGATATTGGCCTGTAGTTCTCTTTTTTTACTGGGTCTCTGTCTGGTTTAGGAATCAAAGTAATACTGGCTTCATAGAATGAGTCTGGAAGTTTTCCTTCCCTTTCTATTTCTTGGAATAGCTTGAGAAGGATAGGTATGATCTCTGCTTTAAACGTCTGGTAGAACTCCCCTGGGAAGCCATCTGGTCCTGGACTCTTATTTGTTGGGAGATTTTTGATAACCGATTCAATTTCTTCGCTGGTTATGGGTCTGTTCAAGCTTTCTATTTCCTCCTGATTGAGTTTTGGAAGAGTGTGGGTGTTTAGGAATTTGTCCATTTCTTCCAGGTTGTCCAATTTGTTGGCATATAATTTTTCATAGTATTCCCTGATAATTGTTTGTATCTCTGAGGGATTGGTTGTAATCATTCCATTTTCATTCATGATTTTATCTATTTGGTCATCTCCCTTTTCTTTTTGAGAAGCCTGGCTAGAGGTTTGTCAGTTTTGTTTATTTTTTCAAAAAACCAACTCTTGGTTTCGTTGATCTGCTCTACAGTTATTTTTAGATTCTATATTGTTTATTTCTGCTCTGATCTTTATTATTTCTCTTCTTCTGCTGGGTTTAGGCTGCCTTTGCTGTTCTGCTTCTATTTCCTTTAGGGGTGCTGTTAGATTTTGTATTTGGGATTTTTCTTGTTTCTTGAGATAGGCCTGGATTGCAATGTATTTTCCTCTCAGGACTGCCTTCGCTGCATCCCAAAGCGTTTGGATTGTTGTATTTTCATTTTCGTTTGTTTCCATATATTTTTTAATTTCTTCTCTAATTGCCTGGTTGACCCACTCATTCGTTAGTAGGGTGTTCTTTAACCTCCATGCTTTTGGAGGTTTTCCAGACTTTTTCCTGTGGTTGATTTCAAGCTTCATGGCATTGTGGTCTGAAAGTATGCATGGTATAATTTCAATTCTTGTAAACTTATGAAGGGCTGTTTTGTGACCCAGTATATGATCTATCTTGGAGAATGATCCATGTGCACTCGAGAAGAAAGTATATTCTGTTGCTTTGGGATGCAGAGTTCTAAATATATCTGTCAAGTCCATCTGATCCAATGTATCATTCAGGGCCCTTGTTTCTTTATTGACCGTGTGTCTAGATGATCTATCCATTTCTGTAAGTGGGGTGTTAAAGTCCCCTGCAATGACCACATTCTTATCCGTAAGGTTGCTTATGTTTATGAGTAATTGTTTTATATATCTGGGGGCTCCGGTATTTGGCGCATAGACATTTATAATAGTTAGCTCTTCCTGATGGATAGACCCTGTGATTATTATATAATGCCCTTCTTCATCTCTTGTTACAGCCTTTAATTTAAAGTCTAGTTTGTCTGATATAAGTATGGCTACTCCAGCTTTCTTTTGGCTTCCAGTAGCATGATAAATAGTTCTCCATCCCCTCACTCTCAATCTAAAGGTGTCCTCAGATCTAAAATGAGTCTCTTGTAGACAGCAAATAGATGGGTCTTGTTTTTTTATCCATTCTGATACCCTATGTCTTTTAGTTGGCGCATTTAATCCATTTACATTCAGTGTTATTATAGAAAGATACGGGTTTAGAGTCATTGTGATGTCTGTATGTTTTATGCTTATAGTGATGTCTCTGGTACTTTGTCTCACAGGATCCCCCTTAGGATCTCTTGTAGGGCTGGTTTCATGGTGACAAATTCCTTCAGTTTTTGTTTGTTTGGGAAGACCTTTATCTCTCCTTCTATTCTAAATGACAGACTTGCTGGATAAAGGATTCTCGGCTGCATATTTTTTCTGTTTAGCACACTGTAGATATCGTGCCAAGCCTTTCTGGCCTGCCAAGTTTCAAAGGAGAGATCAGTCACGAGTCTTATAGGTCTCCCTTTATATGTGAGGGCACGTTTATCCCTTGCTGCTTTCAGAATTTTCTCTTTATCCTTGTATTTTGCCAGTTTCACTATGATATGTCGTGCAGAAGATCGATTCAAGTTACGTCTGAAGGGAGTTCTCTGTGCCTCTTGGATTTCAATGCCTTTTTCCTTCCCCAGTTCAGGGAAGTTCTCAGCTATAATTTCTTCAAGTACCCCTTCAGCACCTTTCCCTCTCTCTTCCTCCTCTGGGATACCAATTATGCGTATATTATTTTTTTTTTAGTGTATCACTTAGTTCTCTAATTTTCCCCTCATACTCCTGGATTTTTTTATCTCTCTTTCTTTCAGCTTCCTCTTTCTCCATAACTTTATCTTCTAGCTCACCTATTCTCTCCTCTGCCTCTTCAAGCCGAGCCGTCATGGTTTCCATTTTGTTTTGCATTTCGTTTAAAGTGTTTTTCAGCTCCTCGTGACTGTTCCTTAGTCCCTTGATCTCTGTGGCAAGAGATTCTCTGCTGTCCTGTATACTGTTTTCAAGCCCAGAGATTAATTTTATGACTATTATTCTAAATTCACTTTCTGTTATATTATTTAAATCCTTTTTGATCAGTTCATTAGCTGTTGTTATTTCCTGGAGATTCTTCTGAGGGGAATTCTTCCGTTTGGTCATTTTGGATAGTTCCTGGCGTGGTGAGGACCTGCAGGGCACTTCCCCTGTGCTGTGGTGTATAACTGGAGTTGGTGCGCGGGGCCGCAGTCCGACCTGATGTCTGCCCCCAGCCCACCGCTGGGGCCACAGTCAGACTGGTGTGTGCCTTCTCTTCCCCTCTCCTAGGGGCGGGATTCACTGTGGGGTGGCGTGTCCCGTCTGGGCTACTTGCACACTGCCAGGCTTGTGTTGCTGGGGATCTGGCGTATTAGCTGGGGTGGGTAGGCAAGGTGCACGGGGGCTGGAGGGGCAGGCTTAACTCGCTTCTCCTTAGGTGATCCACTTCAGGAGGGGCCCTGTGGCAGCGGGAGGGAGTCAGATCCGCTGCCGGAGGTTTGGCTCTGCAGAAGCACAGAGTTGGGTGTTTGCGCGGAGCGAGCAAGTTCCCTGGCAGGAACTGGTTCCCTTTGGGATTTTGGCTGGGGGATGCGCGAGGGAGATGGCGCTGGCGAGCGCCTTTGTTCCCCACCAAACTGAGCTCTGTCGTCCGGGGGCTCAGCAGCTCTCCCTCCCTTTGTCCTGCAGCCTTCCCGCTTTCCGAGCAGAGCTGTTAACTTATGACCTCCCAGACGCTAAGTCGCGCTTGCTGTCGGAACACAGTCTGTCCGGCCCCTCCGCTTTTGCCAGCCAGACTCGGGGGCTCTGCTTGGCCGGCGAGCCGCCCCTCCGCCCCGGCTCCCTCCCGCCAGTCCGTGGAGCGCGCACCGCCTCACAGCCCTTCCTACCCTCTTCCGTGGGCCTCTCGTCTGCACTTGGCTCCGGAGACTCCGTTCTGCTAATCCTCTGGCGGTTTTCTGGGTTCTTTAGGCAGGTGTAGGTGGAATCTAAGTGATCAGCAGGACGCGCGGTGAGCCCAGCGTCCTCCTACGCCGCCATCTTCCGGAACCTGAGAGAATGAATCGTGGATGTGCTATAATTTTATTCACTAGTTGATGGGCATTTGAGTTGTTCCCTGCTTGGGATTATAAAGCTGCTATGAACATTTGTGTAGAAGTCTTTGAATATATGCTTATACTATAAAAGGAAATGGGATGGCTAGGTCATGCAGGGGGTTTATATATAGCTTTTTAAGAGACTGCAAAATGGTTCCCGAAATGGTTTCCAAAGTGTTAGCACTATTTTACATCTCTACCAACAGTATATGAGTGTTCTAGTTACTCTGCATTCTCGTTAACAGTTGGTTATTCTTTTAATTTTAGCCACTCTAATAAGGTGTGGAATTTTCAGGTAGTTTGAGAAAGCATTCCTCTCCATCATTCCAGATACTTGTTCCAACAACATACCAATTTAGAGTCTGGCTCTGCAGTTATTTTTTTAAATTTTTTTAATGTTTATTTATTTTTGAGAGAGAGAGAGAGAGATAGCGTGAGCTGGAGAGAGGCAGAGAGAAAGGGAGACACAGAATCCAAAGCAGGCTCCAGGCTCGGAGCTGTCAGCACAGAGCTGGAGGCAAGGCTCAAACCCATGAACCATGAGATCATGACCTGAGTGGAAGTCAGATGCTCATCCGACTGAACCACCCAGGCACCCCTGGCTCTGCAGTTATACTCACTTGACCCCTCTCTATCTGTATGAACTCAGAGGAGTTATTTAACATTTTAGAGAGATAGTTTATACTTACCTAAAGTAGAATATTTATATCTAATTTCTAACGATGGGGTAAACTCAATTAAAAAATATGTTATATCATTATTTTTCTTTCTTCTTTTCCTATTTTTCCATATATCTATATATATCCAAAATCATATATATATTATATATATATATATATAATATATATATATCCAAAATCATAACAAAATTAAAAAATATATCACTTTCACTCCCTGCAAAATAAAAACTAGTTAGTCATATACCCTGTTCATATTAGCTTTAACCATAGCTGACTTAAACCACATTTTAAAAAATATAGTCAGGGTGACATCAAATTAGATAAATCCTTATTTTCTCTTTCTTTCTTATCCGTTCTTTCTTTTTACTTCTCCCAAAACTCAGGGTTTGTTTTTTGAAAGGTCTGGTCATGTACCAGTTTAAAAGTTGAGTTCTTATTTATCAAAAATTTTTGGCATCTCATGCATTTTTCTCTCTGGATACCTTCTTGGAAATACTTACAATAGTAATTTATTTTAGATTAAAAAGAAAATTATTATATTGTGTGTTTCAAAGGAGTATTAAAATTACGTAAAAAAATTAAAATTGAAAAGTATTAATAAATTAATTTTTACAAAACCGAGAAAGTAATTTATTAATTAGCATTTCTTCTTTAATAGACTGCAATTAATCAATTTTTATTTAATTAAAGTTCAGAGTTTAATGAATTGTTACAAAAAACATGAGACGGAAGTTCATAGCATTCTGAAAGTTTGTAACTTTTTTTTTTTTTTTAATTTTTTTTTTCAACGTTTTTTATTTATTTTTGGGACAGAGAGAGACAGAGCATGAACGGGGGAGGGGCAGAGAGAGAGGGAGACACAGAATCGGAAACAGGCTCCAGGCTCCGAGCCATCAGCCCAGAGCCTGACGCGGGGCTCGAACTCACGGACCGCGAGATCGCGACCTGGCTGAAGTCGGACGCTTAACCGACTGCGCCACCCAGGCGCCCCTGAAAGTTTGTAACTTAATTCTACTTGAAGAACAAGTCATGATAAAGCAGAGATTCTTAATTACCGTTAATGGTTGACTTTAATGGTTGCTATCTCCTGTTTTCAAACAGCACCAAGTTTTCAACTTAAGATTATACTCATTCAATATTTTTGTTTTTCTTTTGTCACATGCATTCCATATGATATATTTTTAAACTCCTCATTTATCTTTCACATGAATAGTTCCATGTATTAACTTGTTACTAATAAATATAAGATTTACAAAGCACGTCAGTTGGGAGAGGGTTTCACTGCCTGAATCTATCTTTCCTGCTGTCTTATCTCTACCTCCCAAAATAAAAGCACAGAATGGCAACACAAGATCTTTAAGAAAAGGTTTCCAAACCATGAACTGTTACTAGATTATCTTCGTAACCATTTTTCACTTGACTCTCCTTGCTTAAGATTAATTCACACTCATTGTCTTCTAAGGTGTTAATTCAACTCTGGACTACAAATATTTGCCTATCAATAGCACTTGAGCTGGGGAGAAACACAAAAGAGATACTATATTTTCTCAAATCTAAGATATCATCTATCATAAGATAAATGGATGTATGTACCACTAAAGAAGAAAAAAAGTTGCCAATTGAATTATGGCACAATTAAAAAATGCTGCTGACTATAGCATGCATCCCAAATTCAGAGATGAAAAAAATTAAAGGAAAATGTTTATATTAAAATGCAGTGTAACATAATAGTTCATGATATGGCCTCTGTGCAAAACCAGCATGTTGCCATGTGAAGCTGAATGAATTATTTAATGCTCCCATGCTTCAGTTCCCTCATCTATAAGATGAAGATAATAATTACTTCTGGGTTGAAAGGATGAAGGGAAATATGTGCATGTGAAACATGTTAGGGTTGTGCCTCACATAGAGTTAGGGTTGTGCCTCGCATAGAGTAAATTGAAAATAAGTGATGGATTACCATCATTATCTTTTTTAAAACATTGAGCTCACATAGCCAAAAAATGGAAATTAATTTAAAATATCATAAACATAGTCAAGAAACTGGGAATACACAATAGGTACATTAATAAATGGGGCAAGGCAGACACAACAAGCAAATTAGAGGCTTGACAAAAGAGATCAATTTTACCTACGTGAGATACAATGAGAATGAGAAGACCTGGTGTTTAAGAACAGAGTGAGCAGAGCCATGGAGGCAGTAAGTGTGATACCCAGAGTGAGTTCTGTGGAAAGAACACTATGTGTGATCACTGACAGCTGAGTTTTTCTCTAGACTCTCCTCAACAGACATGACACTTCAGACAAATAATCCCTCCTCTCTTGACCTCAATTTTCCCATCTTTCCAAGACAGGTCTAGATGAAATCATTTTTATGATGTCTTCTACCTCTACAATTTCTTATGTCCCTGCATGCACAGAGAGAGGGGAAAATAGTGAAAATTACCAGAGTGGAGGGTTAGCATTGAGATGAAGTAAGGAAGCAGTTTGAATATCATACTACAGATAAACAACTTTTAACCAAGATGAAAGTGTAGACTTGATGTAGTTTATTCCATTCATGTTTACCCTTCCATTGTTCCCATTAATATTATTAGTGACAGTATATAAATATAGACATATGTATATAAGTATGTATTCTCATATGCTGATAGATAGATAGATAGATAGATAGATAAACCAAATTGTGGAAACTTTTATAGTACAAAGAATTCTGTTTCTAGCAGAGTCTTAAAATTAAGTGTTCTTTTAATATTCTTCTTGAGTTACTACAAATATTATACATAAATTTTTAATTTTCAAAATACAACAAATAACACTTAGTAATGATATTCTATTTGAAAGAATTTAAATTTTAATTGATGAACAGAAGCAGACTTAGGAACTTTCAGGATTATTTTAGTAATATTTTTTTTTACCCAGAGATATGTGGACTTGCCAATTTATGAGCTTGCTGATGAAACTTCTATATACAGATCAGGACATATAACAACATAAATTACTATTTCTTTTCTAATGTTATGTTAATACACATGAAAGAAGATATGATTTATCTACCTAGATGTTTAATTTTCAAGAAATGGTGTTTTATTACTCTAAGAGATGCAGTCTTAACAAGAAATCATGTTATGGCATGGGAGATGACAATGAGGGAAAAACAAAGAAGTATAATACAAAGAGTGACTTCATTGTACAGGCAGCTTTGCAGATTATGGGACATAGAAAAATACCTTTTTTTCCTGAGTTTAACTCTACTATCCATAAGAATGAATATTTGTCCTTGGGAATATGTGTGTGTGTCTGCACATGTGTGTGTGTGTGCACGCATGTGTGTGTGCATATTGTGTGCAAGTACATGTATGAGATTTGAAAGTTAGCCACTGGTCACTATGAAAGATAGAGAAACTTTGGAGCCTGACCCTAAAGGAGCACAGGGTGATGGGTGAAGATCATGGGGTGTAGGCACTCCTGAGGTACTGAGTCCTGCATTCCTTGCCCTGCAGCTGGGAGCAGCATGCCAGCCCCTGCAAGAAAAAAGAAAGGAAAGAAAGAAAGAAAGAAAGAAAGAAAGAAAGAAAGGGAGGAAGGAAGGAAGGAAGGAAAGAAGGAAAAGAAAAAAGAAAAGAGAAAAGAAAAGAAAAGAAAAGAAAAGAAAAGAAAAGAAAAGAAAAAAGAAAAAAAAAGAAAAGAGGCATATTATCATACACTGAAGGAGAGACCAGGAAGGGCTACTTTGTTTGGAGGTTTCATTCCTATCCTGGCCTGGACTATGAGGCTTGGGTGTGAAGGTGATCCTTCTCTGTAATGTACTGAATGGTGCTTCCTCAAAATTCATATGTTGAAGTTTTAACCACCAATGGGCGTGAATTTGGAAATAAGTCTCTTAGGAAGTAAACGTTACGTTATTTTGTAAGGATGGAGTTCTAGTCCTATGGAACTGATGAATATGTAAGAAGAGGGAAAGAGAGATCACTCTGTATGCACATGCACCAAGGAAAGGCTATGTGAGGCCACAGTAGAACAGTAGCCATCTGCAAGCAAGAAAGAGAGGTCTCACCAGAACTTGGTTTTCCAGGCTCCAGAACTGTGAGAAGATAAACTTCTGTTGGTTAAGCCAGTTAGTCTCATGGTACTTTGTTACGGAAGCCTGCACAGGCTGAGACCCTCTTCTTCCCTTAACTTTTCTGCCACCACAGTCTGTCTCCCTGGATCTCTCTGGAGTGTAGGACTATCTCAGCCTCCCCCAGTCTTTTCACTCAAGAGGAACACTTGAAATTCCTTTTAAGGCTCAAAAACTAGCATAAAAATTATCATATTGAAGTTTTTCTGGTTCTGCATGTAAGGAGCTAGGAAGTCATAATTCCATCCTCACAAATAAAAAGCTGAACAGACTTAAAATACCAAAAAAGCAATAAAAACAATGACTGGAAAAACAAAACAGAAGGGGTGCCTGGGTGGCTCAGGTGCTTAAGTGTCCGACTTTGGCTGAGGTCATGATCTCATAGTTCATGGGTTTGAGCCCCACATCAGGCTCTGTGATGACAGCATGAAGCCTGGAGCCTGCTTCGAGTTCTGTGTCTCCCTCTCTCTCCCTCCCCCTCCCCTGCTCACACTCTGTCTCTCTATCTTTCAAAAATTAAAAAAACAATTAAAAAACACAGAATAGCCAAGGACTGTGGGATGTAACATATATATATATATATATATATATATATATATATATATACACACACACACACTGTAGATACACTCTGTGTGTGCGTGTGTGTGTGTGTGTGTGTGTGTGTGTGTGTGTGTGTGTAACATATGTATAACAGGAATATAGAAGAAAAGAAAGAAACAGAAGAAATATCTGAAACAAGAATGACTAAGGGTTTCCCCCAAATTAATGTTAGACACCAAACCACAGATAAAGAAGCTTGAAGAACACCAACCAGGCTCAATGCCAACAAGTATACCTAGACATGTTATTTTCAAAGTAGAGAAAATCAAAGACAAAGAAAACAATCCTGGAAGAAGCCAGAGGGAAAAAATATTGTTTTTAGAAGAAAAGGATAAAAATTACATCCATTTCCCAAACCATGTAAGCAGGAAGAGAGTGGAATGAAATATTTAAAGCATTGAGAGAACAATCTACCTATGTAGTAGGCGGCATTCTGTAAAGCTATTCTTAAAAGGTAAAGGGGAGATGAAAATTTTCTCAGACAAACAAAAATTGAGGGAATTGAAGGATTAGGCCTGGTTGATAAGAAATGTCTAAAACAAGTTATTTAAGGAGAAAAAAAATTATATATCAGAAACTCAGATCTATATAAAGTAAGAAAAAGCATCCAAGAAAGAATAAGTGATGATGAAATAAAAAAATAAAGTCTTTATTTTGGGGTGGCTCAGTTGGTTAAGCATCTGACCTGACTCTTGATTTCAGCTCAGGTCTTAATTCAGGGTCATGAGTTCAAAGCCCACAATGGGCATGAAGCCTACTTAAAAAAAAAACTTGGGTGCCTGAGTGCCTCAATTGGTGAGTTTCTGACTTTGGCCCAGGTCATGATCCTGTGGTTTGTGAGTTCAAGCCCTGTGTTGGGCTCTGTGCTGACAGCTCAGAGCCTGGAACCTGCTTCAGATTCTGTGTCTCCCTCTCTCTCTGCCTGCCCCGCCCCCACTCCTGCTCTGTCTCTCTCTCTCTCTCTCTACCTATGTCTCTCTCTCTCTCTCTCAAAAATAAATAAACATTAAAAAGTTTTTTTTAAAAAAACTTTACTTTGCTTATTCTTAATTGATCTAACAGGCAAACAGTTTGTTCAAAATAATAATGCCAACAATGTATTTGATTATGTATGCTTATGTATATATTTTAAGTGTATGTATATGTGTGTGTATGCTTATGTTATGCTGATATGGATGAAATATGTGAAATGAGTGACAGCAATGATGCAAGCAACAAGAGGAAGGAATTGGCATTGTTATTATAAAGTAATTGCACTATCCATCACGCAGAATAGAGCTACTTGGAAGTAGATGTTACTCAGCTGTAAATGTATACGGCAAACTCTAAGGTAACCACAAAAAAAAAGGTTTTTAAAAAGTATAACTGATATGCCAAGAAAGGAGAGAAAATGAAATCACATAAAATGTCGAATTAAAATCACAAAAGGCAGGGGCACCTGGGTGGCTCTTCGGCTCAGGTCATGATCTGCCAGTTCATGAGTTCAAGTCCCGCGTCCAGCTCTGTGCTGACAGTTCAGAAGCTGGAGCTTGCTTCAGATTCTGTGTCTTCTCCTCTCTCTGCCCCTCCCCTGCTCATGCTCTGTCTATATCTCTCAAGAATAATAAATAAACTAAAAAAATTTTTTTAAATAAAAAAATAAAATCACAAAAGGCAGAAAAAGGGAGGAAGACATAAAAAGTAACAAAGAACAAGAGCAATGAATAGAAAACAGTAAGAAATATGGTGGATATAAATTCATACCTATCAATAATCACCCTGAATATCAATGGTTTAAAAGTACAAACCAGAGGTGCCTGGGTGGCTCAATTGGCTAAGCGCCTGACTTGGTTTCAGTTAAAGTCATGATCTCACTGTTTCATGAGTTCAAGCCCCACATCAGGCTTTCCCCTAGCAGTGGATAGCCTGCTTGGGATTCTTACTTTCCCTCTCTCTCTCTGCCCCTCTGCTGTCTCTGTCTCTCTCTAAATAAATAAACTTTAAATATAAAGGCAATATAGATTAAAAGTCTATGCATACAAAAAACACATACAGATCACGCTAACACTAAGCAAAAGAAAGCATGAGTAGCTATATTAATTTAAGACAGAGCAGATTTCAAAGTAAGGAAATTTATCAAGGATAAAGAAGGGCATTGCATAATGATAAAGAGGCCAAGTCTCCAATAAGACATAATAATTAACACGTATGTGCCTAACAATTGAGTGTCAAATTACATAAGGTAAAAACTGATAGAACTTCAAGGAGAACTATGTGAATCCACTACCATAGTTGGACATCAACATTCCTTTCTCAGCAATGGACAGAAAGATCTGCCAGACAGAAAATCAGCAAGGACAGAGCTGAACTCAACAACACCATCAATCAACTGAACATAATTGAAAATTTCATCCAAAACCAAAGTACACATTCTTCTCAAGCTCACATGGAACACTCACCAAAGTATGCCACAATTTGGGCCATAAAACACATCTTAACAAATTTAAAATAAAAATCATACAATGTCTGCTTTCAGATCAAAATGGAACTAATTTAGAAATCAATAACAGAAAGATAACTAAAAAATTCCAAAATCATGGAGATTAAACAACATGTGTCTATATAACACGAGTCAACTATGTAACATCAAGAGAAAGTTTTAAATTTTTTGAACACTGGAAATATGTGAAGAGGGTAGATTTCAGGTGTACTCATTAGACACACAAAAGAGGTAGCTACGTGAGGAGATACGTTACTTATCTTGACTGTAGTAATCATTTAACTATATACATTTCATGTACATCAAATGTTCATGTTATATACTTTATACAAATATATACAACTTTTATGAAACATATATAAATAAGTGATTAATGTCAGAAGTATTTTGAGCTAATTAAAATAAAAATTCAACTTGTTAAAATGTGTGGGATGCACTGAAATTTCAAGTAAGCCCTCCATTTTTCAACTATACTAGAAAGATAGGGAGGAAGTACCAATTGAGTCCCACATACTCACCCCCTCTAGTACCTCACTTCCCATGAGCACTTCAATGCCCTCTGTAATCTATTCAAACAGTTCTTATGAAGTCATCTTCTGCCTTCTAATTGCCAAATCCATAGAATATTTTCCCAACAATATTTTATTGAAGTCCCCCCCCCCCATATTTGGCACTATTGATCACCTTCTTAAAAGTTTCTACTCCTTTCACTTCCCAGATGCCACACTTTCCTTATTCTCTTAGTTCTGTAAGGATTCATTGTCTGCTTCCCTTCCAAATTCATTCTCCTTTGTCCACTAGTTTAATGTTAACTTTTCCCAGGACACTTACTATAGTTCACTACTTTACTCACTCTACACAAACGTCCTTCCACTTTACCCCATTGAGTACTTGTATTTTTTTTAAGACTAACTCAGCAGAAAGTTAAGTTACAGAATTACATTTTATGGCTCTTGAAATTGCTAGGAAGGATACTGAAGCAGGCTTAGGACACCAGAAGAAATAAAAGAAACTAGGCAGCAGAGTTATGTGGCCAAGGGCACCACACAGGAAGCTTGTTTGTCCTCCTTGCTGGTTCCACCTTAGGTGACATTAGCTGCCGGAAGTGCAGGCCCACTGGGCCACTGTGGCGAGGGCCTTCTCAGAATTCTGTCATCTTGCTTACCAGATTCAAAGTCCTGAGCAGGTGCCTCAGAATTGGTCACACTCCTTTGTAGAGAGGGAAGGCTGAGTCAATTTGGAAGACTTACTTCCCATCTAGAATCACACAATGGAAATTCCCCAGAGAAAAAGAAACACTCAGGTAACAAGCACTAAGAACAAAAAAGAAGTAAATACAACCTAGCATCCCAGAGCCCTTCTCATGTCCCTTCCCTGCCCCTAAATTCTACTCCATGAACTATTCCCCACCCAGCCTGCATCCATTGTTATCAGCATCCTTACTTCCAACTATATAAATGGGTTTTGTCACATTTTGAACTATACACAGATAAAAAATAAAATGTGAGAATTAGTAATGATATGTTTGGTTTATAGATCATTCTCATTGTGACACAAAATTCAATTGTATGGATGTATCAAAAACTGTTTCTACTTTATCCATGGACATTTGGGTAGTTTTCAGGGTTTGACTATTATGGCTAATGTTATTATAAATATTCCTGTGTATGTCTTATATTAAATATACATTTCTGCTAGGGCTACACACAGGAATAGAATTGTACTTTCTAACATTTTTTTGCTACACATTTTTTATTCACATTAAGAACCTACACTTTAGAAATACATATTACATCAGGCTCCAGTACAATACAGAAATGTAACTGAAAAAAGGTTTTAAAAAATAACTTAATAAATGTGATGCAGTCTGATATTTTGTATCCTATGTTTAATGCATTCTTTTAATTTCTTTGAACCCTGGGCTGCAGGATAAAGGCCAGATTCTTAGAGTGGTGCCCTGTGCTGCTTCTGTCCCTGTGCACTTTGCCAGCCTCATGTCTCACTTTTCCTTACCTTCAACTTTCTGTTCTGGGAGTGGCAACTGCTTGTAATTTCCTGCTTATTCCCCAACCCTCATGTTCACTCACTTTTCCTCTTCTGCCTTCTCCATTTCTCGTTCCCATTTTATCCAAAGAACTTCTACTTGTCCTTTGAAGCCCCCTCTGACTCTCACTGCTTTTCACCCTTAAGCCTTCCTATAGATGCCACCTTCTTGAAGACACGCTCCTGACCAGGTTTCCCCACCCCAAGGCAAACTTAGGTAGTCTCATGATTATTTTATTATGTACTTTAGATATCTGTATTGTTTTACCAACCATGCCATATCTTTATTTGTGCTTCTATGAGTTTCTTGAGGGCAGTAACTGCTTTATTCATTCCTGTAGCCCTAGAATTTAGCAGAGAGGCTGCATAAATCATATACTCAATAAATATTAATTGTACAAATGGGTTAATTCAAATTCAGAAACGTTACGGTTTCAGTTACAGATCTATTTATTATCTACTTGAATTTTGGTGGATTGTTGACCTTAGGTGAGCCTCAGTTTTCTTACCCGCTAACGAGAGATCATAATATCCATACCAACCGACTATGACTGTTAAGATCAAATAAAACAATGCAATCACACAGGCCCTTATAAGTTGTTTATACACAACTATGCTAACTGATTAGATTACAGATTAGGTGTGTGTCTATTTTTTACCTTGTATCTTTTCCTCTTGCTTTTTTTAAAGTTTTCATTTAAATTCCAGTTAGTTAAAATAGAGTGTAATATTAGTTTCAGGTGTTCAATATAGTGATTCAACACTTCCATACGACACCCAGAGCCCATCACAAGTGCACTCCTATTCCGATCACCATTTAACCCATTCCTTTACCCACCTCCCTTATATTTTTTAAAGTTCATTTCACTTGATGTTTAAGTTGGGTTGAATGTATTTTCTAAATCTTAAATTTCCCATGTTATTAAATATCAGGAATGGTGTTTAAATATATAGTTGGAAGAGTAATGCAGTGAAATACTCCATCAACCAATTGAACCTAAACTAAGACCATTTTTAACTTAACATATAGATATTTTTGCATTAATATTGCTTATCCAAACTAAACCCTTGGCCTTCACTGTGTGTGGCAAGCAGTAACATATCTTGGAAGAAATTAGGATTCGTGCAACATGATACTTCTGAAAAGGTTCACACTGTGTAAAAAGTCCATTTGTGCCCATACACTACCTGACATGTAATCCCAGCCCCATTTTGCATTTTTAATACAGGCAAAATACCCTTTAAAGCAAATATTTTTAAGACATAAAAGCTATTTATTATTTACTCTATGGCTGAGTTCATCTTAAAGTATTAAAAGCAAATATAACTTCATTTTATTGGAAAGAGCCTAACAGAAATAAGATAAACCTTCAGAGATACATACAAGGTAGTAAATTCAAGAATGAAAGATGACAAAAAAAAATCCAGATCAAACTAGAGAAATTTATGCCGAGGTTATAAAATAAAATGGTTCATGCAACCAGGAAGTTATTTTTGCAAGCGAGCAAAGCCTGTAGGACATAAGGTCTTGGATTTGCAGCCCCTAATGCTAGGGTTGTGGCAAAGTAGCTCGTGCCCAACTTGAATAGGTCAGGCTTTATCAGTGCCTGCCAGTCTGGCCATGCAAGAATGTGGATCCAGTATTGCCAGAACTTTTGACTTTTCATAAGAAATTATAAATTCATATTTTACATGAAGTTTCTAGGTTTTAAAATCTTATTTCCATTTGTTTAAGTTGTGCAGGCCAAAACCACAGCTTTGAATCAAATCAGGCATCTTGTCTACCAGTCTGCAAAATGTAGGCACAAACAGAACAAATGAGGATACTGTTGAATATAAATTGAATATGTTCCAACAATACAGTAATTTTTTAAATGAAGAGAAGTCCCACAGCAATGGCTATTAAAGCGTGGTATTGTAATTAGTATTAGTCATCTCATTAAGTTATTGGATATAATTTTTATCCTCTCATTTCAGAGAAATTTATAGCAACTAGGCCATACACAGGAAGTCATTCAAAATAACATGTTTGGAAAGATTTGGAAAAAGTTACTTTAAGAAGTATCAAGACAGTTATACCCGTTTACCCAGATTTGCATGAAAATTAAATATGATGTCTGGACTTTGCCCCACCTTTGGACTTTGGCATATTCTGATTCCTCTACATAAAATTCTCTTCTCTCTAGTCTTTATATGGCTACTTTTGCCTGGATAACATCTCCAAAAAGATTTCTTTGTGCCCCCAAAACTCAGCCACCCCTCTGATCGATCTATCTATATTATATATTTATCATATTTATATCATATATATCATATATATATCATATACATATCATGTATCATATCATATATCATATATATATCAGATATATATATATAGTGTATTTAGTGTATTACAATATAGTGTGTTTATTGTATTTAGTGTATTTTCCTAACATAGTACATTCCCCTGTGTGGCTTCTTTGTCTCTCTTCTTCCTCGGAGTCATGCATTCTTTGAAGACTATGTCTAGTTTATTTTTTAAAACCTAGGAACAAGCATAATAGTAGACACCCACATATAGTAGGTAATAGATAATGAATACATAAATGAATAAATCAATTGATCAATGAGCAGATGATTCCCTCATCTGACATAGTTGTACACAGGCTACTACTGTTTTTCATTCTTCACTAATTTCCATTCTACCAGGAACCATACTTGGCCTTATTAACATTTTTAGTATATTGACAAATTTTACTTGCAGATGTAGTAGGAGAATTAAAGAAACTAGTATTTATTAGTTACCAATAATATGCCATATTTTGTTATATAATCCTCACAAAAACTCCAAAAGGTAGTCATTATTATTCTCATTTCACAAATGAAGAAAAAACAGTTCTGGAGTTTGAGAAACTTGACTAAACTCACACATTGGGTAAATGAAGGAGCCATGATCCCAAATGAAATAAATATCTTTCAGCTTCAGAATTTATGGTCTTCCCATGATAACAATTCTACCTTTCTGTGAGCTCCAATGGAAAGGGTGGTTTCACTGACAGAGTAGCACTGACCTTCACAGGATATTCGCAGAAGTGATTTAGTCCTAACGAACCATAACTGGGTGCATAGTAAATTGGATGTACATGTTCTCTGTTAGAAAGAGGCTGTTATTTAAAATCTCATTTAAAATGTCAGAATATCTTTTTTTTCCTGAAAATTTATTTTTCTGCTTAAAACACTTACTTGATCTCCATTATTGTGTAGATAAAGTTTTCCATTATCTTAGGAAACATGCAAAACAGAACAACTTTGCTGGTTCTACATTGTCTTCACATCTTATCTCTTGGTAAGTTGAACACAACTGGGAAGAAGTAGACAAATTTTCATAGGAGTTTCTAGAACCCTCTAAGACAAAAAGGGGTGAAGTCATTGATAAAACTCCTTTCCCTTTAAAGTTGAAATATTTAGAATGGCTTTAATTAATTGAGGTTATCTTTAATGAGATTAACTTGCAAGAAAGTATGCCAGTCAGTTCTTTCTTTCTCCCTTTCTACATCTACAGAAATGTACAATTAAGATAGGATGAATTTGGTTCAAGCTCAATACAAAAAAAAAAAAAAAATTGTATTTACCATCTTTCTGAAAAGAATAACAAGAAATTAAAAATAGGTCCTAGTGTTAATTTTTTAAATGAAATTGTCTTTAGAATAGGCTACTTGGGCTCTCCACAGAGTGGAATTTAGAGAAAACAATGAGTCCATTACAATATACTGAATACTATCTAGTTTTAAGAAGCTAAGTTGACATGCTTCAATTTAGACTCTGTTATTAACTTTGAACAAATGCTTTGTTTCTCTTACTTGCTTAGATAATGCCTTCTAACCTTAAAATACTCAGTTCAGATTTTACCTGCATTAGGAAGCCTTCTATATCAGAGTCCAAAGAGAAAAATAGATACAAACCCCTCTGAGTATTTAAAACACAGGAAATTAGCACAGGAAATTGAATTTTCATATGAAGGACAAGTTTAGGAATCTAACCAGGGCAGAGTGGGTCAACTCTGAGAGTAGAGAAAGCAGAAAACCATCCCTAAGCTTGAGAGACAAAGGGAGAAGATGGCATTATTGGAATCAGCTAGAGAAAGCTGGAATCCTGGCAGAGCTTTCCCAGTATGAATTGGAATCACAAAAATAACTTGCCTCCTTGCTTCCCTCACTTCAGTGCCAACCACTGTCCATAGCCTCTAGGAGATCAGCAGACTCCAGAGGCTAGCAAACAGCCTACTGAGGTGAGCCCTCTTGAGATACAGAGCAGGATAAGGATGAGGCAGTGAATAAGGAACAGGAGAGTGCCTGTTGCCTCTTCTCTCACCTTAAACAGTAGTCTACTTCTCCACTCACATCCATGTTAGATGTTGTTCTTACGGTCCTATGAAATATGACTATATCACTTTGTGTTGTGATTAGCTATTTTCTTGTGTGGGAGATGCTGAGATGGATGAGATCAGGGACTGTGAATATTTGAGGACTAAATGAATAAATGAATCAGTTCTCCACAGTGCTCTCTTCACCTGCTAACACACACTACCACTTTATTTTCAGTCCCATGGTGCTGATCGTTTTCCAAAAACTCACAACTATAGCCCATGAAAGGTAAGGCTTGCCCCATGTAATTGAACCTGGATGGATAATCAGTTGGACCTAATCCCTGGACGTTATAGCCAAATGTAACATGAGATTTTAGCCATTCCTTTCCATCCAGTCATTCTATAAATATACCGCCATGCCTCAAGGTATTTGAAAGTAGGCAGTACAAATTTTATGCCTGGGAAAGAATAAAATACTTCCTTCATATTTAGAGAAATGATAACCATAGATGTTAATGTTAATGTTTCATATTGTTGCAAAATCATGGGATCTTATTATAAAATGTTTCCTTTCTTTTAGATATAAAGAAAAATGGGAAGTCAGTTCAGTAGAATAGTTTTATTCATTACAGGAAGCACTTATTATTTTCTTATTGTGAAGAGACATCCTATAAAGTCTTTTGGTGACAAATATCTCTGCAACTCAGATGTGTCTGAATTGAAGCATGACTCATAATGGGCTTCTAAACTGAGCAGTGTTTCTCAAACTATGTTCCATGGTATACAGTAATGCAAGGTCTTAACAAACTGTTACCAAAATAGATAATTCTGCAGTCAAATGAATTTAGGATATGGTGATTAAACAACCAGACAAGTTTCTTTACTGAGGACATTTTTACTATATAATATGTTAGCATGCTTTGAATCCTCAAGAAAAAGAAAAAGAATTATTTTTCAGTAGAACACTTCTACAAAAGTGAGATTTTTCAGATTTGTGCAAAATTCCACACACACACAAAAGAAAATCTATTATACAATAGACAAAACAACTGCTCAAGCATTAATTTTTATTGGGTAAATAAATTGATAACAGTAATCAATAGAAGATATAAATTAATTAGAATAAAATGTTATATATTTTTAAATTCCTTAGTGTTATCTTTAAAATGAAATTTTTCTGAACAAATCAGGAGACTATAGATGCTGGAGAGGGTGTGGAGAAATGGGAACCGTTTTGCATGTTGGTGGGAATGCAAACTGGTGCAGCCACTCTCGAAAACAGTGTGGAGGTTCCTCAAAAAATTAAAAACAGATCTACCCTATGACCCAGCAATAACACTGCTAGGAATTTACCCAAGGGATACAGGAGTGCTGCTGCATAGGGGCACTTGTACCCCAATGTTTATAGCAGCACTCTCAACAATAGCCAAATTATGGAAAGAGCCAAAATGTCCATCAACTGACGAATGGGTAAAGAAATTGTGGTTTTATATACACAATGGAGTACTACGTGGCAATGAGAAAGAATGAAATATGGCCTTTTGTAGCAACGTGGATGCTAAGTGAAATAAGTCATACAGAGAAAGACAGATACCATATGTTTTCACTCTTATGTGGATCCTAAGAAACTTAACAGAAGACCACGGGGGGAGGGGAAGGAAAAAAAAAAAAAAGGTTAGAGAGGGAGGGATCCAAACCATAAGAGACTCTTGAAAACTGAGAATAAACTGAGGGTTGTTGGGGGGTGGGAGGGAGGGGAAAGTGGGTAGTAGGTACTGAGGAGGGCACCTTTTGGGATGAGCACTGGGTGTTGAATAGAAACCAATTTGACAATAAATTTCATATTAAAAAATAAATAAAATGAGATTTTTCAAACTTAGAATTATTTAGTGTTTTACTCGATCGAATTAATAAAATCTCTTTTGTAGGAAAAAGTCCCATTGAATGGAAAGCTATGTTATTGCATTTGATTCTCCTATCCACATCTACAACTTTTGATTATGAAATCATGTAAAGTGTCATCTTTCATCCAGCAAGAGTATAGCATAGTATCAGTATATTCAGAGGAAATAAAAAGCCTCTGAAGTGTTCGATTTGTGACCTGTCATTTACAAAGTAATTGTAGTTGTTGCATTTACCATAGTGAAAAATGAAGAATGATAAGAAGAGTTATTCATTAATTTAACAAATATTTGATTTCCTATTACGTACCAGGCATAAGTAGTTATAAACACTCAGCTCTTAGGGATGCCTGGATGGCTCAGCCAGTTAAATGACCAACTTTTGCTTAGGTCAGGATACCCCAGTTCTTGGGTTTGAGCCTCAAGTTAGGCTCTGTGTTGACAGCTCAGAGCCTGGAGCCTGCTTTGGATTCTGTGTCTCCCTCTCTCTCTCTCTCTCTCTGCCCCTCTCTGGCTCACTCTCTGTCTCTCTCTGTCTCTCAAAATAAATAAATGTTAAAAACATTTTTTTAAAGTTTTAAACACTTAGCTCTTTAAAATAATTATTACCTTAACATATGTATAAATTTTAGTTTCTACAGATAAATTATCTAGTTACTGGAGATTTGCAGACCCTCTGATTATAACTATTTACTTATTTTTATATTTTATTTGTCTATTGGAATATCAATCTCATAGAGAAAATTTTCTGTGTGGGTTTCTCATATTTTTTAAAACTTTTTTTAAGTTTATTTATTTTTGAGAGAGAGAGAGAGTGCCAGCAGGGGAGGGAGAGAGAGAGAGAGAGAGAGAGAGAGAGAGGGAGACACAGAATCTGAAGCAGGCTCCAGGCTCTGAGCTGTCAGCACAGAGCCCGAAACGGGGCTCAGGCCCACGAGCTGTGAGATCATGACCTGAGCTGAAGTCAGACGCTCAACCAACTGAGCCACCCAGGCACCCCAAGCATTTCTCATATTTTTAGAATAATAGCTGAGTGAGGAAACTCAGCTTCTGTAGCTAACTAATAAAACTAGATTTGATGATAGCAATATTTCTTCTACATGTGTATTTTCTAAAATTATAAAATGTGTATTGTATAACACTCTTTTGATATATGTAATAATATAACCACTGTCTATCTTTGTTATTTTGCTTCTCAAAATTCCAAAATTTCAAAAAGTTTCCCTTTTTTAAAGTTTGGTTAAAGGAAAAGAATGGCTTCAAATCAAGATTTGGTGGTTATTTTGTTATAAAATGTCCCCAAGCCCCTGTAAAAATATAAAGAGAAAACAGAAGAGTAAAACAAAAAATTCACAGCCAACATCTTGCATAAAATGAGGTGGTAACATATTCATAAGAAATCTAGAACATGGGCAAATAGTAATAAATTTGTAATGACAGTAAATATAAATGCTGCAGATATTTTGGAAGCAATTTGGCAAATTCTAAGTACATATATATATATATATCCTGAGACCCAGAAATCCCATTCCTAGGTATACATTTGAAAACCTAAAGAAATATTCACGTAAGTTCATAGAAACATTGTGTGCAATGGCAAAAAGTTAACAACAATCCAAATGTCTTCCGATTAGAGAATGGATTGGTGACTTGGTGTATGTTCATACAATGAGATACAATGCTAAAAATAATGAATTAAAGGAACATGCATAATAATATGTATGATTCTCACAAACAATACTGAGCAAACGTTTTTTAAAAAACAAGTTGCAGGGGCGCCTGGGTGGCTCAGTCGATTAAGTGTTCGACTCTTGATCTTGGCTCAGGTCATGATCTCACAGTTTGTGAGTTTGAACCCAGCATCGGGCTATGTGCTGATGGTGCAAAGCCTGCTTGGGATTCTGTCTCACCTTCTCTCTGCTCTTCCCCCGACTGTGCACTTCCTTTCTCTCTCTCTCTCCCTCTCCCTCTCTCTCTCTCTCTCTCTCTCCAAAATAAATAAACAGATAGATAAATAAATAAATAAATAATAAATAAGCAATTTATAGAAGAATATTAAGGAATGACCTTTTTATGTATAGTTTTAAAATTTGCAATGAATATTAAATGTTGTTTAAGACATGCCCTTAAGAACTATTTAAGAAGACACACATGTGGATATATGTGTGTGTGTATATATATATATATATATATATATATATATATATATGTATATATTATATGTATAATATACAATATATGTTATATATTTACATGAAATTTATGGAAACAACAATCACGGGGTGTAGGATATTGGTTGCACTATGGCATGAAGGAGAATGCTGTAAGGAAGGCTTACACATCCATTTTAACTGCATTAGTAACATCTCATTTCTGAAATAGGTGTGGCTCCATGAGTGATCATTGTATTACTCTTTATAGCTTTTAGTGCCTTAAGTACTTTACAATAAATTCAAAAAGTCAACTAAACCATTTTTCCCTGACTCTATGAGACATAATTCTCCAGTTACACCCGTGACCTAGAGCAAATATATGTATAGCCTCTTTTTGTACCATCCCCAATGTGTTTACTCCCCTGTGCCACATACATATAGATATCACTCCTTTGGGTTTTCTCGTCAGAAGTTTATCATTATTTTTTAATAACATTTGCCAAGTAGATATAAATAACTTGCTACTCAGGGCCATCGTAGGACATGGTCCTTTTCAAGAAGCTTCATTTTTGCCCTGAATAGTAGCCTAGCATCCAGCCATTTACAACAAATAAAACTTTCTCTGCTCAGGACTAGAGAAAAAGAGTCAAGGAATGATCCCTTGGTTCCCAGGTCTCTCACCCAATAAGACATTATGCCATTTTAGTGCCTAGTGACTTTCTAATGTTCCCCTAAAACATCAGCACTTCACATGAAGGTTTCCACTTGCCTCTCCTTTCAATTTAAAAACAGAACGACCAAAATATACAAAGTTTTCACATGTGGTTGCTCCATATTCTCCTTAGACTTTAAGTGGCTATCATCATACTCTCTAAAACACTGTCTCTGATTTCAGACATAAACCTTGCCATTTCTCTTTACAGGAATAAAAAACTGTTTCATATAGCATGACCCTGACCTATCTTCGTATTTCCAGTATGCCCAGATTTTTCCATTCTGACGTGTTTGCAATTCTGGGAGACAGTGTATACTGACATGCAGATTTATTGCCAGAAGCTTCCCAGTGGAGTCAGTGGCAGGAGATAAAATTTGGTCACAATTCACATGTGTTTGAAATGAGCATTCCAAGAGAAAATGATTAATTTCTCTTTAAACCCAAAGGATAAAATACCATACTTACCAGCATTACTACCTCTGCATTTGCTCAGTCTCTCCATTGTTCGTTTGCTTCTCTACATTTTCCTCACATTTTTTGCTTTTTTGCAAGCAATGAACCAACACATTAATGTATTCCTGAGAAAAAAACATAAATATGGAAAAGAACTTCATTTTGCCTTGATGCCTTCAGAAAAAAAAAAAAAAGGTAGAGAAGAAAAGGTAAAACTGAAGTAGGATAAAATGCTAACACAAAAAATGTATATTAATATCTCCAGTTCAGTATCTTTACTTTGTAAAGGTGGAAACTGAAGCCTAAAAAGATTAAGTGCCCACTCTTAAGTCATTTCATTCATGCAGGGGGTTGAGGAGGCATCGGGACCCAGATCTTCCAGTTCTGAGTCAAGAATCTCTGAACTTGTAGGACAATGCCAGAAAATGTATTATCAGTCTTCATGCTTTGGAATAAAACCTTGATCAACATTGAAATGTTTACCCTCTCCCTTCCTCCCTCCAAAAGTATCCCCAGAACAATTAACATTTTAAGTGTTTGTCTAATGTACCATGCCACAAAGCAGCTACAGACAAGGGGAAAAAAAGAGAACAATTTATGCAATAAATTATTGTAAGCATCATAATACCAAATGGAGGTGACTTATAAATGTAAGATTGCCTAAATTTTTGACAACATTAAAAATACGTGTATAGGGACACCTGGGTGGCTCAGTCAGTTAAGTGTCCAACTTCGGTTCAGGTCATGATCTCATGGTCTGTGAGTTCTAGCCCCACATCAGGCTCTGTGCTGACAGCTCAGAACCTGGAGTCTGCTTAGGATTCTGTGTCTCTGCATCTCCCCAACATGCACACTGTCTCTCTCTCTCTCTCTCTCTCTCTCTCTCTCTCTCAAAAATAAATAAACATTAAAAAAATTTTTTTAAATATGTGTATATATTCTTGCCTCATGTGTACAAAGTAATGTACAAGTGTCAGTTAATAGTATTTGTGGCAAGGCTTTTTAATGTATTAACTATCAAGTAATATTTGTCTGCTTCTTTAGTATTTATATTTCACCTACATCAAATAGTATTTTCTGAGCTTAATAATATGGAGCATTGTTAAACAGCAAACTAGCAGAACCATTAATATAAGGATTTAAAAGAAAAAGAATCCAAGAGCCAAGACACTTTCATTCAATTCTATAACCCCAAGCTCCAGACATGGTCCTCACTACTGAGTATAAAAAGGTGAATGAGATCTGGTCCCTATCATGGGGGTATCTCACATCCTAATGGGCCTTTATTGTAATGCAAGCAAACTCGATCTGTAGACAAAATTGATTTCCCACTCATCAAAATATCCACGAAACAAGCAGGAGGAAGCCTAGGAATAGAAAGAACTTTTCTCTAAAGTTCCAAAGAACTTTAGAGAGTCCAAGAATTTCAGGGCTAAAAAGTCTCTTAAGAGGTCTTTATTCCTACACTTTAAATTGTCCTCTATCTAGTATATCTCAACTGAGTGGCTCTTCGAGTTCTGCTTGACCAACTCCAGTTATTGATGCTACATTCGATTTTGAAACTTCTCTAAACACTAAACTCTCCCTTAATATAAACTGAGTTACTTCGGACCATGAGTACCAGTCTGTGGATTCAAACGGAGTCCCATTTAAAACAATATCCATACTCCAGGAACATAGGAACCCAACGCTTTAGAAATTGTATCCCCCAACTCCTTGTGTTTCTGGTAGCACCAGAAAATGTCTCAAAAGTACTGATCAACACATGAAATCAACTGTCCTGTATACCGTCACATAGAATCTGCCACTTCTGCTAGGCATGGTTACCTCACACTGCTTACTTGCCACCATCTACCCTGTTCCCTGGGACTCACAGTTGCCGAAACATCTTCTGAGCTGTGCAGTCACCTCTAGAGAAATGGGAAAGACTTTGTTTCTCCCACTTTTTTAAATGTGTATTTATTTATTTTGAGTGGGGGGAGGAGCAGAGAGAGAAGGCGAGTGAGAGAATCCCAAGCTGGCTCCATGCTGTCAGCACAGGGCCAGATGTGGGGCTGGAACTCACGAACTGTAAGGTTGAGCTGAAATAAAAGTCAGATGCTTAACCTACTGATCTGCCCAAGTGCCCGTGTTTGTCCCTTTTGTGGTGTACTCAATTGCTGCTTGTAGGGCCAGTACCATCCCTCCCCAACCCAGTGCCTTCCCAGGGCTTTTAATTTACTGCTCATTGTTATCTCCATTCACAGCATAGATTTGACTCTAAAAGTATCTGCGTTCAGAGATTGGTGCGAATGACAGATACAACACTGTACTCAGAGCCTCCTCCCCTATGGGGTGCCTGGGTGGCTGCTGGTCAAGAGTGGGACTTTGGCTCAGGTCATGATCTCATGGTTCATGAGTAGGAGCCCCTCATCAGGTTCTCTACTGTCAGCATGGAGCCTGCTTCAGATTCTCTATCTCCCTCTCTCTGCCCCACCTCTTTTTGTTCTCTCTCTCTCTCTCTCTCAAAAACATAAATCAATATTAAAAAAAAAAAAAGAAAGTCTCCTCCCCTAAAATTTCTAAGGCTTTGATCCTGGAAGCTCCATTATTCCTACAAATGGAGTTCTGGGATCACTTCACCAATTCATCAGTCAGGTCTATGTCCTACTGATAGGCACAGCTTAGACTCAACCTTGAATCTGTGATAGATATGAATTGAGTAAGGCCGTATATCTTATTATACATTCTAATATCCCCTACAGTTAGCACATATAGAAAAAAATTACAATGATAATAATCATAATAATAACAACATATATTGAGCATTATAACCTTGTATGTAACATTTTGTTTAATCCTCACAGCAATTCTATGAAGTAGATACTGTTATTATTCTTATAGATGAGTAAAATGAGTCACAAAAGGACTAATTAATGTGTTCATACTCACAAGGATAACAAGTGGTGGTGACTGGAATTTGAACTCAGGCAATCTAACAACTGTAGAGCCTGCAGCCTTAACTGCCGCATATATTAACTTCTTACTGCCCACACAGAAGAGGTGAAGAAATATTTTGAGGTAATGTCATGTCCGTCAGCCATCACAGTTTTGCTGTTTCCATCCTAAAGAGAATGTAGGTATTGGCTACCAGGTACCTCGTAAGGGTAACATGATGATCAGAATTCTGTAACACTCCAAGAATCTGAAAATGTCTCCATTTCCCTTCAGTGAGTGGTTTGAGCAATTATTCAACCTTTTCTGAAAACGGGTTTCAACACTTTGTTTCTTCTGTCCTTCCCTCTATCCTTATTTCCCATCAGCCCTTTAAACATCCATTGGCAAGTAGTTAGAGATGCTCTCCTGCACAACAATGTGTGCTCTTCAACGTTCCTATTCTTTTATGCACACTGTCTCCCTTGTGACTGGACAGTGGCTCATCATAGGTTCCAGAGTGCATGCTCTCCCGGCTTGTCTCATCTTGGAAACGTTTAAAGGAGGTACATTTACACAAAAGTTGTGATTTATTAGAAGTTAATGTATTGAGTCATCAAGAGGCTTTGTTTAAAAAAATGTTGATAACTAGATAAAACAATTCTTAATTCAAAAGAATTAATCCCGGGGTGCCTGGGTGGTTCAGTCGGTTAAGCGTCCGACTTCGCTCAGGTCATGATCTCACGGTCCGTGGGTTTGAGCCCCGCATCGGGCTCTGTGCTGACAGCTCAGAGCCTGGAGCCTGCTTCAGATTCTGTGTCTCCCTCTCTGTCTGACCCTCCCCCGTTCATGCTCTGTCTCTCTCTGTCTCAAAAATAAAAATAAACATTAAAAAAAAAAAAAAAAGAATTAATCCCTCATGATGGACTTGGAGGAGTTTTGAGGCCTAAGTAGGACTCTAACAGTTTTAAGATACTTTCTTGAATCTCAAAACAGTAATAACCACAATAAATTATCATGTGCTGGAAACTTCTTTTATCTTATTTAGCACCTCTAACACCTTAAGATGTAAGTATTTTGTTCCCATTGGAGAAGACAGGAAAATTTCACGATTTGCATGCTAGTCAGAAGCATCATTGAGCCTTGAACTCTGACCTATTTGACACTCTGCCACTGCTTTATTTCTTAGTTGACCTCTTCAGAATTCATTTCCTTGGTGAATTTCGAGGGTAATGTCCAGTTAACCTGAAAGACTATTTTGGTTAAGATAAAAATAATTTAAGCACAACTAGCACATTTTCATTTTAATAAATCTTTAAGGCATTAACCGTAGAGAAGTGATTTGGTGGCTTAGAGGAAGGGCTTTATCATGGGCACGTTTGAAGGTAAGTGGACTTTCTGTCAAAGCACACTGTGTGGGCAAAGAGCTCCTTGACCATAAATGAACTGAACTCTACTCTAGGAATCTGCCAGAGAAGCTGATCTTTACCGGAATGTGAAATGAGCATTAGAAATTTGGCTGCATCTACACCTCCCTCCGTCACTAATAAGCAGTTTGGTTTTACTCGGTTTGTCTGTCCTTCCCTTTCCTCAACTGTAAAGTGAAAATGTCTGACTGGATCAGAGCACCTCAAGCTTGCAAGCTCATCAAAACCAACTGGGGAGTCATCTTTCAAATTACCCATACCTGTTTCCCTTTACTCTCCTCCAGAAATCATACTCAAATATGCCTTGAATCCAATTAACAGGTCTTACATAACTTCTGACTTTACCATGTTATAATTAAACTCTGGGAGGTATCATCATCCTGAAAATTATAGGGAAAATAAAATCTACCAAAGCATTAAAAAATTTGTAATATCATGACTTTTTTTGACTAGACACCAGAATGACTAGATAAAAGGTGAACAAAAATGTGTATAAGGTCAGAAATTTGGTTGACTTCATTTTTCATTGTATTGATTAAACAGAAGATATGGGTTGACATACTATTGTGGCTTAAACATTCTCAAGTTAATTTTATCCTCTTTTTCTTAGAAAAGATGGGTTCATAAAATTGAATGGTTTTTTAAATTTAATTCAAGAGAAATATTTTAAAATTTGGACAATGATTTCTATATTGTGCACATGACATCAAACAGAACGCTTGATAAAAAAAATATTTTTAACTTGTTGCTTCTGCAGTATTTTTTGTCCGTCTTTATTTTATTCTGTCATTATTATTTTAATTTTTTTTTCAAGTTTATTTATTTTGACAGAGAGAAAGCATGCATGAACACGGGAGGGACAGAAAGAGACAGGAAGAAAGTGAATCTCAAGCAGGCTTCGCACTATCAGCACAGAACCTGACATGGGACTTGATCTCACAAACTGAAATCATGACCTGAGCCAAAATCAAAAGTCGGTTACTCAAATGACTGAGCCATCCAGGCTCCCCTTAAATTCCCTAATTACAGATATCATACATTTCATCTGACATGTGAAACATTTGCCCCATGAGAAAAAATTCCCACTGTGGCATGATTTCTCACCAGTTTTATGTATCTGAAGAAAAATCTTTCAAAAAGATTGAGATGAGCAACTATAGAGCAAGCTTTCAAATGGTACTGTTGATTCAGAGCACAGTGAACAGTACCAAACTGTTTACGGATGTTACGCTTGGCCCCTTTCCCAGTGCCAAATATTTGCATGAGAGATAAAGAGCATAATCTATTCATATCTAATGACTTTCCTCCATGAAATCTTTTGAGGTTGCTTACATTTTAATAGCCATTTGTTCTTAAAAATGGATTTCTTTCTTGAAGACTATCTGCATTTGTTTAGCTAGGCACCTAATTCCTTCCTTGCCTTCAGTACTGAACGTGGGCTTCCCTCCATAAAGCACACAGTTATCACACTGCCCAGTAGATTGTGTTCTTGCCACAGTGAAGGAAAAGGAAACTTTGAGTGATGTAGCATATAGTGTTTTATTTCTTCCTATGGAGCATCATCTAATCATGTGGTACAGTGAATACAAGGACAGGTTGTGATGTTAAATTGCTCTTTCTTATTCTGGCTTCACCAGTTGTGTGATCTCAAATATGACTTAACTTCTCTAAGCTCCTTTAGCTTACCTTTAAAACGAAAATAGCACTACATATTCTCTTAGAGTTGTTTGGATGATTAAATGAGAAAATGTACACAAAGATTAAATGTTCAGCAGAAGGTAGCTGTTGTATTTCTGCAGTGTCTCAGGAACACAAAAAATGTTACTGTGGAGGGAAAAGTGGCTCGTCCATCTAGTGGGAGATAAAAGCTAATTCATTTCCTGGCAATTAAAGGACTCGTGTCATTAGTTTCAAAGATAGTGATGGGTGGAGGTTCCGGAAGATGGCGGCATAGGAGGACGCGGGGCTCACAGCGCGTCCTGCCGATCACTTAGATTCCACCTACACCTGCCTAAAGAACCCAGAAAACCGCCAGAGGATTAGCGGAATGGAGTCTCCAGAGTCAAGCGCAGACTAGAGGCCCACGGAAGAGGGTAGGAAGGGCGGCGAGGCGGTGCGCGCTCCACGGACTGGCGGGAGGGAGCCGGGGCAGAGGGGCGGCTCGCCGGCCAAGCAGAGCCCCCGAGTCTGGCTGGCAAAAGCGGAGGGGCCGGACAGACTGTGTTCCGACAGCAAGCGCGACTTAGCGTCTGGGAGGTCATAAGTTAACAGCTCTGCTCGGAAAGCGGGAAGGCTGGAGGACAAAGGGAGGGAGAGCTGCTGAGCCCCCGGACGGCAGAGCTCAGCTTGGCGGGGAACAAAGGCGCCAGCGCCATCTCCCCCGCCCATCCCCCAGCCAAAATCCCAAAGGGAACCAGTTCCTGCCAGGGAACTTGCTCGCTCCGCGCAAACACCCAACTCTGTGCTTCTGCGGAGCCAAACCTCCGGCAGCGGATCTGACTCCCTCCCGCTGCCACAGGGCCCCTCCTGAAGTGGATCACCTAAGGAGAAGCGAGTTAAGCCTGCCCCTCCAGCCCCCGTGCACCTTGCCTACCCACCCCAGCTAATACGCCAGATCCCCAGCAACACAAGCCTGGCAGTGTGCAAGTAGCCCAGACGGGACACGCCACCCCACAGTGAATCCCGCCCCTAGGAGAGGGGAAGAGAAGGCACACACCAGTCTGACTGTGGCCCCAGCAGTGGGCTGGGGGCAGACATCGGGTCGGACTGCGGCCCCGTCCACTAACTCCAGTTATACACCACAGCACAGGGGAAGTGCCCTGCAGGTCCTCACCACGCCAGGGACTCTCCAAAATGACCAAACGGAAGAATTCCCCTGAGAAGAATCTCCAGGAAATAACAACAGCTAATGAACTGATCAAAAAGGATTTAAATAATATAACAGAAAGTGAATTTAGAATAATAGTCATAAAATTAATCGCTGGGCTTGAAAACAGTATACAGGACAGCAGAGAATCTCTTGCCACAAAGATCGAGGGACTAAGGAACAGTCAGGAGGAGCTGAAAAACGCTTTAAACGAAATGCAAAACAAAATGGAAACCACAATAGCTCGGCTTGAAGAGGCAGAGGAGAGAATAGGTGAACTAGAAGATAAAGTTATGGAGAAAGAGGAAGCTGAAAGAGAGATAAAAAAATCCAGGAGTATGAGGGGAAAATTAGAGAACTAAGTGATACACTAAAAAAAAAATAATATACGCATAATTGGTATCCCAGAGGAGGAAGAGAGAGGGAAAGGTGCTGAAGGGGTACTTGAAGAAATTATAGCTGAGAACTTCCCTGAACTGGGGAAGGAAAAAGGCATTGAAATCCAAGAGGCACAGAGAACTCCCTTCAGACGTAACTTGAATCGATCTTCTGCACGACATATCATAGTGAAACTGGCAAAATACAAGGATAAAGAGAAAATTCTGAAAGCAGCAAGGGATAAACGTGCCCTCACATATAAAGGGAGACCTATAAGACTCGTGACTGATCTCTCCTTTGAAACTTGGCAGGCCAGAAAGGCTTGGCACGATATCTACAGTGTGCTAAACAGAAAAAATATGCAGCCGAGAATCCTTTATCCAGCAAGTCTGTCATTTAGAATAGAAGGAGAGATAAAGGTCTTCCCAAACAAACAAAAACTGAAGGAATTTGTCACCATGAAACCAGCCCTACAAGAGATCCTAAGGGGGATCCTGTGAAACAAAGTACCAGAGACATCACTACAAGCATAAAACATACAGACATCACAATGACTCTAAACCCATATCTTTCTATAATAACACTGAATGTAAATGGATTAAATGCGCCAACTAAAAGACATAGTATCAGAATGGATAAAAAAACAAGACCCATCTATTTGCTGTCTACAAGAGACTCATTTTAGATCTGAGGACACCTTTAGATTGAGAGTGAGGGGATGGAGAACTATCTATCATGCTCCTGAAAGCCAAAAGAAAGCTGGAGTAGCCATACTTATATCAGACAAACTAGACTTTAAATTAAAGGCTGTAACAAGAGATGAAGAAGGGCATTATATAATAATCACAGGGTCTATCCACCAGGAAGAGCTATTATAAATGTCTATGCGCCAAATACCCGAGCCCCCAGATATATAAAACAATTACTCATAAACATAAGCAACCTTACAGATAAGAATGTGGTCATTGCAGGGGACTTTAACACCCCACTTACAGAAATGGATAGATCATCTAGACACACGGTCAATAAAGAAACAAGGGCCCTGAATGATACATTGGATCAGATGGACTTGACAGATATATTTAGAACTCTGCATCCCAAAGCAACAGAATATACTTTCTTCTCGAGTGCACATGGAACATTCTCCAAGATAGATCATATACTGGGTCACAAAACAGCCCTTCATAAGTTTACAAGAATTGAAATTATACCATGCATACTTTCAGACCACAATGCCATGAAGCTTGAAATCAACCACAGGAAAAAGTCTGGAAAACCTCCAAAAGCATGGAGGTTAAAGAACACCCTACTAACGAATGAGTGGGTCAACCAGGCAATTAGAGAAGAAATTAAAAAATATATGGAAACAAACGAAAATGAAAATACAACAATCCAAACGCTCTGGGATGCAGCGAAGGCAGTCCTGAGAGGAAAATACATTGCAATCCAGGCCTATCTCAAGAAACAAGAAAAATCCCAAATACAAAATCTAACAGCACACCTAAAGGAAATAGAAGCAGAACAGCAAAGGCAGCCTAAACCCAGCAGAAGAAGAGAAATAATAAAGATCAGAGCAGAAATAAACAATATAGAATCTAAAAAAACTGTAGAGCAGATCAACGAAACCAAGAGTTGGTTTTTTGAAAAAATAAACAAAATTGACAAACCTCTAGCCAGACTTCTCAAAAAGAAAAGGGAGATGACCCAAATAGATAAAATCATGAATGAAAATGGAATGATTACAACCAATCCCTCAGAGATACAAACAATTATCAGGGAATACTATGAAAAATTATATGCCAGCAAATTGGACAACCTGGAAGAAATGGACAAATTTCTAAACACCCACACTCTTCCAAAACTCAATCAGGAGGAAATAGAAAGCTTGAACAGACCCATAACCAGCGAAGAAATTGAATCGGTTATCAAAAATCTCCCAACAAATAAGAGTTCAGGACCAGATGGCTTCCCAGGGGAATTCTACCAGACATTTAAAGCAGAGATAATACCTATCCTTCGCAAGCTATTCCAAGAAATAGAAAGGGAAGGAAAACTTCCAGACTCATTCTATGAAGCCAGTATTACTTTGATTCCTAAACCAGACAGAGACCCAGTAAAAAAAGAGAACTACAGGCCAATATCCCTGATGAATATGGATGCAAAAATTCTCAATAAGATACTAGCAAATCGAATTCAACAGCATATAAAAAGAATTATTCACCATGATCAAGTGGGATTCATTCCTGGGATGCAGGGCTGGTTCAACATTCGCAAATCGATCAACGTGATACATCACATTAATAAAAAAAAAGAGAAGAACCATATGATCCTGTCAATCGATGCAGAAAAGGCCTTTGACAAAATCCAGCACCCTTTCTTAATAAAAACCCTTGAGAAAGTCGGGATAGAAGGAACATACTTAAAGATCATAAAGGCCATTTATGAAAAGCCCACAGCTAACATCATCCTCAACGGGGAAAAACTGAGAGCTTTTTCCCTGAGATCAGGAACACGACAGGGATGCCCACTGTCACCGCTGTTGTTTAATATAGTGCTGGAAGTTCTAGCATCAGCAATCAGACAACAAAAGGAAATCAAAGGCATCAAAATTGGCAAAGATGAAGTCAAGCTTTCGCTTTTTGCAGATGACATGATATTATACATGGAAAATCCGATAGACTCCACCAAAAGTCTGCTAGAACTGATACATGAATTCAGCAAAGTTGCAGGATACAAAATCAATGTGCAGAAATCAGTTGCATTCTTATACACTAACAATGAAGCAACAGAAAGACAAATGAAGAAACTGATCCCATTCACAATTGCACCAAGAAGCATAAAATACCTAGGAATAAATCTAACCAAAGATGTAAAAGATCTGTATGCTGAAAACTATAGAAAGCTTATGCAGGTAATTGAAGAAGATATAAAGAAATGGAAAGACATTCCCTGCTCATGGATTGGAAGAATAAATATTGTCAAAATGTCAATACTACCCAAAGCTATCTACACATTCAATGCAATCCCAATCAAAATTGCACCAGCATTCTTCTCGAAACTAGAACAAGCAATCCTAAAATTCATATGGAACCACAAAAGGCCCCGAATAGCCAAAGTAATTTTGAAGAAGAAGACCAAAGCAGGAGGCATCACAATCCCAGACTTTAGCCTCTACTACAAAGCTGTCATCATCAAGACAGCATGGTATTGGCATAAAAACAGACACATAGACCAATGGAATAGAATAGAAACCCCAGAACTAGACCCACAAACGTATGGCCAACTCATCTTTGACAAAGCAGGAAAGAACATCCAATGGAAAAAAGACAGTCTCTTTAACAAATGGTGCTGGGAGAACTGGACAGCAACATGCAGAAGGTTGAAACTAGACCACTTTCTCACACCATTCACAAAAATAAACTCAAAATGGATAAAGGACCTGAATGTGAGACAGGAAACCATCAAAACCTTAGAGGAGAAAGCAGGAAAAGACCTCTCTGACCTCAGCCGTAGCAATCTCTTACTCGGCACATCCCCAAAGGCAAGGGAATTAAAAGCAAAAGTGAATTACTGGGACCTTATGAAGATAAAAAGCTTCTGCACAGCAAAGGAAACAACCAACAAAACTAAAAGGCAAGCAACGGAATGGGAAAAGATATTTGCAAATGACACATCGGACAAAGGGCTAGTATCCAAAATCTATAAAGAGCTCATCAAACTCCACACCCGAAAAACAAATAACCCAGTGAAGAAATGGGCAGAAAACATGAATAGACACTTCTCTAAAGAAGACATCCGGATGGCCAACAGGCACATGAAAAGATGTTCAACGTCGCTCCTTATCAGGGAAATACAAATCAAAACCACACTCAGATACCACCTCACGCCAGTCAGAGTGGCCAAAATGAAGAAATCAGGAGACTATAGATGCTAGAGAGGATGTGGAGAAACGGGAACCCTCTTGCACTGTTGGTGGGAATGCAAATTGGTGCAGCCGCTCTGGAAAGCAGTGTGGAGGTTCCTCAGAAAATTAAAAATAGACCTACCCTATGACCCAGCAATAGCACTGCTAGGAATTTATCCAAGGGATACAGGAGTACTGATGCATAGGGGCACCTGTGCCCCAATGTTTATAGCGGCACTCTCAACAATAGCCAAATTATGGAAAGAGCCTAAATGTCCATCAACTGATGAATGGATAAAGAAATTGTGGTTTATATACACAATGGAATACTACGTGGCAATGAGAAAAAATGAAATATGGCCTTTTGTAGCAACATGGATGGAACTGGAGAGTGTGATGCTAAGTGAAATAAGCCATACAGAGAAAGACAGATACCATATGGTTTCACTCTTATGTGGATCCTGAGAAACATAACAGAAACCCATGGGGGAGGGGAAGGGAAAAAAAAAAAAAAAGAGGTTAGAGTGGGAGAGAGCCAAAGCATAAGAGACTGTTAAAAACTGAGAACAAACTGAGGGTTGATGGGGGGTGGGAGGGAGGGCAGGGTGGGAGGGAGGGCAGGGTGGGTGATGGGTATTGAGGAGGGCACTTTTTGGGATGAGCACTGGGTGTTGTATGGAAACCAATTTGACTGTAAATTTCATATATTAAAAAATAAAAAATAAAAAAAATAAAAAATAAATAAAAAAAAAAAAGATAGTGATGGGTGAACTGAAGTATATTTCTACCGGGAAAACCTTTTTTGAATGGTTACATACAAGATAGAGATAAGACATAGTTTTGCATGTGCATCTCTTCTATGAGGAGCTTAATATTCTTTAATCCAATGGTGCTCAAACTTACCTCATTACAAGTATCATCTGTGAATCTATAAAAACAAACAGAAATAACAAACCAAAACAAAAAACCAAAATATGGCTGGGCCCAACCACAGACATACTCTATCAGGAGGTCAATGGATAGAGGTGTGGAAACTAATTTTTAAGAAGTCCTCCATTCGTTTTTGATGCACGGTCAGAAATTTCTGGGATTTCTAAATTCTTCTCCCCATATTCACAGAGCCAGATGCCAATTTTTACCCTGACAACTTACAAGGTAATTTACTTGTGGAAATGGAAAAAAAACCTGTTTTTATTTTTTTAATAAAACAGTGTTTCTATCAAGAAAGAAGAGCACTAATAAAAATGTCAGGAAGTAATTGATTTTTAGCACTATTAAACTAGTTTTTAAGAAAATATTAAGAAAGCATCAGCACATTAATATAAATATGAAGTTAATTGAAGGCAGTAGAAAAACAGAATTATGGAAGCAGAAAGTTGAATACAATACAGAAGCAAATTTGAGACAAAAATTTATAATATAAGGATTAAATGAAAATAATGAGGGGTGCCTGGGTAGCTCAGTCGGTTGAGTGACCGACTTCAGCTCAGGTCATGATCTCACAGTTTGTGAGTTGGAGCTCCACGTGGGGCTCTGTGCTGACTGCTCAGAGCCTGGAGCCTGCTTCTGATTCTGTGTCTCCCTCTCTCTCTGTCCCTCCCCCAGTCATGGTCTGTCTGTCTCTCTCTGTCTCAGAAATAAATAAACATTAAAAAACATTAAAAAAAGAAAATAATGACAATAAGCAAAAGAGACAAAATGATACAAAAGAGAATATATAAAATTTAGAATCAATATATTCAATTTAAGAAAAATTGAAAGCAAATAAAACAAAAAACAATAATCAAATATAAGACTAAAGACTCAATTGAAAAGAGAGCAGGTTTTTACTTCTGGCAAAAAAGAACAATAACTCATATCTAAGACATGTGGTGCAAACATTTAAAAATTTTTAAGATTAAATAATTAAAAAATATATAAACAGATAAAAGAACAGGTTATCTACAGCTTACAGAAATTGAGGTGATCTTAACATTCCCCATGACACTAAATACCAGAATGAAATGATATGATTTTATGGAGCTTATACTTGAATAATTTAACATACGTTAATATGTAGAAGCTACAGAAAAATATCCTCAGATGTATAAGAACAAAGAAAATAAACTACCCATAAAAGTTTCTGGAAAGAATCTATTTCTTTCTTAAGAATATATTCCAATTACACTAAGGAGCAAAATACTCATAGAATAAAAAAAAATTATAGCAAACACTGTAATCATTAAGTAAAGAAAATAAAACTGAATAATTACTATAATATGAAAAAGTTGAGAGAAAATGCCATAAATAACTTTAAAAGATTAACAGTTCACAATATTTGTGGAAATCTGTAATTTTTTATTAAACTTATAAAATTTTGTAACTGGGTCTAAGAGGAAAAAAGTTATAAACCTCCAAATTTTGAAATGTATAAAATCAAAAATCATATTTCCTTTGCTGCTTTGATTGTATAAAGATTTGTTTGAGCTTATTTTGAAAACTTAAAGATAAACACAGAATTTGATTATAAGATAATAATAAAGAAAACATCAATCATATCGTATAAAGACTACCAGGGGTTGGAGGTGAGGGTGGGTGATGGGCATTGAGGAGGGCACCTGTTGGGATGAGCACTAGGTGTTGTATGGTAACCAATTTGACAATAAATTTCGTATATATTAAAAAAAAAAGACTACAAGGGGCATGCAAAAGGGTTTACAAAACAAAAAGAAAGTACTCTATTAAGATGACAGAAAAACTAACTTAACCAATAGTGATGAATAAAAGTTATTTAACCGCTTTCAATAATGACAAGACAACTTGTTTAATAAACAAATTCAACTGTATGTTACTTACAAGAGATATAAGGAAACCAAAATGGTACAAAAAGCTGACTGAATATTTGATAATGGCTTAGCAGGCAAATAGAAATCAATGTCAGACATGGCTATACAAAACTCCATAAAATTAAATTTAATGGCAAAACAAATTAAAGAGACAAAAGGTCATAAATAATACTTTGATAAAAGAATTCACAATAAAGACAAATAGTGACATATGCAGGAATAAATGTGAGTCAAATGTTACAAAAATGGCAAAGAATGTGATTAATGTAATGAGAACAGATTAAGAAATAATCATTGCTAGATTAAGAAGTAAATATTGAACTCTACAAAATATATTATATTTACATGTGGTTGTGAAACATACTGAAATTCTCAACAAATTCTAAATAATAGTAGTTTCTAGGTAACATTTGACCATTATATAGACATATCCAAATGTAAAAGCAAAGTTATAAAAATAAATATCTATTGCCTTGTTAAGTACTTAGTATTTTTACACCACTGAGACAAGAAAAGCAAAACATAAATGCAATCGTTATATTCAGAGAAATAATTGTGTAGACTTATGGGATTATGTTGTTTAAAAAGAAAGCAATTAAACATTTAGCCAAAAAGTCTGAAATTTTTAAAAATCTTCTGTTTGGGGAGAAAATAAGGAAATAAAAACCCCAGTCAATTGTTTAAAAAATAGAAAAAAGTAATTAAAAATGGAATTAATAAATGAGTCTGAGAACTGATTCTTGGGGAAAAGTAAAATAAAACATACTAAACAGGCAACATTTTATTTAAATTCTAGTCAAGAAATAAAAAACCACACAAATAATGTTAGAAATCAAAAAGGAGACATAATAAAAACTGAATTCATAGTAAGCTTCTTAATTCTCAGGGCTTTGTTTTGTTCATTTTATTCATTTATAACCTAGCACACACACAACCTAACACTTCATAGGTGTAGCAGGCTCTCATAAATATTTATAGGTTGAATGAATATGGAAGATATTAAAAAATTGTAAGAGGACACTTTGCACAGCTGTGTACTCATTAACTCCAAGAAAAAGTTCCAGATTCAAAGAGTTTTATGCTTAGTTGTTTTTAATCTTTTGAAGGCTAAATGCTTTTTTATTTGTCCTAGGATAAATATGGAAAACTTGGAAAATATGGAAAACTTTCTAGTTAATGAAAGTAGTAAAATACTAATAAAATTGGACAAAAATAGAAAACAAAAAAGAAAAATGATCACATACATAAACACTAAAAAAGCAAAACACACACAAAAATGAGAACAATATCACTTTTCTGCAATGGAAAAAATTAATAGAATGCTAGCAAACCTAATTAAAATATTAAAAAGATGGTTCACCTTCTTAAAGTAGGGTTTCTTCTAAGGATGCAAACCTAACTTAATACAAGACTGTGTAGCCTGTGGTTATGAGCATGACCTTGGACCCAAACAGCTTGATTCAATTCCCTGTTCTCTCACTTAGTAGTGGTGTGACCTTGAACAAATAATTTATCCTCTCTGTGCCTTAGTTTATTTATCTGTAAAACAGGAATAATAATAGCATTAATCTTAAAGAATTAGTTGTGAAAATTAAATGATATGTAAAATGATGAGCATGGCACCTGGTATATATCAGTGTCACTATTATTATTATTACTATTATTTATCACTATCATTATTATTTTAATTAATAATCTCAGGAGCCATCATTGTCAGACTTTTATTCCAGGGCAGTAACATGTACAATTGCTAAAATTGTTGTGTTATAGTATTTTGATTAGCAACATGATTGAAGAAAATCCAAGAAGGGAAGGAAACCTGTATTATATAATAAGTGAAAATATCTCTAATTCCAATATTCTTCTTTATGCAGGCCCTGGAAAGATTTCCCTTGAGGTAAGTGTGTGTCACTCTTTCATGGCCTATGGCTGAGTCTAATCTGGGAAAAACTGAAACTCGGGTACATGCATGCCTTTGGCCCTATTACAATCATGATGTACTTATAATTGAAGCAGGAGGATTTTGTCAGCTAATATCTGTGACTGCTCAGTGGTAAAGCTGGAAATAAAGCAGTGGATGAGCTATTTTCCAAAACCTAGTGGTAGATTTGGAGATGGCACTGTCCTCCATGATTTTAACATGGATTGTGTTTACTAAGGAAACATGGCAGGTAGAGGTGGGAGATAATCTAGCAAATGTCCCACTTTGTCCCTCAGGCACAGGGAAGGGCTATGGTTTTCTCTTTTAAGTCCCAAATGCAGATATCAAAGCCTGTGTTTGTTTTTACTGTATAGAATAAACTTGCCACACTCCTTTTTTTTTTTTTTTTAATTTTAGAGAGAGACAAGGAGCCTGAGCAGGGGAGTAGGGGAGAGGGGAGAGGGAGAGAGAAAGAGAATCTTAAGGAGGCTCTATGGGTGTGGAGGCCATGCGGGGCTCAATTCCATGACCCTGGAATAGTGACCCGAGCTGAAATCAAGATGCTGGGTTAACCAACTGAGCCACCCAGGCACCCCACTGTACTCCTTATTTTAAAATATGGAATGAAGATCAAATTATCTTTTCAATCATTGTAAACAGTTGTGCAAATGAAAAGATTATCTTCCTCTGGGAACCCCACAGAGCCCACCCAGGAATGCTAGGAAGTGATCTGTAATCTGATACACTAAAATAAAATCTCAGACTTTGATTCATCACCACTGTGTTCACTACTATATCACTACCCTAGTAGCATCAGAATTTCACTGTCACTCAAAACTACCCTGCAGTCACTGAAAGGGTACCCAGTCCCAGTAGCAGCTGGGACACTAGTGACCTGTCCAAACAAACAAACAAACAAAAAGAATTGAACAGGAAGTGGAGAAATGCCAACTCATAATGTCACCTACCACATTTAGCAGCACCAAGAGTTTACACCGACCAGCTATGGTATTACTAGTATTTGCTGTGATAAATATGCCTCTATCACAATGTTGAGGCCATGGAATTTCTCTCATGGACTAAACCTTACCTTAACGCAATTACCTCCTCTCCCTGAGAGCCTTAGGAATCCTTTCAAGGTCACAATATCCTCTTAGAGATTAACATGGATGTTAGATTTACATTAAGTACCAGCATCTCTAAGGAGAAAATTTACAACTATTGCTCTGACTTCAGAAGCTGATTTGGCTGCCCAAAAGAAGGATGTCCAGGGGTGCCTGGGTGGATCAGTCAGTTAAGTCTCTGACTTCTGCTCAGGTCACTATGTCTGGGTTCGTGGGTTCAAGCCCCGCTTTGGGCTCTCTGCTGACAGCTCAGAGCCTGGAGCCTGCTTCGGATTCTGAGTCACCCTTTCTCTCTGTCCCTCCCCTGCTCATTTCCTTTTCTCTCTCTCTGTCTTTCTCTCTCTCTCTCAAAATAAATAAGTAAACTTAAAAAAAAAAACAATTCCTTAAAGAAGGATGCCCACAAAATTTATGGGAGATACCTTAGAGTGAAAGACAGTACTAAAAATAATTAAAATTATGTAAGTTTTGGAAAGTTTACTATTCAAAAATATTATTAATTATTGTTTGAAATTTGGCTGTATTATGTTCATGGAACTAAAAAAGAAATTCTATTTAAAAATTACTTTCAAACTTGAAGCTTGTATTTAGAGATAAAACTGCTATATATTTGTATACACTAAAGAAGGTTAAAAAATTATATTGATTATATAAAGTATTAGGAAAGGAATATTAGTGGCACATTTTCACGTACTTTACCCAGTTGCTTAACTGCTTCTGTCTCTAATACCATGTCTAGAACCAGAGGAGTGTATTTTTTAAGATATATACTTACTATTTTTACCTTTTCCATAAAATTGTCTGTAGTATTTTTAAATTGGAATTCTATGCCAAAAAATTGGAAATCACTGACATTTTCACTGAAAATTTCTTTGCAAAAGAGGTAACAAAATATCCTTTCTAAATGTGCTGAGAAAGCTGGTAATCCTCAAATAACTTCTGCTAGATGAAATATTCCAATTTATTTTATACTGGGGTAAATATTTCAGCCCAAATATTTTCATAGGCATTGCCTTTTTGTTTCCATTTAGAGTAGCTTTCTTCAACAAATATTTTTATAAGACAACATTTGTGAAATAAGTTGTCTCTATTTATGATTACCCTGAAACTTTTACCAAATTTAGATGCTGCAAAATTGTAGGCTTTCTCAATTTTGTTTCATTGCACTACAGGTATAAATTTATTCAGTTACAAATAGATCTGTCAACTAATTCTTCCTGCAAATCAGATGTTTCAAAGCTGTTATGCAATTTCAAAATTACATTTTCTACGCTGTCCATGATTTCATTCTTTAATTTGTTCAGCTTCCCATTACTTTTGTAGCAAATGTCTTCTCCATTTGCAAGATATTGTCTTCAATAATTACAATTTGCTAAAAGCTTTAATCTGAAGACGTTGCTTTTCTTACCAATCCATCTACTGAATACTTTCCTTAAAATTTTCCAGCTGATTTTAAACAAAATGCAACCAAAAACTGGAGAAATCCTTTATAAAAAATTAATATCTTTGTAGGACATTAGGGCTGATTAATAGAGTAGTTATTTACTGCAGCATCTGGGTGGCTCAGATATCTGACTCTTGGTTTCAGCTCAGGTCATGATCTCAGGGTCATGGGATCGAGTCCTGCATCAGGCTCTGTGCTGAGCATGGAGCCTGCTTGGAATTCATTCTCTCTCTCTCTCTTTCTCTCTCTCTCTCTCTCAAAATAAGTAAATATTTTTTAAGTAGTTAGTTAAAGACTCAAACATTGCTAACATCTTACTGATAAGAGGCTGGAAAAAGAGAAAAAGTATACTGGACTGCCAGGATGAAAAATTTTTATTTAATATTAGTTTTATCAATGTTATTCCAATTGTGTAAAATATAAAAATATTCATAGATTTTGACAATTGTGGCTTCTATTTCAATTGGTAGAATATTACAATTTATTTGGGTGAAATTATGAATTTTATGTATGCCACAAACTCTCCCAAATACATTTCTCCACAGGTTCCTTAATTTAGTGAGAGCATTGTTGTTACCATGCAGATGTGGGCCACAAAATTTTCTATTCATACTGTCACCACAAAAACAAATGCTATAAACTCAGTGTTGCAATTTTAACATTCATAATGATATCAGATGTTTTCCTTTTGAGAGAATAAATTCCAAAGCTTCACTTTGATTCCTGCAATCATATGGAAAAACAAAACAAAACAGTTATTGGAATTACAGATTTTCAATTTGAAGCATCTGCTGATACAAAACTGACATCCTTTAAACTTGAGAAGTTCTGCTACCCATGGAGCCACATTTTCCGCTATCACTTCCAGCTTTGTGCATGCACAAAAACCGGGAATTGAAAATGAGCAGCATTAACTTAAACCAATGGTCAGTTGATCTAAATGAAAACTCATGCTTCTGAGAGTGGCATGTAAACACACCTTTTGTGGCTGCATATGTAAAATTGTCCTTTGGGCACAGTCTTCCTAAAATAGCAATGTTTGCTTGATACTGCTGACTTCCAGAAGATATTTTTTGTCCTTTACGTTTCTTCTCAGTGATATGACTATGGACTTTGTGATGAGTGGAAAATTCAGTATGTATTTTTTTAATTAAACATGAACTTGCGTCCCTTGAGGTCATCGATGACAGAAGGGTTTATTGCTAAATTCACAGGGTGCTACCAAACAATATGATACATAGCTATAGATCTACAATTGGTAGACGACCTCATTGTAGGAGAACATTTAAGCTGCTTGCTACACATTTTAAAACTGAACTGCTCAGTTTATATATATATATATGTAAAACCCTTGCTTCTGTGACCCTGGTGGCTTTATGAATCTTGAAGACTCCATAGGCTATAGCACAACTGGCTCATTTTTTTGTTTGTTTATTTATTTATTTTGAGATAGAGACAGACAGCATGAGCCAGGAAGGGCAGAGAGAAAGGGAGAGAGAATCCCAAGCAGTCTCTGCACTGTCAGCATAGAGTGGAAAGTGGGGCTCAATCCCATGAACCACAAGATCTGACCTGAGCCAAAATCAAGAGTCTGACGCTCAGCCTACTGAGCCACCCAGGTGACCCACATCTGGCTATTACATCAAGTGTCTGGCTGAAGAATAGCATTGAATACATGTAATACTTCTTCAACCATCATCAGGGCAAAAGGAGTTAGCTGCCATACCTGAAGTCCCTGTGCATTCTCCTTAAATATTGAAAGGATAAAAAAAAAAATTAAAAGGATAGAGAGGCTTTTGCTGTTCATCTTCTAGTGCATATGTTGCATACCTACTGCCAGGATGAAAGTGACAGGAGCCGGGAACAAAGTAGCAGTCTACCAGAACTATTCTCACTTACTTTTATACAACTATTAATAATAATACTTGAAAAAAGTAAAATACTTGGACATATGCTAACTGAACAGAACCCTAGGACAAAAAGGTGAATTAAGAGTCTGCTTTGCACACTGGGATGATCCCCCTTCTAAAGGCACTGCTTGTTTAGGGACTATTCACTGAGGGCCAGGCCTTATGATTTTTTGGAGATGAAATGGTAATCAAAATATGAGCCCCACTCTCTGTGTGTGCCCAGTTTGCATAGTTCCATTTTGCAAAGCATGCAGTTTTCAAAGGCCATTCTCACAATTAACTCCTTTGATTCAGAGATGTTTTGGGAAGTATATCATCCTCTCTGCCACTGGTTATGAGAACCTTTCTAACCCTCTCCCAAGGGCACCCAACATGGGAGAGCACAGTGTGCTTGTGCTGTTCTGAGAATACCAACCCTTCTCAGCATCAACAGGACTGGCCTTCACTGTAAGTAGGCTTTCTCACTCAGCCTCTTCTCTTGATGCCACTCAGCAGCTTTGAGAGCAGCCAAAGCCACAGGAATGTCAGGGTGATTATTGGCCAATGTCAAACTTACTTTGGAGCAGAGGCCCTTTAAGTTCAGGAGACAGATTTACCTTTCTTACAGCCTTAACAGAATTAAGCAAATCAGCACTTCCTGCTGAAGGCGGGCAGCACAGCCACCAAGCTAGCAGGATCATTAAGAACCACATGTGTTTAAAATAAAATTGTTTCTAACAGTAAGTCTCAAATACCTGCTATTCTGGCATACTTTTTGATTTTTAAGGTTCTGTCAAGCTGTGATGACTTCAACCTTATTCTTTGAAACACTCTCCTTTTCCTTCTCTTCCTCTATTCATCTATCAAATTGAATTTCCTCTAATGAAAAGAGAAATCGAATATATTCAAAATATACTTGAAGATCAGACTGGTGCCATGTTTTTCTTCCTCATAAGATTTTTGCACCCCATTTCAATCAGTGGTCCCATTTTTATTCCTTTTTCCAAACAGGAAACACTGACTTTCTCACTGCTTTCAGTTCATGTAAGCTGCCACTTGCCAGGTTTTGTCATATTTTCCTAAGAACTGACCCTTGCAATTTCTGTTTGCTCTTCATTCCCATGCTCTCTCTCCAGTCTGACCCTTAATTACCTCTTCTCTGTGAGAATGAACCCAAATTTCCACCTTCACTAGCCTAGCGTTGCAAGAGCGTAGAGCCAGAATAGTTGGATGTCTGCACCAGCTGTTATCTACTTAGGTAAACTTGGTCAGATCATTTAACCTCTCTATGCCTCAATTTTTAATGTGTAAAATGGGTCTAATAATAGTACTTGTTCTCACAGAGATGTTGTGAGGATTAAATAAATTATATGTAGAGCACTTAGAGAAGTGGTTGGCCATCTCCTCACCTTTAGGAAATCAAGTAGGGAAGACATCATCCATTCACAGTCAATGCATAGAAGCTTTGAAAATGCTCAAGGCAAGTCTCTTAGCATGACAAAGCCAAGGTCATTAGTTTGATTAATATAAGATCAAAATAATGTGTCTGGGAGGGAAATGAATTCCTCCTGTAGAAGAGATCATGGTCTTCAGAAGAAAATCAATCCTCAGGATTTGGGGCTTATGTTTGATTTCAGATGTGCCAGAAAAACAACATCCTCAGTCCAGAATATACACCTTGTACAAAAAATCAGAACTTTCCTCTATACTTCATTCAATAATTTATCCCATAGTGATCAATGTTTTTGAACATTTCGACCATAGGTGTTCAAAATTATTTTTAAAAAGTGTTACTAAATACACATCTATCAGTTTTTTTCTTTACTCACAATGTACAACAAATTTCATGGGAAAAAAACTTTATCTATTTTAGGTCACACATATTAAATCATAATTTTTTAAAGAAAAGTTATAAGATTTTTTTTGAAACAAATTCTTTGAGAGTAAATTTAGAATAATTACATCAGGACCCAAGTTAACCTCAAGGTGAGAAAATGTAGATAAAAGTCCCTTGTAACATGTCCAAATATGAGATATTAAATCACACAACTGTGTTTTCTTCATGTTTCAGGGTGTAGGCGGGAGGAGGGCACTTGTTCATGGAAATTCAAACTACATCTGCTAGCCCATTGCTCTATACCAACTCTATAATCTGCCTTCACTTTTAATGGGTAATAATCATTGTTAATAATTATTAAGCACCTATAGTTTTCCCTCATTAGGATTGGTGCTTAAAATATACTATACCTAGTCTCATATCATTAGCCCTATAAATGTCTGTGGCTTTCTGGGGAGGGTACTTAGGCTCACTCTGCTCTTGCATTTGTCTAGTTTTCACCAGTAACTCTCTTTGCCTTTCCATTGTTCACATCAGAAATATCTGAAGAGGTGGTCCTGATAGAAGACATATATCCCAGAAGAAGTTTCAATAAGTTCTTTACTCCATGTTACCAACGACTGAACACAAATTTAAACTATTAAGATACGATGCTGAGGATGAATACTGCTGTGTCCCCTAGTCAAACTTGGTGCGACTATGGTTGTTCTTGAGCATGGGCCTCACTGCCCAGACCTTCTACATTTCTCTTTCTGGGCTGTAACTCCTCTTCAACGGTTATTATGCTTCCTTTCTACTCTGGTATCATAAATCTTTCCAGCTTCCTGAAATGGGTCATAGCATTTGTCTCCCACCAGTTTCTTCTGCCAGGTGTTTGGAAAAGGCAACTAGGACTTGGAGAACAAAGGAGACCATGAGAGTCTCCAGGGTGGGCTTCTGCTTTAGTTTGCTACATGTTTTTACTTTTTTTTTCTTTGTATATTTGTTTGTCCGTCCGTTCTTCTTTGTCTTAAAAAAAAAGTTCATCTTCTCCCAATAGAATTCATTATTTCTTCTTAAAAGATCCACATCATCCTGAAACCACAACTTTGGATCTTATTAAACAGTAAGAGAAACGATATCCTCCCCAAACTGGAGATTCATTAAAACTCATTAATGAGTTTTATTAATGTGGAGAACCACTATTCTGGATCTGGATCACTTCTTCCCAATCCCTGTTTGTTTGTTTGTTTGTTTGTCCTTTCATTACATGAAAAAAATATATATAGAGAGAGTCCTGTTATGAAAAAATGCAACTATAATCCTCACATTAACTTTCCAAGATAGGCACCTGGTCTTAACATATGAAAACCTGTTAATTTATTAGAATTTCATGCTTACATTATTAGCAGAAGTAGAAATGATTTGTTGACACAAAGTCAATAGAAGGAACAAAGCTTTTAGGTAAGAAATAGCATAGGGACGCCTGGGTGGTTCAGTCGGTGAAGTGTCTGACTTCGGCTCAGGTCATGATCTCACAGTTCCTGAGTTTGAGCCCCACCTAAGGCTCTGCACTGACAGCTCAGAGCCTGGAACCTGCTTCAACTTTATGTCTCCCTCCCTCTCTCTCTCAGCCCTGCCCCACTCACGCTCTGTCTCTCTCAAAAATAAATTTTAAAAATTTTTTAAAAATTTAGAAATAGCGTCAAAATACACTGAGAGACAAAGCTTAAAATATCAGAAATTCTAAAATATGCAGAAAAATTATGACCAGCATTGCTAATACTGTTACCATAACGAATACCACAACCACCTTGTGATTTGAGACCACCTCAGAGACCAAGGACTCCATTAGTCTAGAGTGAATAAAGGAAACCTCCCTCTTCTGATCATGCTTGGATCCCTTATTCTCTCATGGCCTGCTGCCTTGTTGTTCTCTTATCTTCTGCTTTGTCAACTGACCTGTGTTCCCAATCATCATAGGCTGATTTACAGAGGACAGTTGTCTTCTAATATCAGCCTGAGAGGTATTTACAGAGAATTACTATTATAGAAAATTGTTGAGAAATAATTAAAATTAAGTTATTGTTCTACAAATGGAAAAACTGACTCTAGAGATTCCTTTGAGCTAACTCTGCTCTACCAGGGATGTGGCTTGAGATAGAAGTCTGAGTCCATACTGATTTTAATCTTTATCACAGTAGGGCTTCTACTAAAATTCTGGATGTTCACCCAAAGAAATTGAAAACACTAATTCAAAAAGACATATGCAGTCCTATATTCATTGCAGCATTATTTACAATAGCCAATAAGTGTTCACTGATAGATGAATGGATAAAGATGTGGATGTGTGTGTGTGTGTATATATATATATATATATATATATATATATATATACATACATATATGTATAAGGATTATCCTAAGGTATATATATGCATACATCCACACAATGGAACAATACTCAGCCATAAAAAAAGAATGAAATCTTGCCATTTGCAACAATATGGATGGACCCAGGGATATTATGCTAAGTGAAATAGGTCAGATAGTGAATGACAAGTACCATATAATTTCACTTATATGTGGAATCTAAAAAACAAAATAAACGAGCAAACAAAATCAGGAACAGAATAATAAATACAGAGAACTAATTGGTGGTTGTCAGAAGGGAGAAAGGTTGGGAGAATGGGCAAAATAGCAAAATAAGGGGATTAAGTGACTTCCAGTTATAAAATAAATAAGTCACAGAGATGAAAAGTACAGCATACAGAATATACTCAATAACATAATAACTTTGTATGGTAACAGATGGCAGCTATACTTATTATGGTGAGCATTGTATAATGCATAGAATTTTGAATCAAAATGCCATGCACCTGAAACTAATATAACATTGTATGTCAACTATAACCCAATAATAAAATTTCTAAAATTAAGAACTAAATAAAATAATACAAAAATTTCTCATGTGAACATCTAACGTGTAAGTAATCAAATGTAATTTTTGGATTTTATCTCTCAAGACAGTCTCCTATCATTAGGCTGTCAACCAAAAAAACAAAAGTTACTAAATTCATGTGATATCATTTTAATTCTCATTAATACATGCATATATTCTTCTATGAACATATTTAACTCATATGCTGTTAAATAATATAAGATCAAGCTTTTGGACCGTTTTAGGCAATCACTATGGATAATTGCACCCTATATTTCTTCCATCTGTGTGGTTTTTACAGGGGACATCACAAACACAAGATGATACAATTATGTTTAACTGTGTTCTCTCTATTTTTGAGCTACTGCTTGGTGATTCTGCTGCTGCCTGAGGGAAACGGCAAGGCCCTAAAGAAGGAACAGGCATCTTGCCAGGTGGGATCTACTGTATGAGACTGGGACCTGGCAGAAGCATGTCTGGGCCTTAGCCCTGCAATACCAAGATTTCTTATGACCCCAGATGTTCTCCAAATCAAGAACAATTTCTCTGGTATATGCATTACTATCACAAAAACTTTAATATATATTTAACAGCAGCCTAAAACAGCATCAGGGATTTGTGGAAAAGCCAAGACAGTCTGATCTAGAAGGCTTCAGTTCTTATTTACATAAAAGTTCCCTTGCATTCTGAAATAATGGATTATATTTTTCTATCTTGAATAGAATACCCTAATCTGGTTGAATATAAAATATTTTTAAACATTATTTTAAAGAATTTGCATTGTTCAACTCCAGTAGTGTGAAGTCGTAGACATTCAGAAGAGAAATTAAGTACTTTGCAATGATTAGGTTCAAATCAGGTACTTTGGGGTGTATGGTTTTTTGAAATCTTAACACTTGTTTAAATCCAAAATGCCTGAAGATAAACAGATTGCTAATGAGAGGCAGCAGCTGTGAACCTAGAGATCAAGGATTATCCTAAGGTGAGAGTGGCCAAAGTCAAAAGGCAGGTGCAAGAGTCAATTCTCCATCAGAAGAGGAGAAATACTTGATGAGAGAAAGGAATATTTAGGAAAAGGCAGGACAGATATATTTGGCAAAGGAATAGCCACTAACCTTTATTTTTTGTGTAAAAGAACTTGAGAAATTACAATCAGTCCCATGAGATAACATAAAGAAGAAAGTTAAGTGCATTTTGGAAGAAGTTTATAATATAATTAGTCACAAAAGTGATTACCTACCCTCTCCTGTTTCTCTTGAATTCACTACTCTAACAAAATATATTCAAAAGCTCTCCAATCTAAACATATGAATTGTTCTTCTTAATTTTTGAAAGTTATCATTGCTAATTGCTGCAACACAAGTAGGACATTAGCTAAATCAAACCTAAACCTCAGAAACAGAGCAATCTGGCTAGACCAGAGTGGAAGGTCAAGCTTCCATCTATTTGCCTTTGGAATACAAGAGGTTCAAGCCCTTTGCCACTGACAAGAAGGCCTAGAAGTGACCTTTCTCTTACAAGATGCCCATGGTCATTCCTTTCCTCTTCACCCACACATCTATCCAAATGTTTTGAATACTTCATACACTGGGTTTTGCTACAACTCACATTTTTGCCCATCTTACATTGATCTAGCTAAATCTAGATATAAGAAATGTTGTTTTTCACCAACTACCTGATGAATAATTATTTTTGATAGTAATTTTGCTATTTGACCAGCAAACAGGGTCAGGCCTCTGCCAAAGCAGTAGTGGATAATATCTGAGAGGGTCTGGAAGGAGTACCCAGTCCTTGCTAGGAAGAGGACAAAAGTGGCTCTTTCTTGCAATGTTTTAAAAAAAATTAAAACAACATCTTTATTCATATTTAATTTATATACAACAATGTTTGCCTCTTTAAAGTATATAGGTCAATCAATAGTTTTAATATCCCTGCAGATTTTTGTAACTATTACCATGATCTAATTTTAGAACATTTTTATTACCCCAAAAAGACATCTTATACCTATAGCCACTCCCTATTTCCACCTTCTACTTTAAGTCCTACATAACCACTAATCTACCTCCTTTCCTTATATATTTTTCTATTCTGAGCATTCCATATACATGGAGCCATACAATATGTGGTCATTTGCAACTGTCACTTTCATCCCTGTTGTGGCATATATCAGTACTTAATTTCTTTTTGTTCCTTAATAATGTTCTATTGCATGGATATACCATACTTTGTTTATCTATTCATCAGTTGATGGAGTTTCCATTTTTTTGTCTATTATGAATAAGGTAGCTACGAACATTTGTGTACAAGTTTTTGTGTGGACGTATGTTTTAATTTCTTTTGGGTAGCTCCCTAAGAGTGGAATTTCTGGGTCTTATGGTAACTCTATGTTTAATATTTGGAGCAACTGCCAAACTGTTTTTCAAAGTGGCTGTATCATTTTACATTTCCAATAGTATTAGGATTTCCAATCTCTCTGCATCCTCAGCAACATTTGTTAATGTCTTTTTTCAAATACATATATATATATATAGCCATTCTTGTGGGTATGAAGTGATACCTCATTGGGCTTTTGTTTTGCATTGTGTATTTGATTTGTATGACTGATCAAATTGAGTAACTTTTCAATTGTTTATTGGCCATTTGTATACCTTCTTTGAAGAAAGTATATTCAAATCCTTTGCATTTTAAAATTTGGATCATTTGTCTTTTATTATTGAGTTGTAATAGTTCTTTATATATTCTGGATACAAGTCCCTTATTAGATACATGATACAAATAGTTACTCCAGTCTGGGTTTTCCACTTTCTTCATGATATCTTTTGAAGCACAAAAGTTTTTAGTATTGATGAAGTGCATTAGTCTACCTTCTTTTTAATCAAATCAGTGACATATCCAAGGTCACAATGCTGACTTCATCTGCTCCCTATTAGACAGGGAAAGGGATCCAGTTGTAAGGCACTGGAAGTCTATGTATACCCTGACTCCTCATGAACATCAATCCTTGCTTAATTTTAATAAATGTCTTTAAGCACGTCCTGGCCTGGCTTCTCCTCCCACTGCATTGCCTCCCAAAAGTCCCCAGGCACAGAAGAGCAGAGCAAGAGAAGACTGGTTACAAAGTAGGCAGTTAGAAGAAAAACCTTACTAAGAGGATGTTCAACAAGGTGTTCAAGGGCCAACCGCATGTGTGCAGTGATAGGATGCTGCTATGGCAGGAAAGTGATGCCTGCTTCCCACATTTATTTTGACAAAGAGATGTAATAATAAAGGGTTTCTCTGCTTCCTGAAGCTGGCATTGCAGAGGGGAGGACAATGGACTAGGGTAAGGTGATATATGTGGGATGACTTTATAGCAGAGTGACATAATTAATAATTATACAATATAAGCCTCTGATAAGAAATCCTAATTTTGAGAAGTAATTTCAGCCTACAGGAAATCAGTTCTGAATTCACAGTTGTTCTATGGCCCCAAGAAAGATGAATGGGAAGAGAAAGTGAAGGACATTGCAAAAATTCTTATTTGTCAATGCTGGTGTATGTCACCAGTACCCAGTGACTTCTACCTCCCAAATCTTATGTGAATGGCCCTCATCAGCAGAACCTGAACTATGTCCAGATTCCTTTTAGTAAGGGATTCTGGGAAATTCAGCTGCTGGCCTTGTGATACACGGAGACAGAGGCAGGGTAGAATGGATGATATTTGCCAAAGACAATATCCAGTATAGAAACGTTGAGAGGAATCAGCAGTATTGATATCCAATACGGAATATAAAGAACAACTCAAAGTAGGTCTCTGAGACTATAGAGGAAAAAGAACAAATAGAAACATACAAAGGACCATATAGTAGATGTGATGGCAGAGCCGGGTGATCCAGTGTATACATACTTTTGTGAGGGGTGAGAAACAGTATTGAAGAACATAATAGAAGCAAAGTTTTTTCATCTGAGTGTGTGGATTGAAATTCATAAAGTAACAGAAATTTAGTTCTGGATGGGTTCTAGCCAAATTTGATAATTTCAAGGATTATTTAAAAAACAGAGCAATAAACACCCTTGAGAAGAATTTTCAAATGTAGGTTACTAAATGCAACAAATTTGCATGCTGCAAATTAATGTGTAAATTTATACTCTAAAAATTCCCATAGTTGTCATTATCTTATCATGAACTACATGTCACATATTGTCAAAAGATAGGAGACTGATGAAACCAGTTAATTTTAGTTTTGTTGGATATAAACAGTTCTTTAGGTTAAATTGTTAAGCTTTTCTCTTTTAGGTACTCTTTCTCCCTTTTAAAGGATTCTTTCTCCCTCCTTTTTCTGCAGATGGCATGTAGGCCCAGGGAAAAGCATCCATGTCCTCATGACAGGACAGAGGCCAGAGAGTAGACTCTGATCTGCATCAACCCTCACTTGCTCCGCTGGAAGGCAAGTTATGTGACTTTTTTTTTTCACCTGGTTGTTGGGCAGAGTAGCTGCTGTTCTCAAGTGTTTCTTTCAGGGTATTGTACAGACACCTGGGACTGAAGTCTCTAATCCCAGGATAGCCTCACCTGAAGAGGTCTCTGCAATATGCAGCCTCCTGGTCTAGAACTTAAGCTTGTTCTGGTCAGTTCTCTTAGCAATTCCTTTCTCCTTATCAAAGCTTCCTCTTTTCTGTTTTGTGGAACTTACTTTATGTTAAATCATGCTCCTCAATGTATTTTGGTTTATAGTCAAACACAGCGATCAGACTTTCAAGATTCTCTCTGAAAGCTAACGGGAGAATTTCTGAATTTATGAAAGTCAACAAAGCTTACATGTGAACACTAGCATCTCATTCTATATAGACGTGGTTTTTAATTTGAGACTGAAAGCTGAATAATCACATCTTTATTCTAGTCTAGGCCCTCTTCTAGCCATAAACAATGATAATTATTTTTGATTCAAGGGTGGGAGAGCTGTGGGAAATATAGGAAAAAATATACTTCTTAAATAGGCCAAAAATTATTCCAATTCATGTCCAAAGAAACAGGCTTATCCCAAGCAAAATGGAAGAAAATGGAACAATAAACAATATTGTCAGAGAAAAAAATATGATCCAAGAATTTCATAAGAAGACAATGGTAAAATATGACCAATTCTATAAGGTTTCCTCCTGGAAAACTTACTCAAAATCACTCTGTGACTGAAGGAGTACTAATAGGAATTTTAAGTGTGGGAAAATATTTTTAAAAAACTATCATTACCATTCTATTCGAATGAAATGTATTGACTTAAGTCTAACTATTTTATAGAGAGTATTACTGAATCCAAAGAAAAACTTTCCTGAAAAGTTATGTATACATAAAAATATAATTCAATAACAAAAACAGCCCAAGTCTATCATTCTAGATTTTATTTGCAAGGTTAGCAAGTGTTAGTGGTAGGCATACTAAAATCACTAAATTTCTTGTTTTACAGTCTTTATATTGTTCTTTCTCTTGCCTTACACTTTTTTCCTTTTAGCAAAATTATGAAATTAATGTATGAATAATGTTAAAACAGGCTAAAGAAGAAAATTGTGTTTCTTTCTTCTTGAGTAAACTTTTAATAACTTCTGGAATTTCCTTCTTGCCTTTCTTTATTTCCTTATTATTTTACATTTTAATTTTATAAAAATAAAAAATATAGGTTTATTTTTTGATAATTAAAACAATTAGAATTAAAAATAATCAGAATTAAGACAGAATGAACAATAGAGTTAATCAATATTAACAAACTTTTAAATATAATGAGCTTTCAAATACATGGAAACATTATAAAAAACAAATAAGACATAGTTCACATAGCAAAAGGAAAAAATGTTAAAGCATGAAAAATAATGGCAGACTGAAAGACCAAATATCATCTGTGACTCTCAAAATAAAGCAGTTAAATTCTCATATTTAAAGCTTTTTAGATCAGGGTAGAAAAACCCAACTCTTAGCTGCTTACAATAAATGCAATGACATAGAATAAAAATAAAAATAAAAGAATGATCAAAGACTTATTTGGCAGAAATAAAATTATGAAAAGTGGTCCTGGAGGAATTAAAGGCAAAAGCCTACATTCAGAGAAAATTTCCCAACTTTAAACATACACATTATTAGACAAGAATTAACAAAACAATAAAGCAAAATAAATAAGAATAAAAGAAAAAAGAAAATAATATTTTAAAGGCAAAATTTAATGGATTAAAATCAGGAAAAAATAAATTTAATGAGACCATGAATTATTGGCAATAAAATTAGAGTAGATACGTTACTGGAAATTCTGATTAAGAAAAAGGAGAAAACAAATAAAACTAGAAAGAGAAAGGGTACAAAACTCAAATAGAATACAATGTATGAGATTACAATGCAAGACCCTGTGTGTGCAGTAAACATGTAAAACGGTATGGAATGGATGATTTTCATAAAAGATATAAACTAACAATAAAAATTTATAAAAATTAGGAAAACCTGAATTGAATAGTAACCATAGGTATAATGAAAAACATTTCAAAAATTGCTCTAAATTCTCTAGGGATTGTTTTATTAGTGAATTATTTGAAACTTTAAAAGAACTAGTAAACCCAATTCTGTATAATTTGTTCCAGAACATAGGGGGAAAAATATGGAAAGCAATCAAATCTATTTTATGGATACAGGATTATCCTGACATCAAAACTTGACAAACATTATACAAAAAAATAAAGCCAAAGACAGATCTCTCTTATGAATATAGATTCACGGATGGATCAATATTAGGAAATATATGTACCTGGCAATTATTAAACACCCAATAAATGCATCCTACATCAGTAAGGAAAGCAAAGCTATCCAGAGTGAATTTGTGGGCTTCCTGGCCCAACATCTCATGAACCCATTCTCACCTCATTTCCCTCTGTTTCAGAAGAGGGAAAAAAGTCTTTTGTCCAAAAATAAAAGCTTCCAATTGTGTTCTGGATCCTATTCTAGAAGCAAATCAGCATCCTTGCTTCTCCAGTTACTTCTCTGTCTGTTACACGTTGCCTCTTTCTCTCTATTACCGATTTCCTTTCAGTTCTTGAAGAATGCTTCCACAGTTCTGCATTCTCCTTCATTCATCACATTTCACTTACTTTGGAAGTACAAAGTGTCAAACTCAGTCAAAAGTCAGGACCAAATTACATGTAGTCCTTGCTTTCAAAAAGCTTTCAATCTGCAGAAGCCAGCTAAATCAGCAATTGCAGGGCAACATGCTAAAACGTGCACAGGTACTACTAGAGCTCCTTGGAAAGGCTTCTGGGAATGCTTCTCCAGTCAGCGCCATGCCTTTATTATTTCTTGACTATGTTCTAAAAAGAGTAGCTTCCACTCACCATCACAATTTTTCATTTCCCATTAATCCTTCTTACAGATCACTCCCTCACCGAAACCCCCATGACTGCATATTCTTCTGCTTTTACTTCTTCTTTGGTCTTTCTTACCTATTCTCTTTTTCAGACTCCTTCCATCCAATTCTTTATTATGATCCATGTTTCAGAGGAACAACAGCTGCTTTTATCTTCTCAATCTGCACACTCGCTCTCAATGTACAACTCTCTCTCATCTAGTTCCATGGTTTCAACCACTACCTAAATGTTGAGTCTCAATCTCTACCCACAACATGTATCTCTCTTCTGAGGTCCAGGTTTAACCTTTGCTCTCTCCTGAATATCTTCACATGAATGTTTATTTGGTATGTCAAATACATGCCCCAAACGAGCTTAGTATCTTTTCAAATCCTGCTGCTTTACTGTACACATTCTACAACAATGTGAGCCAGGATATCCCTGATACAGACAAAAACAGATGTGTCATGTTATCAAAATGTGAAGCTCATATGCATTTGATTTCTGTGTTCTGATACAAATCTCACTAAGCAATTTTTGGTAATTTTAATGTTCTGCATGAGTAGAAACTTCTTTGTCCAAAATGACCCAAAGATTTTTGTAATCGAGTTATATTTATCATTGTGTGGGAAGAAATTGGCATCTCAGTCCTTTACCTCGTGTTTTGTAGGATTTGCTGGCTTGAGTGGGATCTTTCATTCCTCTAAGTCCAGAATACTAAACAGACTGAATTATTAAGTCTGCAAGGGCTGAGTCTAGACTCTGAAGTGCGTTGAATTCACCAGTAGAACAATGACAAAAATACTGCAAGGGACTGGGATAGCCTTTCCAGGTGCCACCTCTTTTGTCTCACTGTGAGCCCACTCACACGTTGCCCTCTGTCAGCAGAAATGTCATCCTGCCAGTGAAGTGTCCCCTACTGCTCTGTGCAGGGTTTGTCCCTCTCTTGTGTTCTCTCACAGAACTCTGTTCCTGACCCTTTTCACTTTTTCTTGCATCTGCTTGTCTCTGTGTCTATGAACTCCTGTGCCTGGCACATAATACATGCTCACAAATGTTCATTTAATCAAATAATTCAGCTCCTGGTGTTCTGTGCAATTCTTTTTCCTTACTTCTCTTGAATTATTAGACTGAACACAAAATAGGATACCTTTGCAGCAACCAAGGCTGATCTTGTTATCAAATAAGACTTTTACAATATGGTCAGGAAGTTATTCTAATTCCATCTGGAACTAAGTGTTTCAGAAAATTTTTACTGCATCCATTCATTTATCTTCCAATTATTTTCAGTTTCAGGTAAACATATCAGCTCCATAGCATACTTAACTTAATCTTTTTGCTGCAGAATCTTGTGGTTATTATTGTTTTGTTTTATTTTGTTAGGTTTTGGCTTGTGGCTGTTAATGCCACTGGGCTGAACCCATGTACCCTTTTGTCTCTCAGCAAAGTATCCATTTAACAAATAATAGAGGAAGCCTTTGAGTTCTAAAAATTCTTGACTGTGTAAAATATGCTTGTAACCTACAGCTTATAGAATCAATGCGTATCCTAATGGTTGTTCAGTAGTTTAAGAGGTGTTTGAATTATTAGGTGAGGGAAGTCACTGTAACAGTTAAGCAAAATAACTAAATACATCTGAAGCCATATAATTTAATGTATTAGGAGCAGATCTTTTGAAAATTTCCAGAAAGTTATCCAATATCCTATTGACCAGTGTTTTAAGACACATTTTATAGTTCAAGCCCTTAACTTAAGTGCCTACATCGTTCACTAGGGGAGAAAGAAATGGCATAATGGCAACCCTAACCATGGAAAATATGCTGTTTCTTTAGTACACCATTATTTCCCAGTAAGTATTGTAATTGAGAAGAAACTTCCCTTAAATGTGCTAAATCAATTAATTACCCCCACACACTTGCTTTAACATCCTGCACTATTGAAACAACTTCCAGATGTTACATTTGCTAATAATTCTTTGGTCATCATGTTTCAGTGGGTCGGCTGTATCACTCCAGACACAGACTCAGAGATGCAGAATTGTGATTGTCCCACATGACAATCACTCTGGTGATGAGATGAATCTTGGCATAGCCACAAGCTCATGTTTTATCCTGAGTAATTAATTTAATCACCTTACATCTTGACTTCCCCCTCTATGAAAATGGGAGTACTGATTAGTGGTGCTAAGAAAACATTAATGACAAAAATGAATATAAGCAATTCTGTGTTTTGCAAAAAAATATACGTGTGCTTATTAGTAATCATACTTTGATGCTCACCATGTTCTTGCATAAGGATGATCTCATTAACTCATTTTCCCATTGAGGAAGTGTGTATGACATTACACTCTGTTTGCTATTAAATGCAATCTTTTTTCATTTAAAGTCTAATGCTTGTTTTATTTTAGCACATTTTAAAAATATGTTATTCTAACATACCCAATGAGTTACACTTCTGAAGTCCACTGTTGTGGAGAATCTGAATCGCATCATGCTTACCCTAGTAGGTTTATTCATTAAATGTCATTTTACTAGATGGAGAGATACATTTGGAATTGCTTTGCTGCCTTTAGATTTTCTAGAACCTTTAAAACTGCATTACCATTAGTTGAACTTCTTTTCAAGTTTGTCAGTTCTACTAACATAAAGCCATGCAGCAAATTTGCTTTTAATATTTTTCTCCTAACTTTGTGCTTTATTAGAAATAACTCATTTACAGAAAACCTTTTATTTGAATTGGTGGTGAGAATAAACACATAGTTCTCAGTGACTTTTATTATTTATTATAAAGTAATTTGGCAGGGTGTTGTGTAGGCAACTAAACAAAATAAAAGATTAATCAGAACTACCAATCTTTTTCTGATTTGCAGAGTAACAGAAAACAGCAGCCCAGCTCTGTTTTACTCCCCAAAGGTTTAGTTCAGTATGTGCCAGTGATGGAAAACATCGTCCGCCTATAAAGCAACAATTAGGGCTGGTTTCCATTGACTCAATCAGTCAAATGTAAAAATACAAAAGACCAATATAAAATAAGCCCTTTTCTGTGGGCCTTCACATGCCAGAAACGTGAATACCCTTCGATATGTGTTATTCCTGCTATTTACCAACGCACCACTGGAATTTTTAGGTTTAAAAGTTCATATTTCAATTGCAGAATTGAATACAGAAGGATAAAAATCAGCAGCTTTTCCCCAGGTTATAGCAGAGTTTGGAGAATTAAAGACATGGCTGGAAGAAAAGGGGCCTAAATTCATTTTTTGGATAAGGCTATTGTCAAGGTGAGACTAACTGATAAGTTACTTAGCCTCTTGTTATATTCATTTTCATATATGTATCGTGTATTCATTAATATAAAATATTAGAGAAACTGCAGCCTACTTAATGTTGTTGGCTTGTTCTTGGATAAGCACTTTACTCAGATTTTTTTTTAAAAAGTCCTGTTAATATGCACATTGTTCTCCACATATTTTGAGGATAGAGCCACAAAAAGCAATTCGTATTAATATTGATCTATCCAAGAAGGAACTCACCACATCAACTATAAAGAAATGTTAGAGAAGGACAGAGGAAAGATATGCAATTCAGAGAGTTTCCGGGGAAAAAAAACCTAAGGTGATTAATAACTGCTAGATTATGAAATGCTCCTATACATTCACTGATAATCAAGTTTATGACAAACAAACACAGAATGTGTTTGCGTTATATAGAATGAATTGAGGGTACACATAGGGAAGATCTGCCGGGCATAGAGGGTGGGGAACTGAGGGTAAGTTTTGATATCCTTGTCTTCAGTTAACAGCAAATACTATACTGCTTGAGGGGAAGGGAGGTAGCCAGGTGATGTTTGAAGGACTTTCCAGTTTATCCTTGTTGAAGAGTGCACTTAGAAGCTGCTACAGGAATAAGTTCTTTTATGTCTCTATGTACAGTGACCTTATTAAAACCTTTAACCAGTTGAAATATTGCAAAACAAATAAAATGTTTTTATTACTACCTTAGAGGATGTGAAGAACATTCCATCCTTATATCCTCTTCTTCCTCACATTTTGCAAAGGTAGCATATTATTTGTGTTTATAAACTCTTAAAGGAGTACAACTGAGCATAAGTTGCTGCCTGATGATCTAGGGTCTTTTCTTCATTTTGTAGGAATATGTACGGGTTTGCATTTTTCTCATGGCTTGGAGGGAAGAACAGTGTCATGTTCCTGGGTTCTTTGCCACTAGGACCAGTGTCACAAGCATCTGTCCAAATCTATCCCAAAACAAGAAATTAAAAGTGAAAGAAAGGGAATTCCTATTCTGGTTAAAACGAGAAGGGGGTGAAACTGAGAACTTCCGGACTTTGTGGTGAATATCCATAACCTACAGAATAGGAGTTAACACTTGTTAATGAGCTGACGGTTACCAGCCCTTTAGCCTTCTGGTTTCTGCTTATCTCTAGCCCACCCCCATCTCTAGTGTCTGCCCTGGTTGTTCCCATCCTCTCCACATATACCAAACTCCTTTATGTGTCTAGAATGTAACATCTTTCACTTCTGAATCATGTAAGTCATATGGATTCTCCTGCCTGGGCCACGATTTCCCCTAGTCATTCCAAAGGCTGGAACAATCTAGCCAAACTTCACATCATTTTCTTCTAAGAATCCTGGATTAACTGGCTTTGTTCTCCTGGATGGTCACCATGGTCAGTAGTGTAGACTGGTGCATTCAGATTCTGACTCACCTCTCCTCTGCAATTCAACATCTTTTCCTAGAGTTCCTTGCACTTACAATTCTGAATCAAATTTAGGTTCCCTCCCTTAGATGCATCAGTGTAAGATCTGGAAGAGAAGGGGAGCTAGGGGCCATGTTTCCATACTTTTCAGTTATTTCTACTGGCTAGAGAGATAGCAGGTAGTGAGGGCGTACAATCTTTCTGCATTAGCACTCCAATTGCAAGGGCAACCATGATATATTTTTTATCAGATCACAGGTACTACAGAGTGTTCTTGTGCTCAATAGGTAACAATGGCAGCTCAAAGGAAAACATTATGAAGGTAATTATTTCATATTATGTGGAGGAAATAATGACACAAAGTTTTTCATTATTTCCAGTAGTTTCTATCAACCATACTTATCATTATTAGAGCAATTCCTTAACCAAACTCTGTCAGACTTTGTCATGTTATAAAATCAAGGACAATATATGGAAAGTACATAGATGAAAGATAAATTACCCCAAGGTTAAAGAGTTACCCAGGGATCATCTTTGTCACTTGCATCTCAAGGCAAGCCTCAATAACAAGGTATTTATGACACTCCTTTACAGGTACTATTTTTACATTTGAAGAAAGAACTCTATAATTCTACCTCATGTGACATTACTCAGATTTCCAACCATGTGAGGAGAAGTAGCAGTCGATATTGTTTTGTATTAATGTCTATAGGAAAAAAAAGAATGAAAATTATTTACATCACCTAAGCAATTTCATAACTCCCAATCATCTTGAGTACGAGAAAGAGTGATAAGTGTCTTAACTTTCCCATTCTTTTGAGACTGAGGTCTATGACAAACTTAACAAAAAACAATTATTCACTGTTGATTTAAACAAATTAATTGAGGGTACCCAGGAAATGGTAGGAGGCAATAGAAGTGTATCATCATAAAAAGTAGACACAAAACGAAAAGAAAGTCTAAAACAAAGGGGATGGAAACCAAGAGCAGGATAAGCTTTTGGACAACCAATATTGTGATTTGGGGGGAGCAAATAGATACTATAACTCTTATAGTCACAAATTATCAACTTCAAAAAGCTTATTTGAAAGGATGGTTGACAGTATATATTATTTATTTATTATGTACTTTTTTTTTTAATTTTAATGTTCATTTATTTTTGAGAGAGAAAGAGAGATGCAGTGCCAGCAGAGGGGTGGAGAGAGAGGGAGACACAGAATCTGAAACAGGCTCCAGGCTCTGAGCTGTCAGCACAGAGCCCGACGTGGGGCTTGAACTCACGGACCGTGAGATCACGACCTGAGCCAAAGTCTGACGCTCAACCAACTGAGCCACCCAGGCGCTCCCTATGTACTTATTTTTAAATGTTTATTGATTTTTGAGAGAGAGAGAGAGAGAGAGAGAGCGAGCACGGGACGGGGGAGGGGGAAAGAGGGAGGCAGACACAGAATACAAAGCAGGCTCCAGTCTCCATGCTGTCAACACAGAGCCCGAGGTGGGGCTCGACCTCACAAACTGTGAGATCATGACCTGAGCCAAAGTCGGATGCTTAACCAACTGAGCCAAAGTCGGATGCTTAACCAACTGAGCCACCCAGGTGCCCCAACAGTATATATTTTTAAATGATCACATGATTCATTAAGATTTATCACTCTGTTGTGACTATAAATTTCTGTAACCACTGTCATGTGTGCTCTTATTTTGAAGGGCCAATTTCTCCATGATTATTATGTTCCAATTACAGCTCTATTCCTGCACAACATCTCTTAACTCCTTCTAGGCAAAAGTACCCTATCGCTTCTCTCCTTCAGTGTGTTGTAACACTTATTTTGATGGTGCCAATATCAGTTGTATTCTGCTTTCTGTTTGTCACTTAACTGTCAACATCTGAAGTGCAAGATTACTTACAATTTGTCTGTAACCACCCACCCACATGCTGATGATAACATTACACATTGGGAATAGTCCTGGCAAACTTACTTTATTGAATGAATAAATGCCTGGTGCAGTTTGCTGGGCAGAGGTAGTGGGACATAGACTAGAAAACAAAACCCTGTATGAGGAGTGAGAAGAACACTCTCAGCTCTGCCAGTACCTAGTGTAGGAAACTAGGTATTCATGCAGGCCTTTGGAACCGTATTTCCTCATCTACAAAGACATCTCTAACTCAAGTCTTCTTGCAATGTCTGGATATTGTCCATTTATTGGAATAATACTTACAAAAAGTATGGGAAATGAACAGGAATATGGCAGCTATAGGAAACCATAGAATTAGAGGTTTACCTCCTTAGTTTGTACTTAAGATTTGTGCTATAAGATATTCCTTTGTATGACACATAAGTCTGAAAACAATTTGCCATTAAATATGCTACATAAGCTGTAAAACTCCTCTAGCTGAAAATGTGCCATATACCCCAAAGAGACCTAGAAACCAAAAGGAATGACCAGTTTAAAGGCTATAAACTGATGTTAGGAAAAGGTTAATGATACACAAGTTTCTTTAATGAATATGTTGTGTCATATCATAAGGTGTCACTTCACCAAAATAAAAAAGATGTTGCAGTCCACTTCTGTTAATGGTTATGATTTTAGCTGGTTATGATTTTCACATAAAGATAGATATATGTCCAGGAACACCTCATTGCTTTACTAGCATGCAAAGCATGATGTGAAAATTATTAATATCTTTCTAATCCTTACCACTTTACCTAAAACTGGATTTGAATTATATATATATATTTGACATATATATATGACACATATATAGTATCTTATGTATCATATATATCATATATCTTATCTATATATATATCTTTAATATATATCATATATATCTATCATATATCCTATATATCATATATACATATGACATATATAGTATATTTTTTTACCTTACAATGGTAAGACAATGGGATAATATAGTTACAAGTTGTATAGAGATTTTCTCAAAACCTATCTGATTATCCAAATATAGGCACGGTATTTCCTGAACTCTTCCTTTTCCCCTCCTGGACAAATCATCAATCTGTAGGGTCTTGTATTTGTTGATATATCAGGATGATACCCCATCTTTCTATATCTGGAAGATATAATCATAATATTACTTCTACCACCATAATCAGGGAAACTATACTCTTTATGGAATCTCTTAGATAAATTTTGATGCTGTTTTTTAAGGCTGTCAATCTTATCAATTCCAGAGAGTATAGTTTTGACCAGGTACCAGAACTTGTATCTAGTATACATAAATTAAAGGCTGAATGTCCTCAGAAGATCAAGGTATAGATAACGTTTGTTAATTTGTGGATCAAATAAGATAGATTTTAAGGACCAAGTTAAATATGTATGATTTATTTATTTTTTCCTGAATGACTGAATTAATTTTCTACTGTGAGCAAACTGAAGTATGGGAAACTAAACTATTTCACCAATAGCATATTCCTCCTTAAACTCCAAAATAGGAGTAGAATAATGGAAAGGATGTGGGCCCTGAAGGCATCCATGTCACAAATCACACATAGCACTTACCAAGTAATGGATATGGCTAGTGTATGTGTGTGTTTGTGTGTATGTCATACACATATGGAATACTACTTGGCAATAAAAAGAAGGAAATGATGATACATCTGAAAATTTGGATGAATCTGAAAGCCATTTTATTTATTCTATATCTTGTTTTGGTTAGTAGCTACCTGAATGTATGCAATTTAATCAACTTCAGGCACTTAACAAACGACCGTAGACTGGGTGGCTTAAACAATAAAAGCATTTATTTAAACAATAAAAATATTTATTTTTCAAAATTCTGGAGGCTTAGAAGTCCAACAACAAGATATGAGCCAACTCAGTTCTTGGGGGTCTGGTGAGACCTCTTTTCTTGGTTTGCAAATGGCCACCTTCCTGTTGTGTTCTCACATGAATGGCAGAGAAAGAACTCTGGTATTTCTTCCTTTCCTTATATGGACCTTTACTCCATCCTGAGGATTCCACCCTCATGACTGCATCTAAACTTAATTATCTTCTAAAGGTCCTGTCTCCAAAAACCATCACTTTGGTGGTTAAGGGCTTCAACATATGAATTGGGGGGGGGGGGGAGGGAGGGAAAGGGGGCACACTTAGTTCACAGCAGTAACTGTCAAAAGTAATTGAACCAAATATTAATAATTCATGAATTTTATTATATATAAATTATACCTCAATAAAAAACTGTGACAAAAATAAGGCTAAATTTTTGGAAATATTTGGCAATTCTGACAGTCTACACCAAAGATCTTTCCAGAGAGGTCTGCTTCATAGCATTCTGCCTATAAGTAGGATGACATACATCCAATTTACCAATTCATGTTATCTCAGCATGAATATTAATAGCTCTCCCTTTCACTCTGAAAAGTGCCCACTTTGGACCTTAAATTCTGTGTTCCCTTCCTACTAAGCACCCAGACTCAACCTCTGAGTGACAAGCTTAGGAAAACTTTTACCTTCTCCAGATTCTAATACTCTCCAACACTGACCCAGTTGTTATGCCATAGTCTTCCTCACTCATAATTCTAAGTCACTTGTGAAACAGACAAGTGATTCTAATACTGACTCAGACAATATCTTGATCATGTGGCTCATTCCCACACTCAAAACTTTCACGGGACAAATTTAAACCAGTCCTCCTTCCATTTAATTTAGATTTTGTCTTATTAATTCCCTGAATTGCCATTTTTTTCTAACAGAATCTTCCCCAACAGAATCTTCTCAGACATTTATGAATTTCAAGCATCAAATAACATATTTCCTCCATCTTCACCACACTCGAAAACTTCATTATCTGAAACTTGAAAATCTATCGTAACACACAACATCCTCCATCTGTTTGATTAACTCTTAGGGGTGTGTGCCCTAGATTTAGAAACAAGTTGTAAGTGAGTACCCCGGGGTATAATTTGGAAAATGGCATTTTTATATTTGGATTTTGTTTAAAAACGAAAGGTAAGAAGGAGAGAGGTGAAAAGATAAAAGGAAGAGAGGAGAGAAAAAGAGATTTTCTACATCAAATTCACTGAAGAATTTGGTCAAGCTGTAATTTCAGCCACAGTAAAAGCCAACAGACTTTTCAATGAAAGTTACCAGACACTCCTTTGTTTAAAAACACATAACATGCGTTCAAAGTGTGCCATTCAGTTAGGAAACGAAAAAGCTGATTGTCTGATTTTTTACATAATCTGTGAAGGATTAAAAATAAAGATTCTCTATTCCCCTGTTTTGTTCTGTGACTCTCCACTGTTTAAGATGAATAATGATTAGAAGGAGGAAGAAGAGGAAAAGAACACATGAATAAGAATATTATACTTGCTGCCAATAAAAGATGAACAAGCTTTAAAAAGCTGCCCACATTCAAAGATGAAGCAATGGTAAGAGGCAGAGATAAATCCTTGTATATATGCACAGATATCCACATACATTTATTTGGTCTACTATGAATTGCATGTGGTTTTTAACTATAGTGAGGGCCTCTAATAAGCCAAATAGTTAATCAGAGCCAATGATACAACGAGCCGATTTAGTAAATTCATTCCAACAGCTGAACAGCCCAATAAAACAAAAAAAAAACAAAAAAAAAAATTAGCCAACTGAGCTATTTGGCTGAAATGGTTGATTGAGTAGAATAATATACCCAACAGCACCAGGCAGGCTCAAGAATACTCATCCCCTCATAGGACAGTTACAGGAAGGCCAGCCTCTTGTGACTGGGTAAGTAATGGGTCTTTGTTCGTTTCATTCTGTCTTGGGATAGATCCAAACCTCCTGAGTTTCAAGGTTTATACTTTTAAAAAGAAGCTAGAACAAAATATTATATTTTGCTTAGATTTTAACTGATGCCAAATTTTATCACTTTTCCTTCTGGCTCTCTGTCACTTTCAAGCTTTATCTGAATATTAACTGCCATCAACAGCTCAAATTTTCAGTTGGATTCACTGCAGCCAAAAGCATTATGATATTAGAACATTCAAGATATAGATTAAACTGCATAGCAATGACTGCCTGTCATCTTAACAACAGGGAGGCATGCCTTTTCAGAGCATGAGCCATTGCTTGTTTTTGTGCACAAGCAGGAAATATTGGTAAAATTCGTACTGTGACTGACAAGAGTAGGAATGAAAAAGTATTATTGAATGGTTTTCTATACTGATGAAGAATGAAATTTTTATCACTTTCAGCTCTGCTCTTACATCTGTTTCCTGGAAAGAAAGAATTCAGTGCCAGTAACAAATATGCTAATTACAATTTGGGCCATAGCTTCAAAATCTTTAAGTAAATGCTGAATACTTCAGTACAGTCAGGAAATTTGCTAAGACACATTTCTTCTGACAGCTGCCAAGGAGAATGTCTGTTTTTAATACTTGAAAGATATACCAGATTTGCACTTTTAAATAACCACAGTTTTATAGCTCCTATTGGAGTCTTATTGAGCTCTTGACTATATTTTCAACATTGAATGTCAGAAAGTAGCCCACTTCAAATGGTTTTTTTGGTGCCAACCATACAACTACTCTAGACAGCATTTATTTCAGAGTCAAGGAACTAATTATTTTGCTTTTTTATTCCATGTAAACTCAGCATCACTGAACAATGACTGATATAAATGTCCAACCTGCTGGTGCCCAGAGTGCCTACGTTTATGAGCCCAGCTAGACTCAGTTATCATAACTATCTTTAGGGGCTATGCTGGTCTTCATACTCAAATTTATTGTGTCGTGGCCCTCATTATTTTTAGATAGGCAGACAAATCAACATTGCTATGTAATGATCTCTTTATTTCCCCTCACTTAAAACTGGCATAGTGCTCCAAATGAGGCAACCAAATTGGTGACAAATGGTAGAAAAGATTTTCCAATTATAGTTTTCCTTCACAATATGTTTATAAAGAAAGCAGTTAAGGCAAACGTAGGCTTTATTTCAAAGGACTGATTTTGTATTTGATACATGCATGAATGTATCAAAGACCTGTGCAAATATTTCACATAAACTTTTCTTACAGCCTCCATCTTTTCTTCCCCATGAAGATAATGAAACCTAATTCCTGTCCATCAAGAAAGAGTCAGAATTATTTATAACCAGATGGATTTGAGCCAGCTATGTTTTCCTTAGCATGACTCTGGGCTGTCCTTTCAGTATGAACTTACTCAGTGTAAGATTTCAATATAGTTGAAGTAAACCCTGGCTTTCCTACAAAGACAATGGTCTGAATGTCTTGGCAGTTTATGAGCAAATGACATATTTCTCTCCTTGTTAAATTACTTAGAAAACTTCATAAGAAATAGTAAAAGTAGTCAATGCCTTGAGATTGTTCTTTTCACATCTATAAAACCACTTAGAATTTGATATTCTTCAGAGAATAAGAAACAAACAGGTACTTAATCATCCTTATCAACATCATCAGATTTTCCCTCACCATTCCTGGAGCCTACTGTATGCCAAGAATTATAATAGACACTTAACATCCAATATCTCATTAATATCCATGAAAATCTCATATATAAGGTAAATACTATGATCCAATTTTATGGATGAGGAAACCAAGTTCCAAGCAAAGTAAAGTGACTTGCCGAGATCATATAGTTAGTAAGTGGCAGAGATGAAATTCATGTCTAGGTTTGTTGGATGAGAAAATGTTTGCTGTTTTCATTTGGTTTTCTTAGATGAATTAAAGTAGAAGAAAGCAGGCAATTTCCTCCCCGGGAGAATAAGGTAACAAAAGATGTGTGTCACAGTTTGTTCTATCTAGTCTCTTATTGGCATCTGGGCTTAAAATATTGATGAAATATATTTTGAACTTTGTAATTTAGAAATCTTGCCCTATATGTCTCTTATCACCAGAACACAGAACACAGGTAGGGGGTTCAGTTTCAAAGCTCTAGGAATACCTACGATTGGCTGCAGACACTATGTCCGACTGAAGATTTGGTCAGAAACAACAGTCACAGCAACAACAAAAAGGTAGAGATGGATTATTGGCAGAAGAAAGGACTGTAACTTAAAGAAGAATCTCAGATTTTCAGGTCAAAGGGATTTTAACAATTATTTAGACCCATCTAATGCATGAACTACTCTACCACATCTGATCACTTACTTGAATATCTCCTATGACAAACAGCCTATTTTCTCTTCTGAGTCATTTATTCATTTACTCATTCAACACATCCCCAAGTATTTCTTGAAATTACTGTATGCCATAAACAGTGCCAGGCACTGAAAGAATAGACAAGCCAATTGACCTTTTCTTCAAGTTCTTTCTTATATTGAGCCAAAGTCTCTTTCACTGCTACTTCCAACATTGGGTACAAATGTTATCCTCAGAATTATTCAGAATATAGTTGTCAAGTCATATCATTTCAGTATCTTAAGTCATTTCACATACCATTTTGGATGGGAGTGGGTCCTTCCTCCACTGTTGCTCTATTTTTTTCCTTCCACTTTTAAAGAAGTGGGAGTGGGAAAACTTCCTCCTTTGGAAGCATCTTTGCATTTGAAGAAGAGAGGCTAGGGGGAGAACAATGGGAAAGGGAGACAAAACTGGTTGTTGAGGGTGGCTCTAGTTTAGCTTTTTAAGGGATCTATTCACAGTAAAACACATGCTACATGCATTTAATATCATCCAGCCCAGGTTTCTGGGATTAGGAAAGAGAGGTTTGGAGGAAAATAGTGAATATATATTGGCGGTAATATTCCTTGTCCTGTACCTCTTGAAGATCTGATTGCAGATTTGAGTGACTAGATGGGATAGAAATGCAGCAAAGGAAAGGATATACTAAACAAATTACCTCATATGATATGGCTTCCAATTCTATACTTCTCTTCTGAGCTTGTTCTAGCTTGTCTATATCCATTATTTTAAAAGGCTCCCAAAACTGAACTCAATATTATATTTCAAATGTGAATAGTGGAAGTAAAACAGAACAAATGATTGTCTTGTTATTGTATTTTTAACTGATATAACCAAGTCTTATTTTGGCTTTTGGGGGTTTTTTTTGGTCCCACTGATTCATATAATAGTTTTTTTTTCTGTAACTTCATATTCTTTATAACATATACTACTATAGTGAATTCCTATCATCTTTTACATGTGCAGCTGCTGTTCCAACTCATTTTATCAGAATCAGTCTTTCACTCCAAATTTTCATCCCTTAGTATATTGTTAACCAGAATAATCACACTTTCTCCCTAACTTATTATTCATAAATTTGATGAGCATACCAACTGCTTTCTGTCTCATTTTGTTGTTGTTATTGTTTTGGAGAATCAAAACACACACCAATGCTCTACGTCCAGTTTATCTCACTCACTGCAGTTCTTCAGAGACCACTGTATTTGTCAATTGAATACTTTACTGTTTCAGTGTTCTAGAATATAAATATTCCTGAGCAGGGGATTTGCACAAATTTAGAGATTCTAGAACTCTATGATAATGTCTTTTACACTTTCTTCTACTTTGACTGACCAGCACTGAATCTACCTTTGTCATATAGTGATCTATCACCATAAAGTTAGCATCCAAATAGGAATTAAGGTCTTATGAAGTTATGTCTGCTTTTTCTTCCAACAAACTGAAATCTTCTTTACTAGGATCTATGGAGTTCAGGAGGAGTGAATCAAAAAGAGAAAAAAAAAATCAAGAATCCAGAAGCAGCTTTCAGGCAGCTAATGGCAAAGTGACTTTATAATTCTGCTGCCTTACCCATTGTTACCATCTAGCCCAGTACAGCTCAAAAGTGTCATCCCTGGACCAGTAGCATCAGCAACTGCTAAGAGCTTGTTAGAAATACAGATGATCAGGTCTCTCCTCAGATCTACTAAATGAGAATCCCTGGAGGTAGGGTCAGGAATTTGTATTTAGCCAGCTTTCTAGGCAATTCTTATGCATGCTGAAGTGTGAGAAGCACTCTTCTATGCTAGATTCCATAAGAATCTGTCCCCAGTGATACATTCTCCCTAACGTTGTAGGGCTGTGTGGGTAGGATAGGGTAAAGAAGGTAGTTTTTGAAAACCCAGTAAAAAAATGACTCAGTATTGTTTACACAATGCTATATGTTAACTGTCTCTTTTCATTCCTCAGATGTTTGGAATAGCTAATCTTCTAAGTGACTTTAAGGTGCATTAGGGGATTAAATGTAAAATCTGGATTAAGGTTGAGATTTCCTTACTTCTTTTTTCAGACCCAATCCATTTTTATTTTCCTCCACAAAACTCGTATTTGCCTTTTCTGAGTAATCCAATGGAACGGTTTTTTCCTCACTAAACTTTAGGATGTATCAGGAGCCAAATCCAGCAACATGTCTTTAAAATAATTCTCTCTGGGCACCTAGGTGGCTCAGGCAATTAGGCATCTGACTTAGGCTCAGGTCATGATCTTGAGGCCCCATGTCAGGCTCTGTGCTGACAGCTTGGAGCCTGGAGCCTGCTTCGGATGCTGTGTCTCCATCTCTCTCTGCCCCTCCCCTTTCCACACTCTGTCCCTCTCTCTCTCAAAAATAAAGGAACAGGGGCGCCTGGATGGCTCAGTCGGTTAAGCATCCGACTTCAGCCCAGGTCACGATCTCGCGGTCCGTGAGTTCGAGCCCCGCGTCGGGCTCTGGGCTGATGGCTCAGAGCCTGGAGCCTGCTTCCGATTCTGTGTCTCCCTCTCTCTCTGCCCCTCCCCCGTTCATGCTCTGTCTCTCTCTGTCTCAAAAATAAATAAACGTTAAAAAAAAATTAAGGAACATTAAAAAAATAAAAACATAAAATAAAATAAAATAAAATAAATAAAATAATTCTCTCATTGGTGTCTTTTCTGTTATAAGATGTTGCCAAGAGCTTGTTCTCCGTTCCAAAATCATGGTGATTCAGTGTTTACTGAAAGCTTGATTGACCACTAGGGATGTGCTTTAGAAGGGAGCAAAATATGTGGAAGTGTATCAGCTTAAAAGTCAAACAGATCTAGATGCTATTCATGGTCTATCACTTACTAAGTGTAATCTTGGGTAATTTATTTAATGTCTCTGAATTTCAATGTCCTTTTTCATTGGACTTAGTGTGTGATGATTCTTTATTTGCTTATTTATCTGTCCATCTATGTATTTATTTACACATGCCTATCCCAGTACAAACAACTGAAGAAGTTGCTAATGAGGTAATGAATATGAAGTGTCTAGCCTTTTGCCTGGAGCCCTCAAGATGTTTAAGAGAATTAATTCTCTTTTGTGTTTTTTTCCCCTTATTTCTTCTGCTGCTGAGAATTCTTTTCACAGAGTCAAAACATCTGCAGAGCCAGCCAAAGGTGTACAATAATTGGCGACCTGCACATTATATAATTCAGATAAAAGGGCAAAAGTGTAAGTCTTGCCACTCTAATTTTTTTTAATGTTTATTTATTTTTGAGAGAGCGAGGGAGCAGGGGAGGGGCAGAGAGAGACACATAGAATTCGAAGCAGGCTCCAAGCTCTGAGCTGTCAGCACAGAGCCCAGTGTGGAGCTTGAACTCATGGACCACGAGATCATGAGCAGAGCCGAAGTTGGATACTTAACCCACTGAGCCACCCAGGTGCCCTTCCACTCTAACTTTTAGACCTATGCTATCCAATAAGATGGTCACCTGTAGTTCTTAAAGACTTGAAATGTGCCTAGTTTAAATTGAGATGTGATATCATTGATTATAAGTATGTAATAATACCAGATTTCACAGAATTCATATTAAAAAAGAATATAAAAAATCTCACTAATACATTTTTATGTTGCTTAGGTGTTGGAATGATAATGTTTCAGCTTTATCAGCTTAATTTTTCAAGACATATATTACATTAAAGCTACGAATTAAATTGTCTATTTTCCCTTCACTTCTGCCCCCAAATTAGAAATACCTATCTTCGGGGTGCCTGGGTGGCTCAGTACATCAAGCTTTCAACTCTTTTTGGCACAGGTCATGATTGCATGGTTCAGTTCATGAGACTGAGCTCTGCATAAGGCTCTGCGTGCACAGCATGGAACCTGCTTGGGATTATCTCTCATCCTCCCTCTCTGCCCGTCCCCTTCCTGCGCTCTCTCTCTCTTCCTCAAAATAAATAAATAAACTTAAAAAAATAGAAATGCCTGTCTTCATCATCTTTCACCTGTCTATACCTTATCAAGACCAATATCACCTTTTATTTCGTACCTTCTTAATTCAGTTTAGCCTCTCTGTTATTGGCAATCCTGTAAACCCTTGTTATTTGTAATACATATGTTAGCTTTTCACTAAACATGATTTTTTAGTTTGTTTTCTGTTTTTTAGTGTAAGTTTTATCCATCTATCTACCCATGCCCTGATCTCCTCAAGGGAAGAAATATATCTTATGTGCCTTTGTGTACCTCACAGTCTTTGTTGTAATGTTTACTATAACAGTAATGACAATGGTCATAAAATATATATGTGTGTGTATATATATATATATATATATAAACTAACCCCTATGAAAATGTGCAATATGGTGGCAAGTTCATTATGAATATGAAATTTCCATTCGACATTTTGACCTTAAAGCAATTTCTACACCCCAAATTAATCAGGGCTAAAATTGAATTCATTAATTTCTCTTCCCTAACTTACTCCTGCTTTGATTCCTGTTTCAGTGAGTGGTGCTACCAATTCAAGATAGAAATGTATATATCATTAACTTACTCTCTCCAACCAGCCCCCAAGTCCTACTGATATCCCTTAACTCCATTCAGCAATTTCAGTCTTCACTGTTAATATATTGTTGTGCCTCCTGTCTTTCCTCAGCTCCTAGCCCAGTCAGTCTGAGCTTTGAGAAACACAAATCTGAGCATGCCACTCTTTTGCTTAAAATCCTGATTCTTTTCTGTGGGGTAAAATCTCAATTCCCTAGTAGGGTTGATGAAGTTTTTCATAATAATGTGGTCCATTTATACCACTTCAACATTAATTCTCACACTTTTTCTCCTGACCCCAGCTTCCATACTAACATTATTTGGGCTCTCCTCTTCAGGCTTTCCTTCCTTTACCTCTGGGCCTTGGCACAAGCCATTCCCTTCATAGACAGAACTCATTCCCTGTTACTTGATTAACTCCCCCTACCAACTCCAGTCTGTTTCCTACACTAAAATGTGAGCAGAGCCAGGGTGTAGCTCTTTTACCATTATATTTGTTACCTCTAACAATTGTGTCTGGCCCATGAAAGGGCTCAATATTTTTTGAAAGGAAAGAAGAGGTAGAGGGAGGAGAAGGAAATATGGAGGTACAGAGAGAAAGAGAAAGAAAGAAGTTTTATTTTATTATTCTGTTTGCTCTCAAATATTTGAGTCACTCCTAAGCCACCATTTTGGAGAATACCCTTAGGCTGTTGCTTTCTACTCTTGATTCAGTTACAATCTCCTACTAGCAATTAATCTAATGCTTTTGTGAGGAGGTTGGTTGAATACAATAGCCAACATTCATAAATCAAATTTATTCTACCTAGGGACCAACACCCACCCAATCCCAATGGCCAACCACACTATGCTTTTATAAACTGAGCTCATCAGCCCACTCTAAATAGCCATTTATTACTTTCATGGAGTCAACCAATAGCCAAGTGAACTCAATCAATTAAAAATTTAATGGATGTTTGTTATACACTCAGCACTGGACTAAGCACTCAACAAATAGTAAATGAATATGAGGCTTGAGAATCTGAAACATGCTCTTAAGAAACTCTGTCTAACTAAGAAAATAAAGCTAAACAAAATACAGGAAGTAATCATAGAGAAATATTGTGCCAAAGATATGCTTCTGAAGTCACACATCAGACTCATTTAGAAAGAAATATCAAATTGATATTTGACCAATGAATGTCAAAGAAATAGCAACATCAACTAGAACTTCAAAATGAGAAAGTTCAAAATATTAACCTACAAAAAAAGCCCAATGGAGTTAACAACTAGGTGGATGTTTACTCACCAAAATCTCTCAGTCAGTAAAGGTACAATTGTGAAGGCCTGCTCTGTTCTCCCTACTATTTACATGAAAAGTAGAATGCCAAATACAGGGCATTCAGCAATCACTGACTCAAGCCATCACCCTCAGCCAAAAACATCTCCCACATGTGTGGGGGCAGCAGCCAAGGTGTTTTGGTCAGGCACTGTGAAATTGCCTTGGCTGACTAGGCTCTATGTGATTCCAGCAAGGAAATAATACCCTGTCTTGTTGCTATACCACATGTGCTCCAAGGAAGAAATGATACCAATGATTCCAAAGCATCTTATCACATTTTGTGCTCAAATTTTCAGACATTACAAGGTAAAAAGTATAAATACTTTTGGCCACTTTCTTTTTCAGCGAGTAAAAGACAATATTTGTTAAACTGTTAGAAGAAAACATGGCAGCTTATATAATAGGTTTAAGCAAGTGAAAAGTCTGGTGGATGGGAACATTTCACTCCATAAACACAGAGTTTGTTTAGAAGCCACAGTTAATTCTATTACCTATAGAGATTTCTAATAGTGGGGGCAAGATGTGCAATGGAATGATGCCATCATGAGCAAAACTGGAAAGAAAAGGGCAAGAGCAGAGAATGTGTTCTGACTATACACTATGTTGGTTTAGTCATTAAGGTTATTTCTTGACTGAGGCGAAACATTTCAAATACCTTACTTTCTTCTCTTAATAGTGTAAGTAAAGCATATTATGAGACCAATTATGAAACAAAAAAACTGTGTCCAGCTAACAAATGAGCATACTTCATGGTCCCCATTTTGCTATAAATTAGATGATACAGGGGAATATGATAAAGCAATAAAGAGAAGAAATTAGAATTAGTCTTGCATCTTGGCTCTGCCAATGTTTACTCTCAGGCAACTTATCTGAGACTCTCCAAGTCTCAGTTTCCCCATTAGTAAAATGGAACTGATCATAATATCTGCCTTATGCAATCATTAGGAGAACTAAATAAGAAAAAAATATGTTTGGTACAATGCCTAGTATATGATAAGCCTTACTATATATTAGCAATTTATTAATATATTTATACCTTTTCTTATTCCTAGTTCTTCGACATTGTCTAGAGTCTGAAACATGAATCAACTTCAAGACTCTGGGGCCTTTGGTCTTCCATTAGAGAAGAAGAGCATGCTCTCAGCATCTTTTCCTGAGAATGGAAAGACTTCTATCCAAATAAACCCACCTGCAGAGCACCTAAGATCTCATATCACATAAATAACATATATGTGCAAATACCCAAAAGCAATAATTACTCATTTTATGTATTTTTTTGGTAAACCTAGGATTTTTTTGTAGATGTTATCCAGCCTACCTAATTCAGTTTCATAATATTTTTTACATTAGTAAGCAGCAGAGAAATGGGTGGGATTTGGGGGGAAGGGAAAGTTAGGGAGATTGGCATTAGAGACTCTGGAGAATAAAAAAACATAAACTAAACATGAAAATGTATTAATAACTCCAAATGCTGGAAATAAAAATTTGTAAATATTTAGTGCTGGGATGGATCCTGGAAACCATTTAACTCAATTCCCCTTATTAATCCCACACACCCCAGGAAAATGAGACTCAGCGAAGTTAAGTAACCTTCCCAGATTCACACAGTAAGGTCAGGGTCAGGACAGAAGGCAGCTCCAGCAACTTTTGGTGTGTGTTCTATTACAGTGTCTCTAAAAGCTGGGAAACTGTTTTCTTACATAGCTCAAATTGCGTATTTACAACAAAACTATGTTTTATTTGAAGCAGATTTAAAAGGTAGAGTCAATATTATTTCCCCTGATTTTTAATTGGCCATTTTTTTTTCCTCTGAGCATTATAAATGTGAATACCTTAGTTCAGTCAGTCTGTTATAACAAAATACCATAGACTGGGGCGTTGTAAACAATAAATTATTTTCTCATGGTTCTGGAGGCTGGGAAGGCCATGATCAAGGCACAAGCAGATTCAGTGTGTGGTGAGGGCTTGCTTCCTGGTTCACAGACAGCATATTTTCACTGTGTCCTCACATGATGGAAGTAGCAAAGGAGCTCTGTGGGGCCTCTTAAAGAAGGGCACTAATCCCATTCACTAGGGCTCCATTCTCATGACCTAATCACCTCCCAAAGGCCCCACCTCCTGATACCATTACATTGGGGTTAGGATTTCAATATATAAATTCTGGTGGTGACACAAACATTCAGACCACAGCAGTGAGTGATCAGCAAATTTAAACACACGGGTTCCTTCCCTGCTTTGGAATTTGAATGGAAGTGGTTTTGTAAAATGTCTTGGGTTTTTTTGTTTGTTTGGTTCATTGGTTTTTTTATATATTGTCTTCTCTATTCCTCCTCTATGTATTTGCTTCTAATATTCTGTCTACTTGGCATGCCCTTTCTTCCTTCCTCATATTACCAAAGCCTCTTTCCTTTACAAATCAGTTCAAGTATCTTTGAATCAACAGCTGATCCTTCCAAGTTTCTGAAAGAGACTCCTCTCCTTTGAGCTCCCATTTCTCTTTATCGATGTTTTACTCAGGTACTTTTCACTCAACGCTACTTAAATATTTTTATATCCCCTACATTCTCAAGTACGGTATCTTGCACATAGTAGTTGTTCAGTATTAAAATTTACAAAAGCAACCAAGTCTGTGTCTCAGTTTAAAATACCTGGCCCAGGGGCACCTGAGTGGCTCAGCCGGTTAAGCGTCCAACTTTGGCTCAGGTCATGATCTCAGGGTTCATGAGTTCGAGCCCCGCATCAGGCTCTGTGCTGACAGCTCAGAGCCTGGATCCCACTTCAGGTTCTGTGTCTCCCTCTGTCTGCCCCTCCGCCGTTTGCACTTTGTCTCTCGCATTGTCTCAAAAATAAATAAACATTAAAATACCCTGGCCCAACTAGAAATGGCCATTGCTAATAAACACATCCTTTCATTTGTGACAGAAATTCTGAAATCGAAGCGCTGTCTTTAGAGGGATATCTCAAGAAAATATGTTTATGCAAATAAAACAGTACTTTTAAAATGTAACTTTTATTACTTGATTAAAACTTGACAGTGTCATTTAATATCAAGAAATCTCTAGAAAATAGTAAAACCCTTGACAACAGTGTCGCCTATTAATTATCACTGCTGTATTGTAAGTATATACCTTAACTTTATTATAGTATTTATAGAAACCCAGTTAAGCTCATCCTAATTTGGTTTAGGATTGTGAACCTTCTTCTTGCATTTTTAAGGGTGAGAACAAAGGATAGGAGAAAAGTGCACCCAAGAGAACCAGAGAGTACAAAGCCTCATTGCAAGAGGCTTAGTTCCATCACTTAGCTTACTTTGGATTTGCATGGAAAAAATATGAGTATATATATGTGCATGTATGTTTATGTTCAAAAAATAATACCTTATGTACAATACATTCTTTAATATGCAAAGACTATTGCTATTAAATTTATTTACCTTCCTAATAAATCTTTAAGATACAAAGAATAAATATTCTTAACTCCATTTTACAGAAGACAGGGGCACAGAAACATTAATTTATTTATTCAAGGTCATACAGCTAGTGAATTCCAGTCTTGAGATTAGAAGCTACATCACCTGACTCATGGCCTTTGAATCTTTCTACTACTCTACTTTGACTTGAGCAAAATCATACCATTGTACATTTCTATATTTCAGTACCTAAAAAACCCCTCATGAGTAGCCAAAGGAGCAGCAGTAGCAGCAGCAGTAACAGTTGTTGTTGTAATAAGTTGAGCCATCTTAAAATGTCTTTAAATTCCTTATTAGACTTGGTAAGAGTGGACCAACTTTTATAGAGCACCAGTGCTTTCCTTGAGCTTAATTTTGAGAATTTTCTATTGCTTTAGACAAATTTAAGAATGATGAAGACTTATTTCTGACCAGGGTAGATATGAACACACTTCAAGAACAATGACCAAAAAAATATCTTTCACATAACGTGTACCTGACATCTTCTGCTTTCATAAATGAAGCCATTAACAAACTCCTTTCTACCATTGGCTGGGAATGTAGGAAAAATCACTACTTCCCTTCTACTTAAAACTGTCTGTTTCAAAAGTAGCTTTTCCAAAAGTGAAGAAATTAAAGCATTACAAAGATTTCCACGGCCACATCTTATAACAGGAAGTGCCTCTTTTGTTAACTTATCCAGCATTTACAGTCTATACAGTTGACCCTTCCTTGAACAGCATGGGTTTGAACAGCTCACTTATACACATTTTTTAATGAATATAAAACACAGTACTATAAATCTATTTTCTCTCCCTTATGGTTTTATTAATAACATTTTCTTTTCTTCAGCTGACTTTATTGTAAGAATACAACATATAATACATCTACAAAATATGTGTTAATTGACTTTATGCTGTCAGTAAAGCTGTCAGGCAACAGTAGATCATTAGTAATTAAGTTTGGAGGGAAGTAAAAAGTTATACATGGATTTTTGATGGGGGGGTGCAGGCTTCCTAACTTCCACATTGTTCAAGGGTCAACAGTATTACTGTTTTTGCATACATATCTTGGAATAGGTTTTATTCTCTATATCTCCCAATAAAATTTTATTTTTAAGGGTAGGATAACACATTAAACTGATTCACAGTAAAATATAAATAATCTATGGCATATATATTTCTCTTGATATGTGGGAAGAGGATTGATTGATAGCATTTAGTTATTAATGCCTTTGTTGAAGTGTAACCCTTAGATCATGTGAGTCATAAGCACCTGGTGTTTGTTAAACATGTAGCACCAGATTCTGAATCAGAATCTGTCTATCGATTCCAGGATCTCTATGGGGGCCTGGAATCTGAGTCTGGTACACACTAGGGTTTGAAAATCAGTGAACTAGAGGATAAGGGGCGGGGGGCGGGGCCCAAGAAGCCACAAATCAGACACAAAATATGGCTTACAGTTAGGGCTGGCTAAGGAAAGGCAATGCACCAAAACCAAACTGCTCATCTCTAAACTTTGCCTGACTGCTTCTCAATTTCCTGCTCTGCAGGTTCATAGCACAAGTCATTTCTCACCAAAGATTATTAACTTTCCTCATGTGCTGAGATTTCACTGGAAATGTGAAATTGTTCTGCCAGAAACGTCATCAGTGGGTTCTGAAGAAGCCAGCTCAAGACAGCCTGCTGGCTGAATGGCCATGTGGACAGTTATAACTGGGTTCCCCATGGGCTCAAGGAAGTGCTGTAGGTTGGGTGGTCTCTGTGAACAGTAGTTCAAGGAGTAGAACAGAAAACACTGAATGTAATTTAATATAGCACACAGTCTCAACTCTGACAAGGCTCAGGTCTGATCCGTGTGAAGATCGAATTACCTCTCTGTCCACAGAGGGACACCCCTCCCCACCAGCGCCATTGGCAGAGTGTGTGGGAAAACTTACTAGCAGCTGTGCTACCTTATCTGGTCAAAGGAAAGAAAGAGGTCATCAGATTCCAGGGCTGCCAGTTGTTAAACCTTTATAAGAACCACAAGGAGGGGGGAGAAAGGCCTAGAGGGTTTTAAGGAATAGATACACACAAATAGTTCTAATTCCTTTGAGAACATAATCCAGGATTTATTTTATGAAATAAAAACCTGGAAGGAAAAAATAAACACACATTAAACTATTAATGACCAAATATCACTTAGGGATTTGATGATATTTTCCTTCCTATGCTAATGTTATGGAGCCAAAGCCAAAATACTCAGAGAGACTAATTGCAAATGAAATTGAGACCGATAAGCATTTAACTAACTTCTATCATAGCTATGTAATATATTATACTGGACTGCATTAGTAAAAAAATTAATAAAATAAAATATAAATCTCTTAATCTAACAAAGAAAACATTGGACATTAAATGGATGTATGAAAAAGTCTTGGCATCACAAACAATCCACCCATAAGATCTTCAGAACCAAATCAGCAGCCAACCTGGCCTAGATAGTGATAAATCTCATCGATAGTATGTCAACTGAAGCTAAAACAAACGGCACTTTGAAGTGATCATTTTGTTGTCAACTTTCCCTGTGAAAACCTGAAATTAAAACCTCCAATTCTCCCCTGTTCTTGGGACCCAACGTTGTTTTCTAGAAGTCAGTGTACCTAATGAGGCACTGGAAGTGAATAATGTCACTCTGCTTTCCCACAGTCCCCAGGTTGATCCCTCTACAACCTTGAGACTGACTCTGTTTTATTGTTATCTTACATGTGTTTACCCCTATCTTAGAGTTTAAGCTTCTCAGGTCAAGGACCCTGTCTTTGGTGGTTTATACTTTCTGAAGCAATATACTCCTCTGTAAATAATTATGTTTGGTCATCACAAGACACTTCAATTGGATTTTCCCATAAAAGAGAAAGCTATTCAAAGGATATTTTACTGTTAAAGCATAACAGAACACTTTTTTTAGCCTTTTTCTATGAGGCCTATCAATACATATATAAAAGCTTGAAGGTTCAAGGCACAGCAAAACTAAAGTCACAATTAAGGGAAGTTTAAGTGTCTCTCAGAGCCTGAACTGTGGTCATAGCACTGCTGGAAGAACCCTTCAAATTAGGTAAAAAGTGGTAAATCTGTTAATTATTGTATTTGGGAGAATTGGAGACCAAATAGACTGTGTGATTGTTCTGTTTTGTTTTTCAGTGAAATTCTTACTGTTTGTAATATTAAAGATACAGCTAGACATTTGTTTACTTGTAGAGGTATTATCATGGTACACATTAGATCAATTTTGCTTTCTGTTTCTCTAGCAATAGTTATGTTGTCATTTCAAACTTAGTGGGGCATCAGAATGCCTAAGAAACATTAAAAATTTTTTTAATGTTTATTTATTTTTGAGACAGAGACAAAGCATGAGTGGGAGAGGGGCAGAGAGAGAGGGAGACATAGAATCTGAAGCATGTTCCAGCCTCTGAGCTGACAGCACAGAGCCCAATGGAGGGCTCAAACTCTCCAACTGCGAGATCATGACCTGAGCCAAAGTCAGACGCTCAACTGATGGAGCCACCCAGGCGCCCCCCGCCCCAAGAAACATTTTGAAAGAGTTAATATTAAAATAACAGCTTTGCCTACCCAATGGTGCAGCATAGGAATCCATATCTGCAAAGCCACAGAGGTGAGTCTGATTGCTGTTGCTCTGCCAAGTTGGAGATCCCTACAGATGCCCAAAGACTTGAGTAGATCCCCATGAGGTGCTTCCCTATACCTCTTCAAAGTATTTGGTATGCAGAAGGAGAGTCTGGAGCCTCATACTCAGAATTCAGGGGCATCCTCAATTCATCACATAGTTACCTTACATTAGAAGGTTATAACACCCAAGACCTACCCACCCAAGTATCTAAAATGTTTTTATACCTTTGGAGACACTTGGAAAGTTGATAAACACATGTGTTCATTGGCTTACCCATGCCTGTCCAATAAAGTCACCTGGGAAGCTTTATAAAAATAATCATGGCTCGTCTTTATCTCAAGACATTTTGGTCTAACTGGCCTAGATGGGGCCCCTGGTATCAGTATGTTTAAAAACTCCCCAGGTGATTTTAATGTCTAGCCAGGTTTGAGACCCACTGGAAAGGGTGAAATGATAATCCTACAAAGAGCATCAATGAAGTATTTATACAACAAGTTACATAGGCTAGATTTTTGATATCTAAGTCTCACAGCAATATTTTGAGGTAAGTAGTAAAACTTTCATTAAGCAGAAAATATGCTAGAGCATTCCTACTCAAAGTGTGGTCCATGTATCAGCAACAACAGCATCACCTGGAAGTTTGTTCAAAATGTGGAATACCAGGACCCCAGCCAGGGTTTCTGAATCAGAATCTAGTATTTTAACAAGATTCCCTGGTGATTTATCTACATTTTAAAGCTTGAATTATCCATGGCTCTAGGGAAGATTCATACCCAGAAGGCTTCTCACGGGAGTGATGGACCCTCTCTTGAACACTGCCTGCCTTGTATATGAAACTGGTATCACTTAGTGATATAACCGAAATGGGGCTATATCACCTGATTTCCCCACCTTGGAGTTTTCAGTCAAATATCTATATAGTACTTAATACATAGTATGTATGTTAGAGTATCTAAAAGAAGAATGAATAATCCATAGGAGATTGACTTTTGTCAGATGTCCTGAACAAATGGCTTGTTTGTTACTTACTTTGACCTTCGGTTACATGTCTGATACTCCAACCCTTGTTTGAACCCTCAACTTCTGGCCTTGACCTTGTCTTTCCCTAAATCTCAGCAGAGCAAAGGATAAGAGGATCTTAATTTCTACGTTAAGTACATACAGATGAAATACTTTTGTTAGGTAGTGTTAATTCATTCACTGTTCACCAACACTGCACTGGGCATTTGATCCAAAGATGAACAGGACAGCATTCCTCATTGTAACTAATTAATAAATTAATGGGAGAGACCACAATAATAGATTGCTATAGTTATGTGTGACAAATGAGAATACCATATGTTAGCAAGGGCATGATAAGATCCATACTTTCTACACTGCTTGTTGGAGTATGAGTTACTGCAACCTTCCTGCAAACAATCTGATAATATGTATTATAAGTCTTAAAATGCTCTTGAATTTGAATAGTTTATACATGATACATTAAGGAACCATTGCATGAGGTTTAGTAGGGAGGACGGGACCAGATTTATATTTTGGAAAGTTTACTTTGGCTTAATGTAGGGACTGGATCGGAGGGGTGCAAGACTGGAAGCCAGGAGATTAATTAATAGGCTGTTGTAACAACTCAACATTTTTCTAATCTAAGAAAAGATGAAAACCTGGAATAGGGCCATGATTATGTCTGACTTCTTTAAACCTAATATGTTTCCAGTCTTACCTCAAAAGTGCCTTTATTAGGAAATAATCAGAGATGGATTATCACAAGCAAAGATTCACAAAAGTGTTTACCATTGTGATGTTTGTGATAGTGAAAAACAAAACAAAACAAAAACACCCAAATCCAAGTTATCTTTAAACAAATCATGATACTTATATTTTACAGAATGAATAGTCATTAAAATAGCATTTATGAAAAATTTTAATGAAGGGGAAGTAGGCATATGATACAATGTATTAGGCAAAATTGTATGATCAAAATTATCCAATCATCTTAGTATGGTCTACAAATTCACTCAAATTCTAATCTCTACCTAACTTGTCTTATGTCCAGAACACTTCCACTATACAGAAATGCTGGTTATTTTCTAAACATAGCACATTCTATCACAATCCCATGTTATTGAATAGGCTAGGTTTGTTTTTCAGGTTTGATTTTGTTTGTTTGTTTGTTTGTTTTTTGCAAAAATATTTTTTTTTCCTCTACAGCTCTGAGACATCCACAGCTGCTTCTGTTCCTCTGCCCCCAAAGACAGCCCAGGTCCCTGAAGTCATCTGTTAAATTAATTAGTTGATGAACAATTTAATTGTCCCCTATAATATTATGAACATGAGTTGTACTTACTCTTCCTCAGCTTAGTTCTGGTATGTACACTCTACCATAAAACTTAGAACTGTATTCTTTCCATGTTCATCTCTAATTTCTCATTCAGAACCTCTTCTTCATGTAGATTAATCACCTTACTGGAATAAAAGACTTCTTAGAGGAGCCAGACCATTTCCTTCTGAAAATTTGCAGAATCTATCTTAAATATGCTATTCTGCTTTCTTGGAAGATTGAATAAAAACGTTCAGGCACAATGGGCAAACAGCTTCATGATAAGCAAAAATTTCATCATTAAAGACATTGTGAAGAAGAAATTTCCTTCTTATTAGAGGAACAAAAATTTCAAAGGGCCTTGAAGAGACTGGACTTCAGAAGTTGGATATTAGGAGAAAGTGCAATCTTAATAGAGAAAACAACTTAAGTAAAAGTCTGAAGGTGGGATATTGCCAAGCAGGTTTGTGGAAAGCCAGTGGCAGAGAAATTAGATGGGAAAGTCTAGAAAAGGCCAAACTTTGATATTTGATACCCATGTTGAAGTATTTAAACTCTATTTTTCATATTCTAGGGATTCTTTGAATATTTTTGCATATAGACAATGATGTGATTATATCTATATATTCTAAAGCTAACTGAAAGTATGTGAGAAGGATAGCAGGAAATAGAACCTGGAGATCTGGTAGCTCCTAAACTGATTTCTTCTGCTCAGACTTTCATCTGAGCTCTAGCCCCACACACTGATCTGCTGCAGGGCAGTCTCATATGCTTACACCAAACCCATCATGCCTACAATAGAGTTTATCAGTTATTTGTTTATCCCATGAACTAAGTTATGCATGAGTAGCTAAACATACGTGTGTAATTTTTAAAAATTCTTAAGATGTTTATTTCCCAAAATAACTGAAATTGGGGGATCTAGAGTACTCCACGGGGGCTCTTGTTTTCTCTGGAGCTTAGAGCACATAAAGATGAAGGATATTGCTTGCCAGCAGCTGTAGGGCTCAGAGGAAAGGAGAAAAATATAGAAAGCCATGTCTTGAGGTGAACCTCAAATTCTATCCATACAGACTTTCCATCTGAGTCAACCTTGTGAAAGGCTAATCAGAAGAGATAATCTGGAAAAAGAAGGTGAAACAAATGAAGACAAGAGGATTTGAAACAAAGATGGGAAGACTACCCTGAGGCAAAGAGGAAGGCTCTAAGGATGACTGTCAAAACTTCCCATTGAGGACTTTTAAGCATCCAGAATGGCTAGCACTCATGTCTAAATCTCTGTCCTTGCTTGCACTATCTAATTCTTTCATCCCAGCTTTTTCCCTTCTGCATTCTATTTCAGCTCATTCCCACTTTCCTTTCCCTGTCATATTTGTGACATCTCAATATATATATAGGTCTTTAAGGTTGAGCTTTCCTTCCACTGACATTGGTTTCTGATTTGTGGTGCACACAACTAAGAGCTTTCTGGATCAAAAACCAATATGGATATAAGGTAGTGCTCTAATACACGTATGAGGACTAAGCCATTCCCTGAACCTTTGTCTTCTTGGCTGGGGCCAGGCATTCTCTAATCCTTTTCCAAATCCTCTCCTGGGCAAATATCCTTTGCCATCAGGAGTTGCCTATGTCACCCTACAAACCATTAACCACTCAGACTTCCAACACTGAATTTTGCAGAAAATAACAGCTGTAACACCCCACCATCCACGTGCCAAATATTGTAGTAAACATCAGGGACATAGGGTAACTAAGACTTCTGTCTTTTAGACTCTCAAGTATAAAGGAGTTACCTGACAACTACATATGTAATTACAATATGGTATAATAGTACTGTATATATGCCACATTATAATATATATGCTATTATATATACATACATATACATATCTATCTATATATATTGCATTAATATTTTTTAAAAAGTTGCATCATGAATTGAGTTCTTAGTCTTGCATACCAGCAGTCACCTCCTCCTAGGGTAGCCACACTTAGTTCTGGTGTGGGACTAGTGCCTCAGTGCATGTGTATATATACACTTACACACCAATGAGGGACCTAATTCTTATTCAACTTAAGCATTTTCATTTGGTGAGCAAATTAGAGTTCTGTTATACTGGCAGTGGATGAATACACTGGACTATAAATTATGCACAGGTTTCTACTTTTTTGGTCTCCAGACTTTCACCATTTATTGAACTCACACCATTATAAATATGAAAGGGAAAGACTTATTTCCCTAGGACAGAAAAAAAAAGCTAAAATCAAGAAAACTTCATATAACTGTATAAAATGGCTGGTGGCAAGGACTTTTGTGATTTTGATGCCTCCCTTAAAGGCAATTCTTCCCTCCACCCCAAAGAGATCATGTGAGGTTAGAGCTACAGCAATCTATCTGCATGATTCGGGAGAAGTTGATTCTTCTTTCTTTCCTTTGTGATGTGAATGTTTAAGTCCTTGGTGTGCATTTAGAGCAACTATGGGTCTCCCAAAATCTAGCTCTTCATATTCAGTGAAAAGTAAAGCATATATTATAATAATATTATTACCACTGCCTAAGTCATCTTTATGTAGTACTTAACAGATAACAAACTGCTTCCTTAATATTTATTATTATTATTATTATTATTATTATATTATATTATTATTATATTATTATTATATTATTATTAAGGAATATTAATTATTAATATTAATATTAATCAATGTTATTTGATTATCACCACAGCCCTGAAAAATGAATAGAGCTGAAATATTTATATTCATTTGTTAATTTTTAAATTTTTTTTTTGAGAGACAGAGATAGAGTGAGAGCAGGGGAGGGGCAGAGAGAGAAGGAGACACAGAATCCAAAGTAGGTTCCAGGCTCCGAGCTGTCAGCACAGAGCCTGATGTGGGGCTCAAATTCCAGGACCATGAGATTATGACCTGAGCTGAAGTCGGATGCTTAACCAACTGAGCCACCCAGGCGCCCCTATACTCATATTGATTATAAGAAAGTCTGGCTTGCTCAAACCCACACAATTGGTAAAATCCACGACAGGTAAAATCCAGATCCAGGACTTTCGTACAGATGCATTACTATCCATAATTGGAAGTTTAAGAATTCTTGTATTGTTCACGAACATTTTTCCCATTTACAGTGCATGAGTCTTCTCCAAGCTCCACATATCTTTTATTTTCTAGGTTTGTAAGAGGGACAATAACCTACACACTGAGGTTTTCTTAAAAGAGAAATATTATTTCAGTGCATTGTTCTAAAGAGCTCTATTCTGATTCTGAAGAGAAATAAAACACGCCTCATTTTTACTTTCTTAATAAAGTACTTACAGGAAAAGGGAAAACAGACAAAACAAAAACACATCCAAAATAAAGAAAACTTCTGTATTTTTTTGAAATATTATATCTTGATAGACAACATAGGTTTGTGGATGAAGCCTGAGTGTAGAATTTAGTTATGCTGGCAGCACCAATTCCTCTCACCTTGTTCCAATTTTCCTTTTATCACTAGCTCTCATCACCTTCTCACATACCACATAATTTATACCTTAATTATTTTGATTTATTGTCTCTCTCTTCCAATTTGGATGTAAGTTCCAAGTGGGCAGGGATCTCTCTTCCACTCTCTGGTGTATCCCAGTGCTAGCATAGCATCTGGCACATAGTAGAAACACAATAAAGTCTGCTGATTGAATGAATGAAGATATACATGGGTTGGAATTCTCATCTTACCATTTACCAATAGCAAAACTTAAGAAAGTTATTTAACCTTTCTGAGGATGTGTGTGTTGAAATACACATAACATGAAATTTGCCATGTTAACCATTTTTAAGTGTACAGTTTAACCAGTTTTAAGTGTACAGTGTATTAAGTACATTCACATTGTTCTACAACTATCACTACTATCCATCTCCAGAACTTTTTTGCCTTTCCCAACTGGAACTCTATGCCTGTTAAACAACAACCATTCTTTCCACCTCTCAGCCCCTGGCAAACATCCTTCTATTCTTTGTCTCTATGAATTTCACTGTTCTAAGTACTCATATAAATGGAAACATACTCTATTTGTCTTTTTTGTGACTGCCTTATTTCACTTAGCATAATGTCCTCAAGATTCACCCATGATGTAGCTTGTGTCAGAATTTCTTTTCTTTTTAAGACTGAATCATATTCCATTGTATGTATATACCACATTTTGTTTATCCATTGCTCTGTCAGCAGCTTAACCTACCAAGCCACCCAGGCATCCCTCTTCTTTGGTTTGTTGGTTTTGGTTTTTTCTTATACTAAACATCTTAACAAGTGTGAAAAAATCTTTCCAGGTTTTAATAGCTTCACCTATACAGTGAGGATACACACAGACACTTAGTGATTAGCACAGTTCTGGCACACAGTGGGTGTTAACATTTCCACATAAATGTTAAGAGAATCACTTCCACTTTTCCTGTTACTATCTAAAATTCACACAGAATGGTATAGACATAAATCAGACATAACATACAGGAGAAAATAGAAGGGCTTATTTTTTATTTTTTTCTCTTTCATCCACGAAAAGACTACTACTGACTGGATCCAATGGAAAGAGTCCAAATAATTCAAAACTGAGACATAATTTTAGTCATTTATATCTTCTTTTAGTGAGAAAGCCTTGTGAGGAAAATTAAAGAACTTAGAACAATCTGATTCATGTATGAAAATACTACCCTTGCACTAAAACATGACATTATTTCAGCTAATCAAATTGTTGATTCACACATTTTTAAAAAATCACTGAAATTAGCTACTTGATTCAGGGAACTATATTCAATTGATTTCATCAACCTATTATTTAAGAAAAGTTACAATTCTCTCTGCCTCTGTGGAGATTCATGCTTAGCCTAGAGGAAATAAACAAAATTTTTGGTGCTTAAGGACTTCAACTTTAATATTCAATTTAACTAATTTTAATTCAGAAGTTTATCAAACAGATGTTATGTGCAAAGCATATATGGAAAAAAAAGAAGATTCCAAATGTGCTTCTAAGGGCTTGTGATCCAGATGATTAAATTGGGTAGTCATTATTTTAATAGTTAACTAAATACTAAGAGAGGATTAGGTCAATATGGCACGATGAATACACATCTCCACCTCTTTATATGCTGAAGTTACCATAAAGGAAAAGAAAAATCTTATCTGTTTATACATCTAACTACATCCATACCTATACCTATCCATGAATACAGTAAGAAAGGTAACATAATAGTCTTTAACAATTTCAAAGTGCTTAACTGAGGATTATATCAAGATGGAGGAAAGAATACATATGTTCAGCTGCCATTTTTTCTACAAATAACACAAAATAATATCACTATATCTAAAAATATCACATTTAAAATAATAAATCTGCAGTTATTCTTGAAAATAGTAAAGAAGTCTATAAGTAGTTACATAATTTGCTGTATTTTCACCCCAAATCAGTAAAAAGTTTATGATAAACATAACTAAAAGTCATATTCAAGTAGACAGGGATACTTGAATACAAAATTTTCAGAAAACAAAAGAATTACCAAATTTCAGGAAAACCAAGCAAAGAAACTTGATGAAAGCAAACAATTAATAACTGCAAAAAGGGAACAAGAACAAAGAAGAGACAGGTGCAATAAATAAAACAAACTTTTAAAAGTATCCTCTGCTCTTTGAGAATTCTGTATCCATAAAAAAGGAAATAGACTTTGTAGAAATGAAAGCTAAGGAATTTGAAGTGTTTAAAAAAAAAACAAAATGCAAAAAAGTATAGATGATTGAATAGAGAATGGGAACAGCTAGATAATAAATCCATGAGCTGAAGATGAAGCCAAGGAAATCTCCCAGAACACAGCATAAAAGAACAAAGAAATGAAAAGAATGACAGAAAAGTTAATAGACCAGGAGAACAAATGCCAACATCTATATAATAAGAGTTCCAGGGGCACCTGGGTGGCTCAGTCAGTTAAGCGTCCAACTTCAACCTGGGTCATGATCTTGCAGCCTGCGGTTTGTGAGATCAAGCTCCACATTGGACTCTGTGCTGACAGCTCAGAGCCAGGAACCTGCTTCAGATTCTAAGTCTCCCTCTCTCTCTGTGCCATCCCCCATTCATGTTCTGTCTCTTTCGCTCTCAAAAATAAATAAAACATTAAAAAATAAGAAGAAGAAGAAAAGCTTCATAAAGACCAAAGAAGCTGGCATGGGAGAAACAACAAAGACATCACATAAATTATAGAGGAAAATATTGGATCTAATAGAACTGAAAGAACTTATGGAATACCAAATTAGATGAATAAAAATAGAAAAATATGTAGGTCACCATGCTAAGGCTCCAGAATTTCAAAGATAAAAAGGAAAATCCGATAACATTTTAGAGTGAAAAAATAGACTATTCACAAAAATGGACAAGAATCATCTAGACAATACTGAGAGCCAGAACATAATGAAGCTATCTTTAATGTTATTACCAAAACACTGTTTTTAAGCTTAAAATGCTACACTTAATTAATATTCAAATTGGAGACAAAATAATGACATTTAAAGATGTCCAATGAGTCAGAAAGTTTACCACCCACTGTTGTTCTCTGAAAAATCACTCCTACATATGACACAGGAAGAAGAGCCCAAGAAATGCACAGTATTAGGCTATAGAAAAATTGGTGAGCAAAGAAACCAATAACCTTAGTTAAGTTTAAATATTTGTTTAAGTATAATGTAAAAAATCAAATGAGATCAAATGTTTGAAACTAAAGTCTCAGATGATTTTTAACATAAGAAAGCAGTAGAGGACTGGGAGTATGATCATGGGAGAGGGAGTCAATTTATAATATCCTAAGGTTCTTACCTTTTCACAGAAAATATAAATTCAACTGAATGAATACATATGGATATACATAAAAGCAAATCTAATCAAAAACAGAAATAAGTTCTGCGGCAACTGTGTGGCTCAGTTGGTTAAGTGTCTGACTTCAGCTCAGGTCATGATCTCCCGGTTTGTGGGTTCGAGCCCTACCTCTGGGCTCTGTGATAACAGCTTGGAGCCTGGAGTCTGCTTCGGATTCTGTGTTTCCCTCTCTCTCTGCCCCTCCCCCCACTTGTGCTCTGTCTTCCTCTCTCTCAAAAATAAACATAAAAAATTTTAATTAAAAAATTTAAAAAGCAGAAATAAGTTCAACATAAAATTTTATGAATACCTAATATTACATACAAATTAGTTGCATAATTTGCCAAAATCACTAGGGAAAAAAAAATAAAACATATGGCAAAAACTCATGATCCATTTAATAAAAGAGAGGGAAAGAAAGCACAGCAATTTAACAATTAATTACAAACAAGCATGTTAAAAAGTTAAAGTCTTCCATTAAAATACAGAGATGATATAATGAGGTTTTAAGAAATCAAAGTATAGGGGTGCCTGGGTGGCTTAGTTGATTAAGCCTCTGACTTTGGCTCAGGTCATGATCTCATGGTTTGTGGGTTCAAGCCCTATGTCAGGTTTTGTGCTGACAGTGCGGAGACTGCTTGGAATTTGCTCTCTCTCTCTCTCTCTCTGCCTCTCTCCCACTTGTTTTCTTTCTCTATCTCAAAATGCATAAAATTTAAAATAAAAAAAGAAATTAAATTATATGCTGTTTACACTCGGACAGAAAAACATATGTAGAAGACAAAGACAAAGTTAAGCAGTGTGGTAAAATTAATATAAGATGAAACAAACTTTAGACTGAAAAGTATTTAACATGTCAGAGTGATATTTTAATTCTTGAAATCTACAATTTATTAAAATATATACTAAACTTCTCTGTATCAAACAGCATAGCCTGGACTATATATTTTTTAAAAATTGGTATAAATATAAGAAAACATTGAGAAATCTAGTATTATAATTTAAGACAATAGCATATCCATAAGAAATCAATAGTAAACAAAGTAAAAAAAATATAGAGAGCCTTTAAAAATACAATTAATAGTTCTTATTTAATAAATAATGAAGAAATTATGAAAGAATTCATATTCTTAAACATAAAATAAATTCAATAATTTACAATTTCAAAAGCTCCAAAGAACAGAAGAGGTAGCAAAGGGAACAGAAAGGTTCCCAAAGGGGAAGAGGTACAAAATATTCGAGATAGACAAAAGTCTTCCAAGCAGAGGAAACAGTATGTGCATAACTTATCCTTTAGTTTCTATCCAGTCCAGGTCTCTAAGCACTGTATCCATCATACCTGCCTTATGGCTCTTTAATTACCTCCAGGAAATGTGTTAGATGGTGGAAAAACTAAATTTGCAGTATTAAAATTGTACTAATGGAAGGAGGCTGGAGAAAAGATAAATATTCATATTTAACTTTTCTATCTCAGCTATCAGTGCTTCATAATACACAATAGAATGAGTAATTTCACATTGACTTTTTTTAGACACTAGGGAGAAGTGCACGTATAGGTATAGGTATAGGTATAGGTATAGGTATAGGTATAGGTATAGGTATAGGTTAGGTATAGGTATGTGTGCATGTACATATGCATGAATATGTGTATATACATTTATATTATAGACATGAATATGTATATAGATATCACTAGGTATATACAGTGTACATATGTGTATATGCACATATGTGATATGCATTGTTCACATGCATGTGTGCACACATGTAAGTGTAGCCACATGTATGCACATGTGTATCTGCATGTGTGCATGTATGTATATATGCATTGTTTTTTAATATATAATGTTAGAGATGAAATTATACATACTTAAGTAGGATTGTAGAATGCAACACCCAATGAATAATGAGCAATTATTGAATTTAATTCAATAATTAAAATAATTTAATTCAAATATATAGTATCTACTATCAAATGGTATGTTATCACACATAAGTTCTCTGTTTGCTATCAAGTCTGTAATATGAGGAAAAGCTTTAAAAGGCAATTCAGAGGATAAGACTGCTGTAGTGTATAGTAACAAAATTAGAACCTTTAAGCAAAGTGTCAGTAAAGATATTGAGGAGAATGTAGTCCACAGAACCAAACTCATTATAATAGAAACTCTATTGATTTATTGCCTTATAGGATATTGTCATCAATGATCATATAACTGTTCTCAAATATTTATGAATGATGGTACATTGCAAAGCTCCAAATAAAATGAAAGAAAACACAAATTTCAATATAAATCATTGCTACTAGCTACAGAATACACTAGGTACAGAATAAAAGAAAAACTTTGTGAAAGAAATTGCAAATTGGTTACACTGATATCATCTAGACCCCTGCTGACATGGCACAACTCATTCTTCAAGGTCACAACCTGTACTTTTTATTCTATGAGTATTTATTGATTAAAAGAAAGCATTGTCCTCACATCTCTATTTAGTCCTGCATTTCCAGATAATATAATAGTAAATAATGAGTGCACCTCACCTCACTAAGTTCTAAGAACATGATAGGGAAGAGAGGTAACACTCCAAAGAGTAGTGCTGCAGACTGAAGTGTGTTCCCCCAAGATTTTTGTATGTTGAAGCCCTCACTCTCAATGTGATGGTATCTGGAAGTGGGGCCTTAAGAAGGTATTAGGTTGATGAGGTCATGAGAGTGGGGCTTCTGTGAGGAGATGAGGTAGCCTTATAAGGAAAGATACAAGACCTTCCATTCTCTTCTCTCTCTCTCTCTCTCTCTCTCTCTCTCTCTCTCTCTCTCCTTTCCTCCCTCCCTGTCTCCCTCTCTCTCTTTTTCTGTCATCAAGGAGAGGCCATGTGAACACACAGTGAGATGGTGGTTGTCTCCAAGGTAGGGAGAGGAATCCCATCAGAACCCCACCATACTAGTACCCTGATCCCAGACTTCCAGTCTCCAGAGCTGCAAGAAAATAAATTTCTTTTGTTTCACTTTGTATATGATATTTTTTTATGGCATCTTGTGCTAAGACAGGTAGTATCATAAACCAATTAAGGCTGAGCAAATGTTCTGGGTCAACTCACTTTACTTACATAGGGATGAACTTATATAGATCTACACTCATTTACCAAACATATTTTAAAACTCATCAGATAATAGTAAATGCCCCAATAGGTTTCTGATAACACTAGTACAGGTCTTTAAATGCTAAGCTCTTTGGTAACTCCTGGATCACTCTATCAAGTCGAATAGCATAGATCCCATGTCATATATCAGAACTTTGTAAACGGTTCTTGGCCAAATTCTCAGTAGGTTCTTTAACCCAGGTTTCTGTATGAGACCCTAGAAATAGTTCACTTAACTTACACAAACCCACAGTAAGCATATATTTCAAAGAAGTTGTTACCAACATTCCTTTTTTTTCTAGTTTTCACACAGATATAAAAGAGACAAAGTCCCAGAGGTGTAGCAAGTCCATTAACTCTGCTTCTGTGGCCAACTGCATAGAATGGGATCTTCCCGACAGAGGGTATCTTCTATTATCACTCAATCCTCTGTCATCCTACTCTCCCACACCCATGGAAATAAATTTTTAAACCTAGATGCCTGTAACTGAGAGATACGCTCTAATCTTTGCTGCACCTCTTATCCTCATTTCCATCTCTTCTCACTTCTCCATAGTTCTATATTTAATAACCCTCTTGTAATATTTCTCCTCTTTCTTACCCATGTTCTGTCTGTATATATTTTAGATATGTGATACTGGAACACTGACTGTTACTCTAGACAACGGAGAGTCCCAGATTCTGAAACATAACTCTGGTCATTTACCTGACTAACAAAATGTGTTGGACTAATAATTACATTTCACATTGGCTAAGTTTTCCAACTATAAAAAGTTGATAATCTAGCATAGTGAAGCAGTGTACATAGTAGCATAGTACATACTAGCATAGTACAGTGATTAGAGCAAATGCTGCCAATATTCCAGTCTTGGTTCTGACCTCTCCATTTTTTATTATGTGTCTTTGGACAAGTTATTTATCTCAGCCTTACTCATCTATTAAATGAGAATAACACTTGTAGGTACCTCTTAGAATTTTTGGAGAATTTAAGGAGTTAATACATAAATAAAACTTAGAACAGTTCCTGGTACATAAGAAGCACTCAATTAAGTAATTTAGCTATTATTCTTAAGAACATCTCAGTCTTCTCCTCTAAATCTACACTGAGTAGATTTTAGGCATCATTTGATAATTCTGCTTCATTATTTGAAGTTACAAATTGTTGAATATGTACATTAAAGATGTCAGCACTTGTACAGAAGTCAAACAACATAAAAGCAAATGTCCTGCAATGTAGTCTTGTGACCTTGAAGAAAGAGAAATCTGGAACTAGAAATTATGGTGTTTTAACTTTTTTTTAAAAAAACTAAGGTGTGCCCATTCATGAAGCATTTTTATTCTTTAATTTCAGCATGTATAAAATGTGAAACATAGAAACTGGACAAGTTGAGAAACTATACAGCATGAGCTTTAAATTATGAACACTGGTCATATATACATAGATTTTGTTATTCTTTAAAATTAAAACACAATAGCTTATTTAATGTAAGTAATGTAAATGTAAGTAAATTTAATTTACTTACATAATGACATGTTGTTAGGGAGTTATGCTGTTATGTAATTATGCATAAATAATTAATCTGTTAACATTGCTTTTAAAACACCATATCACAACTTAGCTTTTTGTTAATATTTGGAGAAGCTGCATGGATTTAAGAGGGCAGATATTTGAAACCATTCTCCACCACCTACCAACTAGCACAAGCTCAAGCAACTTACTCAGTCCTTCTCTCCACCTCAGTTCCCTCACTGCAAAATGGAAAAATTGCTAAATCTCCTCACTGGATTGTGGTAAGAACTATACTATATAAAATGTGCAAAGCACCAGAATAGTCCCAGGCACCATAGTAAACACCCAAAAACTGTTAGCTTGAAATTGAAATATATTTATTTCTTATTTGTTATTTTTTCATTTTTTATTTAATCAGGTAATTTACACAAAAAATAGGTTAAGACACAATGGTTTGAGAACTTACTTGAAAATAAAAGTAAGAAGTAACCAAAACTTCTTTTGGTTATTTCCATGATCCCTGACTTCTTCCTGGGACCACTTGTCCCATTTCTGTTCATCCTGTCTCTCCAAAGAGATTCACTGAGTGTGTACTCTGGCTCAGTGTTGCAGGATAAAGTATTTGAGGACATAAGGGCTCAAGGTAGCAGATTCTTGGAATCCCTGAACTTTGAGTCTATCAATTTCCTTCCATAGATGGTCTGCAAATTTAAACAAGCTGAGAAGACAGATCTGAGATGGGGGAAAAAAGGATAGAGAATAGAGGAAAAATAGGCTTAAAATTAAGGCAGCATTACTTAAAGCTAAGGTTAAGAAGAGAAGAAAAATAAGAAAAAGAAAGAAGCTTACCAGCTCTGGCATCTTCTGGATTCTTCTGAACCACCACCCTCCAAGCATTCTCAGACTATTCAGCAGATTCAGGTTTATGTCTTGGTGCTAGAGACTGTGTTATCCTTCCCTTACTTTAGTTCTTCAGTCATCAGTTCACTCAATACACTGTTTGTAACAACTTCTCTGGGCTAAGCATTCATTCTATTAGACACTGGGACCAGGAAAATAGAGAGGTGGTTACCAAGATGAAAAAAGACATGATTTTTGACCTCAAAGAATTTGTAGTCTGGTGGAAGAAACTGATAAAGGCCCAGAAGCATTATAATAGAGTCTTGAGTTAATGAATATAAGTACTCGGGGCTCACATGAGGAGGAATGATGAATTCTGCCTGGGGAGTCAGGGACATTTTCACAGAGGATTTAACACTTGAGTAAGTCCCTAAGGACAGCTATGTACTCCCCAGCCTGAAATAAATTGTATTTTGCAGAGCGGGAGGCATGCAAAGGCATAATGTGTTTGGGAAGTAGTTGTTCACTGTAGCTGTAATAGAGGGAGTGTGGGTGGAGGCAGAAGATGTAGAGGAAGAGGTGGGGGTAGTTGAGAAATCATGTGCACAAATAGGTTTAATATGTCTCTTTCATCTTCTCCTCCTCTCCCCCGCCCCCCCCCCCCCCCCCCCAGCCTCCCTAGTATGACTAAATAAGTGATGCTTGGAATTTTCTGTTTCTGGTTCTGGGGAAGGCGGTGAATCCATGCAACTCTGAGAAAAAATGGCCCGGAGTGACCTGAGCATCTGGAAGGGCCATTTTCAGTCTTAAAGCTGGGACAGTTGAGTGGCTAGTGGTGTCAGCAAGTGACTCAGCTAGATTGGGTCTGTTATTAAATTTTATCATGTCACAGCCCAATGTATCATAAAACATAAAGTATTACTTAGAAATTATTGTCAGATGGAATTTCTGTAGTTGCTTTGTTGAAGATTACATGTATGCTGCATTGGTATAGATAGCCAGCGTCTGTGTGTGTGCGCATGTACATGTGCGTGTGTTAGTTTTTATAGCCTGTAGTCCCCAGGAGTCCTGAAGAACAAGCGTGCCCTTTTAATATTCTTATTCACTCATGTATCAGTATATTCAGAACAAGGGTATAATAGGGGCTTTTGTGCCCATGGAAGTGTCACAACAAGGATGGGGCAGGGCAGAAGAAGATGCTGAGAATCTACCAAGATGTGACCAGTTGTTTCTTCTCCGGTGACAAAAGTGTGGCCAGGGCTCAGCTCTCCTCTAGCCAATCCTCTTCCCAGCCCAGGCCTTCAGGTATGGTTGGAACAAATACTCCTTTCTCTTGTGTGTTCTAGTCTAGGTTGTGCAAAATCCTTCAATCTGGCAGAAAAAGGCAGTTCAACCCAGAGAATTCTTTGCCCATGTTTTCCTGGGACTCTCCCCAGTAACACTTCCTGGAAATTCTGCCTGCCAAGGCTATATGAGAACACTGAATAGCTTAGCAGAGAAGTAAACTGATATGAAAAGTGGACAGGGAGTTGCCAAAAGAGGTCTCTCTTGAATATAAGCATAAAAATGTAAGAAGGCACAGTTAACTAACTGGTTTGAGGAAATAACTCAATCTCTTGCTACCTGAAATTGCATTAAAATCAACACATTCATTTATACAGTATGAGGTGCTTATTAAATCTACTAGATGGTGATACGCCACAAAATAAACTTTCCATATTTCAATATGGTTTGCTTTTAAGGTATCAGAAACTAAAACTGAATACACTTTCCGTTGGCATCTTATAAAAAGTTCTTACAGGGGCGCCTGGGTGGCTCAGTCGGTTAAGCAGCCGACTTCGGCTCAGGTCATGATCTCGCGGTCCGTGAGTTCAAGCCCCGCGTCGGGCTCTGTGCTGACAGCCTGGAGCCTGTTTCAGATTCTGTGTCTCCCTCTCTCTGACCCTCCCCCGTTCATGCTCTGTCTCTCTCTGTCTCAAAAATAAACAAACGTTAAAAAAAAAAAAAAAAATTAAAAGTTCTTACAGAATCTCAGTCTAGTAGTTCAGCACCAGGAGCACCACTTTTGTGCAGTTCTCCTGAAAGCTCTCGGCAGTAAATCTCTAAAAATGTCCACTTAAGCAGTAGAGGTCATAAATACTTTGCAAGAGCAATAAAATAGAACAGAATTTTGGAAGTTATAATTTTAGTGGATATAACTGCACTATAAAAGAAAGGCCTCTGGGACCCAGAATAAATGTAAAACTCTGTCTAAGTGAGCTGCAGTGCTAACCCATCTGCAAGTGGTAAATTATCCCCAGTCCCAGGTGTGGTGCATTATCCTAAGGGTGTCCAGTGATTAAAGGTAAGAACGTGGCTAAAATCCAAGGGAGCACTGAACATTAATGATGGCTGGAAATTGTCGACAATTTCCCTGGAAGTTTGATTCGTCCCTATTTGCTCACATTAGCCAGGCCCAAAGTTCAGCGGATAGCCTATGATCAGTACAGATACTCCAGGGGGAGAGGCCCAGAGGGTGAAAAGAAGACTTTGGCTCTTCATTTGCCCCAGAAGGAGTTCACACAGGATGAAAGTAGAACCATAATCCCATTACCTATAAGCTCTTTAAGCTTCAGCAAAGAAAAGACACTTACTGAGGCCATTGTCCTAAAATTCAAATGGCGATTACAAAGCAACATGAAAATTTCCTTACATTTTTTCTTTTTCTGGTACATCACTTATTCTCACTAGTACACATTTGCATAAATGTTCTTTTACATTTAAATCTGTGTCAGGGTCTTAGAAACTCCCAGAGGGTCAAGGATATGTTTAATTGATTTTCCAAGCTCTTCTCCTGCCACGTACAATCATATGCACATAAAGAACATTGTGCATTGCTGAATGCAAGTGACTATTTCATGATTTTTTTGTAATGTTTGGGGTCAAAAAGTCCCCAACTTTTATACCTTTCCACCAAGTTCTTGAATTGCCCCCTATGCCCCAGTGTGGTTTTGACTGGTGCCATCTAGAAAACTGATGAGTACCATGTTGAATGAAGGTGGCAAGGATAAGAAAGTTACATCTGAAGAGCAGATGAAGGAAATTTTCATGCAAGGATGCCCAAGCTTCCAATTTTTAATCAGCATTTGATTGTGGTCTATTAAAATGCCAAATCACTTTGCAATATTGTGCTACGTCTTCACAGCTTAAAATAGTCACTGTGAAATAGTCATCCCACCCCATTTTCCCATCTGATAATAATAACACATTGTACCTTTTGCTGTTGCTTCTAATTTTGGGGGTTTTTATGATTGTGTAAGTGAAATGTCAACCTCCTGAATCTAAGGGTCACCTTCTAATTTATTTGGAAAATAAAAGAACAAGAGGGTTTGTTCCATGTCAACTCCTGAGTCATTGACTTGGCAGCTATTGTCTATATCTTGTGGTCATCTCAGCCTCACTTTCTGCATGGCCTTTGGTCACTGCTCTGTTCACTGCTGTTTACCACCTAGAACTTCAGTCTTCCTTGGTGGCACAGTGCCGATTCCAGAGGGCCACACTTTCCATCACTCATCTGTCACTTTGCTCTCATTAATACTTAATACAAAGTTTATGACTATTAAAGGTTTTGCTGCAGGTTTGGGGATTGTTGCCAAGTAAAAGTCTCTAGTTCTCTCTCAGAAAAAAAAATTGCCTGATACCTATGTGGATTGGTTTTACCCATAGCCTTCTCTTAATCTGGGAACTCCTGGGATGCAATGAACATCCCACAGGGCATTTTCCAAAGACTGATAGTGAGTCCAAAGTAAGCCTGTGACAACAGTAAGCAGGAGTTGCATTTAGGAGGAGGGCCTACAGAAAATAGATATGATGACTTCTATAGTTTGGTTACCATCTGGCCTTACAACCAGTGTGAAGTGAAACTAACCCAGGCTGCTGGGTAGACATGTGTTGTTTCTACATACCTAGTATCACTGTCCATAGTCTTGTAATAGTGTCTTGACTTTCCTTGGGGATCAACTCCACCCACTTTCATTCCAGGTGGTTTAGGTGGGGCTAGCCTAACTGCTGGAATCGGAGGTGAGCTCATGACCCAGATCTGAACAATTGGTATTGTGGTCTGGCCATAGTGATTGATTAATCACTCTTTGCTCTAATCAAAGTAATCTCAGGAATTTGTCTGGAACAACTAAGAAAGCATTTTGTTTCGGGAGTTTTTTTTAAGACTGCTAACAGAGAGGATGAAGTAAGTCTGAGCTTCCATCAGGCACCATAAAAGCAGAAAAATAACACTGAGATGTAAAGGTTGATGGGCTCTAATGATGGAATTTGAGCCTCTTGGATCCAGACATGGTTAAAGTTGGTACTTCTTGGAATCCCAAGATTTTTGTGTTAACTTAAGCCACTTTGAGTTGATTTCCTGTCACAATCCAAAGGTTCTTGAACAATATATTCTTGAATTTTTCCTATGGCACCAGGTCTCCAATGGATATCAGAAAAAACACAAATGTACACACACACACATTTATCCCTCCCAAGGATAAACAATAATTTTAAAAATACTGCAGTCTGAATCCACACTTAAAGAGAGAAGCACTTTTTGTGTGTGAATATAGCAATTACACAGATAGTTCTGTGAACAAGAACTATAATGCTTTGTATTATTATGTACAAAGTTTCAGCTTCCATCTCTTGTTTCTAGACAACTATACTAAGTCAGAGTGAAGCAAAAGAAAACAGCTCCATTAGATTTCCATAGCAAATAACAAAACTACATACTTCATTAGTTATATAAACATCTGGAATTGAAATTAAAATATTTGAAATTCAAAGTCAATTTAATAGTCAGGCATCTCCCTGTCTCAACTATATCTCTATAAACAGGAGTTCCTGGTATAGAATTTATTTCCTTGATCTGATTCCTTAGGTAAAGGAATGAGCGAGAGTTAGAGTAGGAGGCTGGTTCTTCCAGTAACATTTTTAATTTAGGCAGCTTCAACCAATGTTTATAAAGAATAAAAAATCTATTTATACTTTTCCAAATTCATTTATGAACTGTCTTAATACACATATTTCATCTCCATTTATGAGGGAAGAGTGGTTTATATTAAAAATAAACCAGTGGAGGAAGGAAAAGTTGAGAGATCACTATACTACTCTTAGAACAAATGGTATTTGTTGGGAAATCTTTATCATTGAGTTAGACATAATTAATTATGTTCAACTTGAAAGAAAATGATTTCCGAATTGTCTTACTTTATGTGGTGAGTATTTTTCTGAAGTCTAAATATTTCAGTAAATCAGAGTGTGAATATTCAAACTTCTATTAACTTTTTGCTGGTGTGATGTATCTCTGTGTGTGTATATGCCTGGTGAAGGCAAAAGAGGGAGGCAAAAGCCATTGTATTATCTTTCTATCTCTCCCTTGAAGAAGAATAAGGTTGGTGAACAAGAAATAGAATCCCTGTTTGGGTATCAGAAGAAATTACTTCCATTCCAAAAGACACCAGTCTATGTTTCACATTTATATAATACCAAATAACATGGACTTCTTTTCATGGTCAGTGATGATTAAGTGTACTACCTGCCTCCAGGATCCTGTCAGCAATATGGAAATATGCTTAGCTAATCAATAGTTGGTTCTCAGTCCAGGGTGCATTCTGATTCAACATATATATTTAGTTGTGTTTTTTTTTTTTTAGTATATCAAAATATCAAGGTACCAGGAACAATGAATTTTGTGTCTTCTTAAATACCCCTTCTGCTTTCTGGCATCCCTTTCTTTAATTCCTTTTAGCTAACCAAAAGTAGATTGACTTTTAATTTAATAAGAGTAAAATACACAGTTATTTACTTACTTTAGGCATTTTTTAACTGCCTGGCTCTTAATCTGTAGAAGATTGTTGACTTTAGCCTAACTTGTGATACCAACCATTCTTTGGGAGAAAAACTCTTCCCCTTCTCAGGTAAGCATGTCTGTTCCAGCCCATGAGTTGCTGTCTGTCTGATTTGACTACTCAGTGAAGACTATTTGTTCTTTCCCTAGGCCTTCCCACTTATAATAGGCCCATCATTGGCTCTTTTTTATCTCCTAGAGCAAAATCCAAACCTTTAGCATAATATATGAGAAACTCCATCATCCTGAATTCTGGTTTTAAGATTGAACCATCTATATTTCCCACCCAATTAGACTTCCATCTCACTGGTTTTAAATGTTGAGGAAATTCTTTATTTATATAAAATCATATACAAATGTGATAATTTTAACTTTTTAATGATTGTTGCCTAATAACATGTTTATTATTTTTCCTGCTAATGCATGAGATTCTGCTAATAGTTTTCCTCATGTTATACACATGTGCTTCTTAGAATAAACCCCACATAGACACAGAAGAAATTATTTCAATGTGATACATTCTGTTTTAAAATATTATAGAGTTTTCATTAAAATACTCATAAAGAAAGTTGAATTATATAATTTTTTAACCTTTTAATCTTGTGGTACTAAGGCTAAATATATTTCATAATGTGAATGGGATAGTAAAATGTTTCACTTTTCTATTTTTTCAAGTCCATGTACTATAAGGTACATTTATTCCGTAATAGGTTTTGGAGAAAAGTCTTTAGGAAATTGAGTTGAGATAATAATTTTAGAGATAAATTAATTTATTCTTAATGCATCAGTTTGGTAATTTGATATTCTTTAAAGGATCTATCTATAAAATTTTCACATTAGCCTATTTTTTTTTTAATTTTTTTTGATGTTTATTTATTTTTGAAAGAGAGACAGAGTGAGAGGCGGAGGGGCAGAGAGAGAAGGAGTCACAGAATCTGAAGCAGGCTCCAGGCTCCGAGCTGTCAGCACAGAGCCCAACATGGGGCTTGAACTCACGGAGTGTAAGATCATGACCTGAGCCGAAGTCGGACACTTAACCGACTGAGCCACCCAGGCACCCCTTAGCCTATTTTTTAACAAGAAGAATAGCATTTGCGTTTCCTTAATGATTGATTGGCACATCCATCTAATATGTGATAGTGTTTAAGAACACAGACTCCCAAAACCAGACCTCTTCCACTTACTATTGTCAGCTTAGGTAAGTGTTAAACTTTGTTTAAATATTAAATTTTCAAATGGGGATGATGGGAATAGTACTTTTGTTGCAAAGTTGCTGTGAAGATTATATGAATTAGAATACAAAAAACACTTAGAAATGCTTTGTGTGTACAGTCAATAAAGAAACAAGGGCCCTGAATGATACATTGGATCAGATGGACTTGACAGATATATTTAGAACTCTGCATCCCAAAGCAACAGAATATACTTTCTTCTCGAGTGCACATGGAACATTCTCCAAGATAGATCATATACTGGGTCACAAAACAGCCCTTCATAAGTTTACAAGAATTGAAATTATACCATGCATACTTTCAGACCACAATGCTATGAAGCTTGAAATCAACCACAGGAAAAAGTCTGGAAAACCTCCAAAAGCATGGAGGTTAAAGAACACCCTACTAACGAATGAGTGGGTCAACCAGGCGATTAGAGAAGAAATTAAAAAATATATGGAAACAAACGAAAATGAAAATACAACAATCCAAACGCTTTGGGACGCAGCGAAGGCAGTCCTGAGAGGAAAATACATTGCAATCCAGGCCTATCTCAAGAAACAAGAAAAATCCCAAATACAAAATCTAACAGCACACCTAAAGGAAATAGAAGCAGAACAGCAAAGGCAGCCTAAACCCAGCAGAAGAAGAGAAATAATAAAGATCAGAGCAGAAATAAACAATATAGAATCTAAAAAAACTGTAGAGCAGATCAACGAAACCAAGAGTTGGTTTTTTGAAAAAATAAACAAAATTGACAAACCTCTAGCCAGGCTTCTCAAAAAGAAAAGGGAGATGACCCAAATAGATAAAATCATGAAGGAAAATGGAATTATTACAACCATTCCCTCAGAGATACAAACAATTATCAGGGAATACTATGAAAAATTATATGCCAACAAATTGGACAACGTGGAAGAAATGGACAAATTCCTAAACACCCACACTCTTCCAAAACTCAATCAGGAGGAAATAGAAAGCTTGAACAGACCCATAACCAGCGAAGAAATTGAATCGGTTATCAAAAATCTCCCAACAAATAAGAGTCCAGGACCAGATGGCTTCCCAGGGGAGTTCTACCAGACGTTTAAAGCAGAGATAATACCTATCCTTCTCAAGCTATTCCAAGAAATAGAAAGGGAAGGAAAACTTCCAGACTCATTCTATGAAGCCAGTATTACTTTGATTCCTAAACCAATGGAATAGAATAGAAACCCCAGAACTAGACCCACAAACGTATGGCCAACTCATCTTTGACAAAGCAGGAAAGAACATCCAATGGATAAAAGACAGTCTCTTTAACAAATGGTGCTGGGAGAACTGGACAGCAACATGCAGAAGGTTGAAACTAGACCACTTTCTCACACCATTCACAAAATATAAACTCAAAATGGATAAAGGACCTGAATGTGAGACAAGAAACCATCAAAACCCTAGAGGAGAAAGCAGGAAAAGACCTCTCTGACCTCAGCCGTAGCAATCTCTTACTCAACACATCCCCAAAGGCAAGGGAATTAAAAGCAAAAATGAATTGCTTGGACCTTATGAAGATAAAAAGCTTCTGCGCAGCAAAGGAAACAACCAACAAAACTCAAAGGCAACCAACGGAATGGGAAAAGATATTTGCAAATGACACATCGGACAAAGGGCTAGTATCCAAAATCTATAAAGAGCTCACCAAACTCCACACCCGAAAAACAAATAACCCAGTGAAGAAATGGGCAGAAAACATGAATAGACACTTCTCTAAAGAAGACATCCGGATGGCCAACAGGCACATGAAAAGATGTTCAACGTCGCTCCTTATCAGGGAAATACAAATCAAAACCACACTCAGATATCACCTCACGCCAGTCAGAGTGGCCAAAATGAACAAATCAGGAGACTATAGATGCTAGAGAGGATGTGGAGAAACGGGAACCCTCTTGCACTGTTGGTGGGAATGCAAACTGGTGCAGCCGCTCTGGAAAGCAGTGTGGAGGTTCCTCAGAAAATTAAAAATAGACCTACCCTATGACCCAGCAATAGCATTGCTAGGCATTTACCCAAGGGATACAGGAGTACTGATGCATAGGGGCACTTGTACCTCAATGTTTATGGCAGCAGTCTCAACAATAGCCAAATTATGGAAAGAGCCTAAATGTCCATCAACTGATGAATGGATAAAGAAATTGTGGTTTATATACACAATGGAGTACTACGTGGCAATGAGAAAGAATGAAATATGGCCTTTTGTAGCAACGTGGATGGAACTGGAGAGTGTGATGCTAAGTGAAATAAGCCATAGAGAGAAAGACAGATACCATATGGTTTCACTCTTATGTGGATCCTGAGAAACGTAACAGAAACCCATGGGGGAGGGGAAGGAAAAAAAAAAAAAAGATGTTAGAGTGGGAGAGAGCCAAAGCATAAGAGACTGTTAAAAACTGAGAACAAACTGAGGGTTGATGGGGGGTGGGAGGGAGAGGAGGGTGGGTGATGGGTATTGAGGAGGGAACCTTTTGGGATGAGCACTGGGTGTTGTATGGAAACCAATGTGACAATAAATTTCATATATTGGAAGAAAAAAAAAAAAAAAGAAATGCTTTGTGTGTAGAAATTGCCATCAATTTCTTTATCCACCGATTGCCTAACAAGCACCTCAAACTTAAAAGGTCCAAAGAGAATCTTGGTCTACTATTGATCACCCAAATCTGCTCCTCCTTCTATAATCTCCTTCTAAGTAAAATGTACTACATTTGCACAAAGTTATTTTGTTCAAAAAAAAAACTACTAGCTATCACTGATTCCTCTCTTTCCCTTATCTCTCATATCTAATTCATCAGCACATCTTATCATCTTTAAATTTAAATATCTTCTAAACTGGACAACTTCTCACCACTTCCATTATTGCTGTACAAGTCCAAAGTATCATCTCCTTGACTACTGCCATGGACTCTTTGATGATCTCTTTGGCCCTACTCATATTCTACCTCATTCTGTTCTTTGAACACCAGCTAGTATCTCCTCCTTAAAAGACAAATCGGATCAAATTATCTCCCCGTTAAAAATTGTGTAGGTCTTCCAATAAAAATTAGAATAAAATCCAAATTCTTATCCTGACCTTAAAATCCTCCATACCCTGGATTCTGTGTCATCCTGACCTCACCCCCTATCAGGTCCTGCATGCTTCATGCAAGGGTCTTCTTACTAGTAAGTGTCTTCAAAACAGGCTAAACTGTTTTGTTTTTTGTTTTTTGTTTTTGTTTTTGTTTTTTTATCGTGGAAGTGTTAAGATGTGAGGGGAAAGGAGGTGTTCTATCGTTCTATGATTAGGTCTCAATCTTTCAGTGAGCCTGTGTTCCAGAACTCTGAATTTCACCTGTGCTTCTCAGTTTTTCTTTTCTCCCCTTAGGTGGGACTGGATAGCTTGAGGGGGCTGGAGTTGTGTATTTCCCTTTCCCAACATGGAAGATTTGGAGGGAACTGGACTGGGTGTTTTCCTTTTCCCACATAAAAGGTTATTGCTGACCAGAATCAGTCATTTCTCTTCCCCCAGATTGATCAGGTTCTGATAAAACCCCACCAGGTTGGACTGTGGTAAAATGGTTTTTCCTGAGGGACTGCTGTGTTAAGAAGAACACAGTGATATACCATACATATTTCCAAATGGTTCCTTTCCCCCTTTTCCTGCTGGAAACATGAGTAGATCTCTACCAGGTCCTGGAGGTAAAACTAACAAAAGTGTGGGAGCCCTCTGTTGACTGGGTCCTCATGATTTTTTAACTCTCAGAGTTGTCCACACTGAGCCTCCAATTTGTCAATTACACTTCAAGTTTTCCTATCATAGCATGTATTCCTGTGGAGGTTTCTGCTCTGGTAAATTGAGATTCTCAGTATCCTCCGTCTGTCTCTTCAATTTTGGGAGCAGCACTTTGCCCTATGATCTCATTTCTTGGACAGATCTGAGTTGTTGATTCTTTAGTTTTTTCAGTTTTATACTTGTTAAGATGAGTGGCAACTTCTATTCCTCTTACATTGTGGACTGGAAACTGGAATTCCCCTTCATTGACTGTGTGTAGAAATAGCTTTTTCCAAATTTGAATTTATTTTAGTTCTTTGTACAACTTACAAAGAGTGGGAAAGAGCTATAGTAGAAAAATGTTATTAATCATTGAAAACATAAAAGCATTTAAAGGATTGGACTGAGTTGGTTTTTAACTCCAGCTGTAGAAATATTGGGCACACAGAGGATCTTCCAAAGGATATTTAAATTCTATAACCATATATTTGAACAGTGGACTTACAAACTATTACAATGATATTTACATAGCACTTATCACTGGTTTAAGTGAGAGATTTATAACAGCAGGTTACTTATAATCCCCATAATATGGATAAAGAAACCTGGACATAGGAAAATTTAGTAACCATCCAAGGTCACCCTCTGATCAACTGCTGTGTACATCTGAATATTAATACTGCTGAACATCTGAATATTAATACTCTGTTTCTTCCATGAAAATAGAGTCAGAAATATACCTTTGTTTATTGCTTCCCCACACAATTTATCTCCTACTGATAGGTGCAAGATGAATTTGGACACGTGGAAGCAAAGTTTAAGTATCTCACACCTCAAGCATATTTCTTACATATTTCATAAACACAGCCAACATTGGAAACCCCTCAACTACCAGATTCATCAACATATTCATTCAAGGGATGTAAAGAAAAGTGTTGAATACACGGTTAAACTCTATAATAAAGGGTAAGTTATCTTAATTATTTCATAAAAGGTAATTTGAATGAATACACATATGTCTATACCTGTTTATATTGATAGCCATGCCCAGGATATCACATTAAAACAGTTCCTAAATGAGAGCAGGGATCCAAAGCATTTTGAGGGCCTGGTAATCCTCCTATAGAGTTGTAAATGAGAAATAAGCCCCACAAGTTCCTCAATGTTGGTTGACAACAACAACAACAACAACAAGAAATACACACAGTTGAGTCTCCTCCTGTTGCTAAGGATTTTATTTAATTCAGTCCTTTTGTCATGAAATAGAATCCGTTCACAACACAGGGCAGAGAAGAGGTGTTGGAAGGAATGCTTTTACCTTTGCCAAAGTAATAAAGTTACCACTGAGACAGGAATGATTCCTTGCTCAAAAATGCTTGCTTTACACATCATTAGATACTCTCCAATAATCACTGGAGATATTGATAGTGAAATAATGATAGTGAAATGATATGGGAGAATACCCAAAGAACCTAGATAGTATAGTGGAAAGACAACTCAATGGCTCAAAATCTATAGGTTAGTGTAAGAATATCTGACTTTAAAAGGACAGACATAACTTTAAAATGCATATTATTTTAAAGTACTCATCTCCTTTTATTGTAACTGCATTTGCATCAATGTCTGTCTCCCTCCAGAGACCTTTTTAACAGCTTGGATCAAGGTTTGTTTATCTTCGATCCCTCAATTTCCAATAAGTTGTGTGCCCTCAAATTTGTAAACACAAAAATGTATAAATAAGTAAATGAAGGAATACCTGCATTTGTAAGTTTAGGAAGTATTTTTTCTCCTTTCTCTGGAAAAAATTATGGGCATTTCTGAATAGTTTTTGGAATTTTTTACTCTTTTATCAAATACATAGAAGAGATGCCACCATTCCTTAGAAACATCACAAGTAGTTGATAGAATAAAATATAACTACTTAAAATTATTTTAGATGATTGGGACATGATAGGAAGAAAGCATTGGTATTATAGAAAAGGAAAACAAATGTTGACAATTGATATTGAAGTTGCTTTTTTTCCCCCAGCACAATTACATGAATCCATGAATTTACTATTGCTTACTACTCTCAAGGAAATACAAATTAGTTAAGGCTAATAAAACCAACATTCAGCTTCATGTTTGTGGGTTGAGTTGCTACATGGAATCAGAACGTATTTTCTGAGGCATAATATTTTTATAGTGAAGCAGCCAAAATAACACAAATGCATAGTACGAGCTGCAAGCATTCTGGCCCTTCCAGGAATTTCTGTGGCTTGGCATTGATAAATGTAGGTGAGATATAGGTTGCAGTTAGGATCAAATTACAACAAACACTGAGTTTTCCAAAAATATAAGAGTTGCTAAAATGGCTTTCCTATTACCTTGGGAGAGGATGCCTGTCCATCAACAAGCTAGGACTTTAAAGCAGTTCTCACAATTGAATCTTTTGAATGGGCAAAAATCCGAGCCCAGTCAAAATAAAAACAATAATAAAAGACCTTTCCCTCACATTTCCACAATAGCCTTGTGTGGCAAACACTAATATACGGTGTGACTTTCTTTTCCCCTTCTTTCTTCTTATTTCTTAATTGGGCATTCTTGCTGGTCACTGAATTTAAAAGAATTAGGTGATCCCTTAATTTCAGAGACTAGTGTGTATATTTCTTCTACAGAATTATTCTCATTACTTTCTAGGCCTACCTAGTAATTATTTTTATCACTTATGTGATTTCCTAATGCATAGGTCATCATTCATAAGCAAGCAATTTGTCCATGGGGTTTTTTTCCTTTGTATTTTTTTTCCCATCGATTTCTCCCTAATTTGGTTACATGAAGTAACAACATAATGTAGCCTGGAAAACACAGAGTTTGGTATGCACAGTACCTTGTGGTTATTAATAAGATATCTAAACATAAGATACTCCTTAAGATTAAAGAAAAATAGGGGGCACCTGGGTGGCTCAGTGGGTTTAGTGTCCGACTTCGGCTCAGGTCATGATCCCCCAGTTTGTGGGTTCAAGCCCCACGTTGGTCTGTGCTGACAGCTCAGAGCTTGGAGCCTGCTTCAGATTCTGTGTCTCCCTCCCTCTCTGCCCCTCCCTGGCTCGTGGTCTGTCTGTCTGTCTGTCTGTCTCTCTCTCAAAAATAAATAAACATTAAAAAAAAAGATTTTTAAAAATTTTTTAATGTTTTTATTTATTTTTGAGACAGAGAGACACAGAGCATGAGAAGGGGAGGGGCAGAGAGAGAGGGAGACACAGAATCGGAAGCAGGCTTCAGGCTCTGAACTGTCAGCACAGAGCCTGACGCAGGGCTTGAACTCACAGACTGTGAGATCATGACCTGAGATGAAGTCAGACACTTAACCCACTGAGCCACCCAGGCACCCCTAAAAAAAAAATAAAGAAAAATAGAGTCTCTGATTTTTTTTAATATACTCATATGATTTTAATTGTTTTTATGGTATAATAAATGTGAAATATATTCTATAGTTCTCCAATACCATTACTATAACCATACTAGATTTTCAGCTCTTCTTTGTGATTGATAGTGAAATTTGTGTTTTGAAATAATGTGGCTTTTCTGAAGTTGATATGTCTTAACATTTACCATTTCTCATATGGGCCAATTTTTCAGTATTCTGAGAATATATCTTGATAATAAGCATTTATGTGGGTTTTGACATAGCAACGAACACTCTTGTTTCATTTCAAACAATGAACCAAATATTACGGGGCCCATACATTTGGATCGTATAAATTTAAACTGTGCCTTACTTAGTTCTACTTCATAAGAAAAACATTTTAAAACAGTGCTGAAAATGACAGTAAAACTTTTAGATTATTCTCACAGAATGAAGCCCTCAACATATCATCAATCATTTTCTTTTGTTTCACTTCTCTATGATGTTCCTTCATACCACTTTCAAGAGCTCCCTGTGGATATTTTGACCTTAAGACAACTGCCACCATTCTTATAACTACACAAAAAGACATTTATTACAGTCAGATCAATGCAAAACTGATGCAGTTAAACCATTTTCTAATTAGCTCCCTTTCCAATTAATCTCTGATGAATGCTTTCCACTAATTCAAAGGTTCCAACCAAGTGATGTTTTGTTCTTTTGTTTTTATTTTGACAAGAACAGACTGAATTTCTCATTGCCCAGGAATACACTTGCAACCATCACAATTATTTATATTTGCATTGGTAAATATTTCAGCCCTCCAGAACATTTAGTAATAAAGGAACTCTCATGTTGGAAACAGTAGAAAGACAGTTACCACATACTCTCATTTCAGCTTTTGTATTGAATATTTTCATCAGCAGTGTAGAAAATGGTATAAGTTGATTGTGATCAAATTGAAAATGTGAATCAAATGGCACAGGATAGAATTAGGCAATGAAACAGCTTTCTAACATCCACATCATTTATGGGCCCTATGAAGTCTGATGTACTCAAATGATTCATTACCTCCTGATACTGGAATCAAGCACTTGGGTTCTGAAGTTAGGAAAGAGTCTGGGTAGCTCAGACATAGTTTTGACAATGCCAAAACAAGCTTGGAAAAGGAAACAGCTTAACCAAGGATTTGGCAGCATAAAAACCCAACAAATATGTTAATTGATGTTTGTTTTAATATTGAATATAGTCAAATCCTTTTTATGTAAAACCAACCCATTAAAGAAGACACCCTCTGAAGGAGAACAGTTGAGCAATAGAGGTCAAAGTGTCAACTGAGCCATTCTTTGTTAGAAGTAACAAAAAGAGGCTGAAACTTTTTGATGAGGTTTCAAAATGAGATGGAAGGGAGAAGTATATGAAAACTATGCTTCCCTTCAGATTGTACATGTCGGCACTGGTTACCGTTCATAGGGTAAAGAGAAATTTTCCTCACCAAATTTTGACGCTCAAAGACTGGAAAACATGAATGTATTAGCCAAACATTTGCAAAAGGCCTCTAAAAGATTAAAATATTAACATTTTATTTTAACAATGAGGACCATACAGTTGTGAAATGTTATGCACTGAGATTCAAAACTTTGGTTTTGGGAATTCATCTGCATTGAAATGTATTCTAAATCAACCTTGTGTTTTTCTTAAAATTTTCTGTGGTTTATAATTACTAACATGTTGCAAGATGTATCAATTCAGTTGATAAAACCATGGCAGATATAGGCACTCTGCTAATTCCTAAACATATCCAATTTACTGAGAACAAACATAAAAAAAAACAAAAAAATTATGTTTGATACATGACTGGCTATCACTCATTCTATTGTTAAGTCCCACTAATCAATGCCTCCTGATAAAACCAGATGAAAGTTACATATCAGAAAACACACCTCAAGGCTAATAGCACTTTCACTTAGCTAGAAATGAGGTGGAATATAATTATGATGATAATAATACTAATCATGAATGGAGAACCTACTGAATACCTGGCTCACAATATGGCAATTTGGATATTCTCTTCTATTTAATTACTAAACAAATCTTAAAGCCAATGTTATCATTCCCATCTTATAGATAAGCACACTTGTTAACTAGCCTGTCCAAAAATAATCACACAATAAATGTGAAGCTGAAACCCAGATCTAAATCTGACTGTACTGAAAGCCTATAGTCTTTTCACTCAGCAATCCTGCCTAAAAAAATAATAATGAAGTGAAACACCAGGGCTACAGAGAATATGATAGCTCTGCTCAAGCCCATGTTGTGATTTCATGCTTTGAGGTCATATTCATCCATTCCCACTCCACTCCAAACACAGCAGTTATAAAAAAGCAATTTTGGGGAAAACAATTAAATAATAGAACCAACTTAGAGAAAATTCAGACAGAGATCCCCATGGCCCTGAAGTGGAAGAGAAACCACCAAGGACTAGTGGGTATGTGTGTGTGTACATGGAGGTAGGGGTAGGGTAGGTATGATAGTCATTTGTTTGCACTCAAATCTATTCCCTGCCTTTCTTCTGTCTATCCTGCAGGTAGCCACACTTCCCAGGCTCCCTTGACAGCTGGCTTTGGCTAGGTTGGGCCAATGAGAAGCAATGACAAGAAACTGGAAAACAGGAGAAAGGAAAAACTAGAGTGTCTGGCCGCCTATCTCTGCCTCACTGGCATCTGGCAGTGACTGTGCCTCTCTAGTGGTTCATGGTCCTGACAGACCCATTCCCTCCATGGTTCCAGCTCTCCCTACCCTCACCTGAGGCTGGTTCTGGTTTCTGTCTAGTGGCACTAGTGGCTAGTCTTTGATAACAGCAGCTACAACAACTTAAGACATGGTGTTGAAGCAGAAGTCCCAGGATGGAGGAGGGAGTAGGAGGAAACTACAAGCAAGAAAGGGATAGACAAAGAGAGATAGAGAGACAGACATAGAGAGGGAGGAGAGAGAAACAATCTTACCCAGATAAGAATCAAAAGTAAAATTTCAAACTAATTAGAATTAAATAATCCTAAGAAAGGCCACCTGCAATTTCAGGATGTTAATACACTAGATATAAAATGCGGAAAAAATAAAACAATCTCAAAAAAAATGATTACAATAAGATTGCAAAACTAGAACTAATGGTTATGAAAAATAATTGTTAGCAACAATAGATATCATAGATGTCATTTCCCCCAAATCCTGAAATATCAGGACTACAAAATACATAAAATAAAACAAATGTAATGACCATGTTTGACTCCACTCCAGGGAGTGGATCCAAACAAATTTAGCATACTATGATTTCTCTCCTTCCAATTTTTCCATACAGCAGGTCAATTCATTAGGTCACTGAAAGCAATCAACTCATTTTGGTGGATTCTCCAGTCTACTTATTTAACCAAACCAAATGTGGTGTGAGTACATTTTTTAGATTTTAAATAGCCATGGGTGGCATTTCATGGCTTCTGCTTTGAAATATGTGCAAGTAGAAATCAACTCAGCTCTGTTTTAAGTTGCCAACCTTTGCCAACTTGCTATTAATTTATTCATATACTGTAGAGGATGATGGGCTGATCTATCATCTATCTATCTATTATCTATCTATCTATCTATCTATCTATCTATCTATCTATCTATCTATGTCTTAAGTCCATCCTGGAACTGTCTACTGGTACCAGTGTGGCCAGCCTCTGTGCCCAAAGGCTTAACTATCTATTTACACAAAAGTCCTGGTTTGCATCCTCAATTTTCGCAATAAACATATAGACTCTATCATTTACTTCACTTTAGTAAATAAAGTGCATTTCTACTGTTCAACAATACAGAATACCTGGATTGCAAGCCTATGTCAGAGAATAAATATTCAACTATTTGTTGCCATATATTTATCAAAAACTCTATTGAGAGAAAATATATTTATGGAAGGAAATATCAATGAAAAATAATTCTCTAGTCTAACTGGTTTACTTAGTTCACCCTTCACCACCAGAAAGCCATATACACTAGAGTATGTTATCTTAGCTCCCTAAAGACCTATTCCTACTGAATCATACTTTGGTGTTATACCCCAGACTTATACTAAAGGCTGCTTTGAGAAAAACAGAATGACTTTTAAAAATTGGTTAGGATAGGGTAAACTACTTTAACAAATAGACCCAAACATCTGTAAGTGTCTCAAACACAGCAGAAGCTTATTTCTCACTCAGATACAGTCCAGTCTGGGTGCACAGTTCTCATCCACGGGATGATTTGGGAATATTTTGTGGCTCTGTCATGCCCTAGTTCTTCATCACTATATGCATCCAATGGTAGAAGATGTTGGAGAGCCTGGTTAAAAGCCTTAGCCAGAAAACAGCACTCATAATCTTATGCTCACTTTCCATTAGTAGGAATTAGGTGAGTGGTCATACCTCATTGCAAGGAGTGCTGGGATATGTGATTCCAAGCTAGGCAACATCTTCCCACTGATGATTCTAATTGTAGAAAAGCAGGATAGAATTTGGACAAATGTACACTCTGTCACACTTTTAATTTTTTTTAATGTTTATTTTGGAGCAAGAGAGAGAGAGAGAAAAAGACAGAGAATGAGTGGGGGAGGGGCAGAGAGAGAGGGAGACACAGAATCGGAAGCAGGCTCCAGGCTCTGAGCTCTCAGCATAGAGCCTGTCGCAGGGCTTGAACTCACAAACTGCAAGATCATGACCTGAACTGAAGTAGGACGTTCAATCGACTGAGCCACCCAGGCGCTGCTCTGCCACACGCTTATCTGTTCTAACCACAGGAATGTATAGAGCCAACACTGATTATGACTATGAAAAAATAAATGTGTAAAGTTTCTTTCAAATGTAAGACAGAGTAAGCTTTTCTTTCCTTAATAAACTTGTATACTTTTCCTTTTGAATGATATAAATCATGTAAATGATCATGATTTTGTTGGTTGGTTGTTCAATTACTATTTCCTTACTTTTCCGTTTGCTTTGGCTTAAGGGAAGTTTAAATCAAATTAAGATTAAAATTTAATAACTGCAGGATCTTAAGACTTGCATAAAAGAAAAATAAAATTCATGTGTTTATTGTATAGGTAATACACGAACATGGTAAAGCAGTCAAAAGGACAAAATGATGTCAACATTTTGATACCTCTTCCCAGAGTTAGCAACTTTTATAAGGTTCTTTAGAACAATCCCAAAGCTATTCCCTACCTCTAGAATCATATACAGCTTGATTTTTTTTTTCATTTTCCTAAACATCTGTCTAAATACACATATCTTACATGTTTCTTGTTAATTTTATTCCTAATTACTTTATCTTTGTAGCTGTTTTAAGCAGGGTCATGAGGCCTTTTTTCTACTACGTATTCTAGTTGTTTATTATATGATAGGTGAATGCTACTAGTTTTTCATCTGAGTTTCAAGGTTTACACGTATACAGTGCTATCAAACCTTCTATAATAGTTATGACTTTAATCTTGTCTTAACAATTGTATTCATATTATTCTAGTTCCTCTAGAACAACCTTAAATAATAGCTGTGGTAACATGCTTGTCTTTTTCCCATGTAACTGGGAATGTTTCTGAGAGCTCCCCTTTTAGCATTTCTTCATTGGATTAAGATTTTTTTTCCTTTTTATGATAGAAATTAATTTATATTCAGTAATTTTAAATTCATTTTTAGTGCTATTTCCTGTCAGGTTTAGTTACAAAAGCTATGTTAAGTTGATTAAACAATTCAGAGACTTAGTTTATTTTTCTGTTCTTCTAGAGCACTCAAATAAATTAGAGTTTTCTGCACCATCCACTAAGAAATAATCTCGGCTTAATGCGTTAGGGTGGAGAGGGAAGTTAAACAATACAAATTATTTCCTAGCTCTTATGACAATTGAACTATTTACTTTTGGGGAGTAGATGTTTTGGAAATAGATCTTTTCCTAGAAAATCTCCCATTCAAAAAAAAAATCTCCCATTCTATCAAGACGTGCAAAATTATCTGAATAAGGTTAAGTAACATCATATGGTCCTTTTAGACTTCTCCCAATCTATAGTTATTTCCCTTTTCCAATTCTTATTTGTGTATTTGTGCTTTCTCCTCTTGTTTTCCTTTGATGGATGAGGTTATCTGCTTACCTAACTTTTTAATAACTTGCTCTTGGATTCATTCAGTAGGTCTATATTTTTTCCACTTTCCAATTTATTAATTTTTGCTTTTACTACTATGTTGCTTCTTTTCTTAGGATTATTTTGTTGTTGTTGTTGTTGTTGTTGTTGTTGTTGTTTTAAATTTTTTCGTTTGTTTGCCCATAGTTTTTTTAATGGCACTTTTTCATTGTCATAAAGGGAAAGGTATTGAGGATGTAGAAAGGAAGATCCATGCATACAAGGGAACACAGCATCGCTTTAGATCTGAGGTCTTTATTTCCTTTTCAGGGATTATAAAGCCTGGCCTGCTGCTTGCTCTGGAATTCCTATTCTCTCTCTGGGGTCCAACTCCACCCCCATCTATGCCTCCTCCATTGCCTTCTTCAGACACAGGACCTTCCTCTTTCTGGTATCTGTCACCTCTCAGCCGCCTGCTTCTGGGCTTACAGGAGCTGATGGATACCCTGGGACCAACTGACCATTTTTGTCATATGGCTGGTGCTGTTTCAGATGCCTTTTTAAATTTTATTGTCAAAGTGTAATTGATATACCTTGCTGTATTAGTTTTAGGTGCACAACATATTGATTTGATAATTCTATACATTATGCAATGCTCACCATGGTAAGTGTAGTTACAATCTGTCACCATACCACGTTATTACAATATTATTGATATTTGTTGTTCCTTTCTACCTCCTTGACATGAATACTCACATTACTTTTTTTATTATTTCTTCTTTATTAATATAAAGGCTGAGAATTTTTCCAAATGAAATGTGTAGCTATATTTCATACATTCTCATACAAGTGCTTTCATGTCATTTTCCAGGTATTTTTCACTTTGGATTTGATTTTCTCTTGGTTAAGAAAGGATTCTGTTTGCTTTTAATTTGTAAGTAGAAACATTTGTCACTTTCCAACTTGGCTGTTATTTCTGTTTGTGTTACATTGTGATCAGAGAGTTTTTCTGTGTTATTTCTCCTGTTTCGGATGTATTGAGATATTTTCAAGGTCCTATATGTAATTAAATCTTGTGAATGGTGAGTGTACTTGTAATAAAGGCATACAACTTATTTCCAAGGTAATACAGAGTTTGTCAAGTCAGCATTATCTTATCCTTTGTTTTGTTTTATTTAGGGCTTCAGTGCTCTTAGAACTCTTTCTCTAAAATATTTAAGAGAAATGGGCTAAGAGAAACAAATAAAAATAAGTCATCAGTGTTTTCGGTGTATTTTCGTATGTTTTTGAGTTTGTTTTTGCTTTAAGAATGTCAATGCTATGTTTTTGGCAAGTAGATATTCACAGATGTCATATTTTCACTACAGAGTGTGCTCTGTCATCATTAAGGAGTCTTCTATGTTTCATTTAGTGTTTGTGTGCCAGTTTCAACTGATATAATGATATGTGTCCTTGTATTTTATTTTCATTTTAGTATATTCTTTTCTATCATTCAATTTTCAATCTTTCTGAGTCACATTGTGTTAAATAAATTTCTTGTTTTTACTGGTTTTGCTTTGTGAGCCAATTTGAGAATACTTTTCTCTTAATAGGTGGGTCTACTTTGCTTGCATTTGTTAATACGACTTTTACATTTGCTGGGTCATCATACTTTATATTCTGTTTTCTGTTTTCTAGTATAGTTTAAACTTCCCAATGTTTTATAATTTTGATCAAGTTGTATTTTCTTTGGCTCTGGTATTTTATTTATTTGTACTTTGTTGGGTATGTTGTTAAACACTGCTTAAAATACATTGTGGTACAAGGTGGAGAAAAATAGATATTTACAGAGATAGATGTGATATTCTGTTTTCTGTTTTATCATATATTTTAAACTTTCCAATGTTTTATCATTTTGATCAAGTTGTATTTTCTTTGGATAATATTTCTCTTATGGTAAAATTCTTTAAAAGATATTTCAAAATGTGCTTTTAGAAATACCAGCTCTGACTCTATTTTTTTTTGTCTCAAATAATCACCCAAAATAACAAAATTAAAAGTCAAAACCATAACCTTGACATTACAAGTGAATCTGATTTGGAAATCCTCACATACACAAGTTCAGAAACACAAAAATTCTGTAACCCCATTGAATTTTATCAGATTAGTGACCCTTTGTGATGATTTTGACATTTGCCCATTCAGAAGTCACCCTGACTATTCATGTAATCTGCATAAATGCTTCTGGTGACTTTTAAGTACAACTGACAGAGGCACCTGATGATCACCATGATGAGAACACATTATTGCGTCTGTTATGCAATGGAAGCAGGTGGCTTTGGACCTGGAAAGAAATAGGGTGGGAGGTCCTCAGTCATTTAGAATTAGTCATGGGGCTGCAAGAGGAGGCTACATGTATCACAACATGAAAATAAAATAGCAAATGTTCCTCACACAATGAAGAAATGAGAAGATGGGCCAGAGCGTGAAATGTAACGTGAGCTTAGCTGGTGTCTGAGCTAGTACGTCATCCCTTTGTCCTTTGTTGTACCTCAAAATAGAAAACAAAGGCCACCGGCACCTCCTGTGCAACAATCTAAATCTACATTAATTTACAATCTCAGTTCCCTTGTCACCTAGGTACCTCAGGGGCATAAGTCATCGTGGTAATGTTACTGTAAATAACAGCTCACTGGGCTGTTGTTGATTCATTAACTTCTCACTGTTTCTAACAACACTCCATTTCATGACACAGGGGATCTCCACAGGCATAAATAAAAAGGCTATAAGTATCTTTAGCAGCACACCTCGCTGTATATTAAATATAAGGTAAAGCTGTTCTTTTAGATAAGAATAATATTAAAATTAAACTAAATTAAATTAAATTAAACTAATTGCATATAACAACTAGAAAAGCTATTATATCTCTAAATTAATATGTATACAAGAAAAACATATACTTTAGGAGACACAAGATACTTCTATTGAATTAAAAATTGAAATTCAGGGGGCACCTGGGTGGCGCAGTCGGTTAAGCGTCCGACTTCAGCCAGGTCACGATCTCACGGTCCGTGAGTTCGAGCCCCGCGTCGGGCTCTGGGCTGATGGCTCGGAGCCTGGAGCCTGTTTCCGATTCTGTGTCTCCCTCTCTCTCTGTCCCTCCCCCGTTCATGCTCTGTCTCTCTCTGTCCCAAAAATAAAAAAAATAAACGTTGAAAAAAAAAAATTAAAAAAAAAAAAAAAAATTGAAATTCAGGGGATCCGGGGTGGCTCAGTCAGTTAAGTGCCTGACTTCAGCTCAGGTCATGATTTCAGTCTGTGAGTTCAAGCCCCACATTGGGTTCTGTGCTGACAGCTCAGAGCCTGGAGCCTGCTTCAGACATGTGTCTCCCTCCCTCTCTGTCTCTCCCCTACTCATGCTCTGTCTCTCTCTCTCTCTCTCTCTCAAAAAATAAATAAACATTAAAATTTTATTTAAACAATTGAAATTCGACCCAAGGATAGAAAGAAGGTATCTTTATGTGCTCTCTTTTTGCATCCTGTACTGCATGTGTTAATGTTCTTATTTTACAAGTGAGAAAACTGAGGGACAGAGAGATTAAGTATGTTTCCTACAGCCATTTAGCTAGGGAACTGCAAATACAGGAATCAAGCCATGGTTTTCTGACCCCAAAGCCCTACCACCTCTTCTTTCCAGTATACCACACTACTTCCTCTCAGGTATACCATATAAGAGGTACCCACCTATGCAATGTAGGATATTTAAAACAGATAATGCATAGTCGATAACACTAATACCTTTGAACACATTAGCGTTCACAAGTATGTACAAGACAAAATACAGGGAGAGGTTTAAGATAGTAGGAAGGGACTGAAATAAAGTTGATATCCAATCTGACTTAAAGCATTCAGAAGAGAGTTCATGGAAAAGATGACATTTCAAATAGTTTTTAAAGGATTGGAAGAAATGTTAGAGAAAAACTGTATCATTAAATATATTGTATAAACTGCATGAAATGGGATGCGCTCTTTACCTTCTTTTTCTAGATGTGATAAACAGTTTCCATTTTACCTGGTATGTTTTGTGAAAGAGGTTAAGTCTTTGGCAGATAAATTATTGCCAGTAAGATGCGTTACATCTACATTGAAAACATGCGCGGAAAAATTTGGAGGCTTTAAAAAAAATGTAGTTTATCATATTTGTATCTTAGCCAAATTTAATGAATATGTTCTTATTTATAAATAAGCACACCAAAAAGGATTTTAACAAACCAGCGACCACGAAGAAGAATTTACCAGAAAGCTATGCCAATTAAAGTTCTGAGGCATATAGTACTATGTGTATCTATTTAACACCTGAAGCTTGTTGACATGTGTTCTTGGAAATTGCACTAGCCGTTTAAAATGCTGCTGTGTCGAGGTTCTAGGGTTAAAATTTTACTCAAAATACCCCAAAAGGGGCGCCTGGGTGGTTCAGTCGGTTAAACATCAGACTTTGGCTCAGGTCATGATCTCACGGCTTGTGGGTTCCAGCCCCACATGGGTCTCTGTGCTAACAGCTCAGAGCCTGGAGCCTGCTTCGGATTGTGTGTGTGTGTCTCTCTCTCTGCCCCTCCCCTGCTTGTGCTCTGTCTCTCTCAAAAATAAATAAACTTAAATAAAATAATAAAAAAAGACCCCAACAAACCAGGTAATCTTTAGGACAGTGGGCCAAATTCTTACACACAACTGCTACTGACATCAGGGAAAGGGATCAGACTTTAGCAGAAAGTGACCTTGAGTGATTTGGAGCAGCACTTGCCCTCAAATCCACTATTAGATTCATTTAAAGTGAACTTAGCCCACGGATGAATGCAAAGTCCTGTTTCAGCATCGTGAATAAATAATATTCTTCTGCATCTGTAGGAATCCCTCCATAACAACATGGATAAATGAAAGTACTTGGGGTGTCTGAGTGGCTCAGTCAGTTAGGCATTTGACTTTGGCTCAGGTCATGGTCTTGCTATCTGTGAGTTCAAGCCCCGTGTCGGGCTCTGTGCTGACAGCTCAGAGAGAGACTGGAGCCTGCTTTGGACTCTGTGTCTCCCTCTCTCTCTCTCTGCCCCGCCCCCCTTTTCTCTCTTTTTCTCTCTCTCTCTCAAAAATAAATGAATATTAAAAAAAAAAATTGAAAGTACTGCCATCTGCTTGATTACTTACGATGGGGATCACAGTACCCTCCAAAGAAGTCTAGAGCATTGTGAGATTCTTCTTGTTAGGGAAAGATTTCTTCTATTAAACTTGTTTAAAAAAATCATAATTTTGTAACTGCTTTAGGTTTAGATTAAACTACATTTTAACTTTCTCCAAGGTAACTTTGTCTTTAGTTTTGTCATTTATATTCCTCATGTGTTACTTGTTTTTATAAATAATTTTTCACTGATGTAACAATGGCATTGCCTCATTCTGAACTGCAAAAGAAGATGTCCAGATTTTCAATGGGATAGGAAAACATTTACTTAATAGTTTGTTTCTTTCTCTCCCTATTTCCTAGAAGCTGAATGCAATAGCAGCTGAAAGCAGCCTGTAATGATTTAAAGCACGCTGGACAGGTGAAGTGCATTTATTTCTGCAGGAATCAGGAAGCTCCACAAACATGATCTATAAACAGTAGACGTGCAACAGAAACTCCTGGTCAAGTTCACATCTACAAGCATCCTGTTTCCCTTGGGGGCCTCCACTCTCACTCTTCTCTCTTTACTCTTAATGCTCCGGACAAACAGAACTGCCTTTGGTTCCTATCAGTCATTTCCATTCTCACCTTTAATCCTTTTTATGTGCCTTTACTCAGACAGACCCTATTTCAAATGGCTAACTCTACTAACCATTCAGATTTCAGTCTAACCATCATCCCCTTCTTTCTTACTCCTCTCCTCCATTGCCTACAAGAGGCTCAGTTAAAAGTCCTTGGTACTACTGTACCTCACATACTATCCTTCTTCAGCATTTATATTACAATTGCCTGCTTACTTCTCTGAATCTCACCTCTTAATGTAAGCTCACCGAGAGGGGCACATTTTGTTGATCTTGTTCACAATTAAATATCTCACAGTTTGGCACATATTAGGGATTTAATATTTATTAAATGAATAAATGAGTCAGTGAATAAACAAATGACTTTCACATGAGACCTATATGAGTTATGTCAAGGTATATTTGCTAACTTTATATGTAATGATTGATATTCCTCAAATCTACTTTTATTGTGGTAAGCAGACAAAGAATATACAACAATATCACAACTTTTAAGGCAGATAATAGAAAAGCAGTTTGGGCCTTGGGTGGGATTTCCTATACAGGTGGGATTTTAAAAAGTAGCCTTCTTGATATTTCTAAATTTATCCACTAATTCTAGAGGCCATCTGGTCTAATCTTTCTTAGGTTATTAAACATTCCAAAGTAGTTCAACAGGAGATTAAGTCCATTGAACATTTGTGCTGACTCCTTACCCTTACACCTACAGTGTTGGTGTAAGCTGACTCCTTACACCTACAGTGCTGGATAGAAGAGTGACAGGCTCAGGACCACACACCTGAGATAGTATTCTTTTTCAATACTCACCTGTAACTACACTAGCCAGAATGTTTGTGACTGCTTCTCATTGATAGAGTTATGTCAGGCATCCAGCCATATAGATCACTTTTAAAGGCTCCAGTGCACTTCTGGCTAAATACTGATGGATTGGATGAGACATCTTTAACCTTTACCGTGCTTTCTGCTTTCTGACATCTGTGAATGACACATTCACAAATTTAAGGCAATTTTAACTCCAAGATAGGCTGGAATGTAGAATATTTTGGGATCTTGGGGCTAGGGAAGGGGAAGAAACAAGATGTTGGAATTAAAACAAGGGACTGTGAATGGAAAGGGACCAGGACGGCAGGGGAGTAAGGTTGTCACATATAATGAAGATTTAGTGCTTCAGCAATAAATCTAATTCAGCTAGAAGAGCATGCTGCCAAAACACTGTGCAAGAAATACCCCCAAGGTATCCAAAGGGTCTCTTTAAATCCTGTTCACTTCACATTGCATATTTGAACACAGACAGTTGGAGTTCAGAGAGCACACATCTGGGTCACTGTGCAAATCCCTACTCTCCTTTAAAAAAAAATACATGCACTCCACCTACACTAGACTTATTCTACTGCTGAGTCTGCCAAGGAAAACTATTCCATTTTGGAATACAAAAGCCAAAACACAAAGTGGAAACAACCCACATGGAGTCGTGCTCTGCTACTTTATGTATCCAAAGAAAGAAAAATATTCAAAGAACAAATTCTCAGATTACTACTCCCACAGACCACTGTACCCGAGATTTTTTTTTAATTACCACTGTCTTCTCCAGTAAGGACCAGAAATCTCCACGAAATCATAAGCAATATTCAGCACCATCTACTTCTCTTGCACTTAATGTAGAATTAAGCTCTCTATCACAGTTTGACATACATGCTATTTGTACATTATTTTTAGGTTCATCATGATGATGTAAGAAGGGCTTTGTAAACTATGTATTTATTTATGTTTGAAAGAGAGAAAGAGGTAGAGAGAGAAGCAGGGCTCACCCAAAGTGGGGCATAAGCTCACCTGATGGGGGACTCAAACTCACAAACCCTCAGATCATGACCTGAGCTGAAGTCAGACGCTTAACGACTGAGCCACCCAAGCATCCCAGGTTTTGTAAACTTTAAAATGCTACCTCTATAGGGACACCTGGGTGGCTCAGTTGGGTAACCGTCTAACTTCAGCTCAGGTTATGATCTCACAGTTCATGAGCTCGAGCCCCACATCAGGCTCTCTGCTCTCAGTGCAGAGCCTGCTTGGGATCCTCTGTTTCCCCCCCTCTCTTTCTACCCCTCTCCAACTCATGCATGCTCACACTCTCTCTCTCTCTCTCTCTCTCTCTCAAAAATAAATAAATAAACATTAAATGAATGAGTAAATAAATAAATAAAATGCTACCTCTATAAAAGGGAAAGGCTTAATGATTATAAGTTGCTTTCCTCTCACATTTATTTTATACCTTGATACTTTCATATAGGAAAGCAGATATGCATAATTGTCTCATTTTAAGTTTCTCAAGCCCAATTCCTTATATATAAGTTGATGTATGGAAATAGATCTTCTGATCACGAAGTAAATTATTCCCTATGCATTTCCCAAAATGATTCAATTAAAGAAAAAATGGTATATAAGCAGGTGCTCACTAAGAGAATTCCACAATTGTTACAGTAATAGGGAGAACCAAGCTAAAGCAAATCAACTGATGCTCCTAATAAGGGTGACCCAGAGCATGAAACAGTTTAAATAGCACCTAAACTAAGAATAAAACATAGCCTATCTTGGAATATATTTTCTTACAGGAAATCATGGGCATATTGATAATTTCAAAATTCAATATCTTTTAGAAAAAATAAGAACGTCCAACCAGATAATCTTCAATAAACTATTCCCCACTCCACTACCTTTATCTCAGATGGCTAATAAACTCAAACCTCAGGCTAAAAAGAGTTTGGACCTCCACATTATTTATCTTATTTTTTATTTTATTTAAGATCATGGGTTTTTTTGTGCAAGAGGGAGATAATCAAGCATTTCAATTTTAAATACATTTATCCTCACTCCTATTAGGTTTTATTTACCAAAAACTAAAATGGAAAAATGAAGGAGACAAGAAGTCTAAATTATGACACTACCCTTGAGTCACTTTCTATCTACTTGGGAGACATCAAGCATTCATATTTGATGAGTTAAATAGCAATATATCTTAGATGTAATAGCCAAAAATGTTATGATATCATAAAAGAAATTTATACAATAATTCTTGAAAGGGCAGATCATTTTAAACTAGAGAAACTCAATATTTCTCTGTAAAATACTGCTGATTATACTACTTGCATAGAATTGTTAAAACTATTTGATGCAACTGATATGAAAAACACACTATTTTATAAAGTCTCTAAGATATTTACATATGTAATTAGAACTTGTGTCAACAGAGATGGTATCAGTCCAGATGGATTGATCTTTTATCCTTAAAACACAATGGAGTTTACAGAATAATCTTTACCTACTTTATTGCATTTTACCTCTACAAAACACTAAACACCCTTATCTGAAGGCTGAAGGCTGAAGTTGGGAGACATTGAAAGGACTACCTAAATTTACATTTCTTCATGGCAATTTTGATTCAAAATTTAGTGTTTGATTTCTAGTAGAATGTCGATTCCAACACAGAATCACAAACATTATCATAAGGCAATCAACATTTTTTTTGTTTATTTACTTATTTTGAGAGAGAGGGTGTGTGTAAGAGAGAGCAGAGGTAGGGTCAGAAAAAGAGAGAGGAGAGAAAGAATCCCAAGCAGGCTCCATGCTATTAGCTCGGAGCCCAAGGTGGGAGTCAGTCTCACAAACTGTGATATCATGACCTGAGACAAAATCAAGAGACTGATGCTTAACTGACTGAGCCACCCAGGAGCCCCACCCCACCACATTTATATAAGAATTACATTTTAACTTGAATGATAATTAAGAGCTGACCATATAATTTCTGAATTATAATAACTAACATTTACAGGGCACTAAGTTAGAGCTAAGAATGTTTACATATACTATCTCATTAAGTCCCTGCAGTAATTCTTCTGATGGACAATTATTTTTAGAAATTTTTTTATTCATGTATAATCAACATACAATATTATATTAGTTTCAGATGTACAGCATAGTGATTTGACATTTATATACATTGCAAATTGATCACCACAATAAGTCTAGTTACTATCTGTCACCTTATGAAGCTAATAAAGTGTTATTGACTATATTCCCCATGCTGTACATTATATCTCCATGACTTATTCATTTACAAGTGGGAGTTTGTACTTCTTAATGCCCTTCACCCATTTTTCTGCCCCCAATACCTCTTCTCTCTGACAACCACTAGTCTGTTCTCTGCATCTATGAGTCTGTGTTTTGTTTTTTAGATTCAATGTATAAGTAAAATCATGTGATATTTGTCTTTCTTTGTCCGACCTGTTTCACTTATCATAATACTCTCAAGATCCATCCATGTTGTAGCAGATGGCAAGAATTCATTCTTTTTTATGCCTCAGTAGTATCTATCTATCTATATAGATATATAGATATATCACATCTTTATCCATTCATCTATCAATGGATACTTAGAGTGTTTCCATATCTTGGCTATTATAAATAGTGTTGCAATGAACACAGGGGTATGTATATCTTTTCAAATTAGAATTTTCATTTTCTTTGGATAAACATACAGAATTGGAATTGCTGGATCATATTGCAGTTCTATTTTTAATTTTTTGAGGTACCTCCATACTGTTTTCAATTGGGGCTGCAGCTATTTACATTCCCACCAAAGGTGTACAGGGATCCCTTTTCTCTACATCTTTGCTGATACTTGTTATTTTTGTGTGAGATAGTGGTCCTGTTTCATTCTTTTGCATGTGGCTGTGTAACTTTCTCAAAACCATTTATTGAAGATATTATCCTTTTCACAATGTAGATTCTTGTCTCCTTTGTAATAAATTAATTGAGCATATATGCATGGATTTATTTCTGGGCTTTAAATTCTATTCCATTGGTCTATGTATCTGTTTTTGTGCCAATACCATACTGTTTTGATTACTAAGGCTTTGTAGTATTGTTTGAAATCAGGGAGCATGATAACTCTGGTTTTGTTCTTCTTTCTCACGATAGTTTTGGCTATTCAGGGTCTTTTGTAGTTCCATACAAGTTTTAAAATTATTTGTTCTAGTTCTGTGAAAAATGCCATTAGAACTTTGATAGAGATTGCTTTAAATATGCAGATTCTTTAGGCATTTTAATAATACGGATTCATTCATGAGCATGGAATATCTTTTCATTTATTTGGCTACTTCAATTTCTTTTATTAATGTCTTATAGTTTTCAATATATAGGTCTTTCACCTCTTTGGTTAAATTTATTTCTAGGTATTTTATTCTTTATCATTTGAAAATGGGGTTCAAACAGTTTTTGATAGAACTTTTAGGGTTTTCAATCTATAATATCATGTCATCTGCAAATAGTGACAGTTTTACTTCTTTCTTTCCAATCTAGATGTCTTTTATATCTTTTTCTTGTCTAATTGCTCTGGCAACAACTTCCAATACTATGTTGAATAAAAGTGGCAAGAGTGATCCTTGATCTTAGATCTAAGATTTAGAAATCTAAGATTTCCTGATCTTAGAGAAAAGGCTTTTAGTTTGTCACCATAAAGTATGATATTAACTGTGGGCTTGTTAGATATGGTCTGTTTTATGTTGAGGTATGCTCCCTTTATACCCACTTTGTGGAGAGTGTTTATCAAAAGTGGATGTTGAAGTTTGTCAAATGCTTTTTCTGCATCTATTGAGATGATAATATGATTTTTATCTTTCATTTTGTTAATGTGGTGTATCATGTTGATTGATTTGCAGATATTGAATCATCCTTGAGTCCCTGGAATAAATCCCACATGATCATGTTATATGATCCTTTTAATGTATTTTTGAATTTGGTGTGCTAATATTTTGTTGGGGGTTTTTGCACCTATGTTCATCAGGGATATTGGCCTATCACTTTTTCTGTGCGTATGGTGTCTGGCTGGTTTTGGTATTAGGTTAATTCTGACCTTATAAAAGGAGTTTGGAAGTTTTCCCTTCTCAGTATTTTGGAAAAGTTTGAGAAGGATAGATATTAAATCTTCCTTTAATGTGTGAAGCCATTTGGTCCTGGACTTTTATTTGTTATGAAGTTTCTATTACTGATTCAATCTCCTTGCTAGTAATTGGTCTATTCAGATGTTACAGTCTTCCAAGTTTGTAAATCTCTAGAAATTTATCCATTTCTCCTAAGTTGTCCAATCTGGTGACATATAGCTGCTCATAGTAGGTTCTTATAATCATTTGTATTTTTCTCATATCTGTTGTAACTTTTCCTCTTTCATTTTTTATTTTATTTGTATTTTTCTTGGCCAGTCTAGCTAAAAGTTGGTCAATTTGTTTACCTTTTTGAAGAACCAGCTCTTAGTTTTATTGATCTTCTCTATTACCTTTTTAGTCTCTATTTCACTTAATTTCTGCTCCAATGTGTATTATTTTCTTTCTTTCTACTAACTTTGGTCTTTGTTTGTTTTTTCTTGTTTGGTTCCATTAGGTATAAATCTAAATCGTTTATTTGAGGATTTTTTTGTTTCTTGAGGTAGGCCTATGTTGCTATTATTTTCCCTTTTAAAACCACTTTTGCTGTATCCCATAGGTTTTGGTATGTCATATTTCTGTTTTCATTTGTCTCTAGGTATTTTTTTAAAATTTTTTAATATTTATTTTATTTTTGAGAAAGAGACAGTGTAAGCAGGAGAGGAGCATAGAGAGAGGGAAACACGGAATGCAAAATAGGCTCCAGGCTCTGAGCTGTCAGCACAGAGCCTGACGTGGGGCTCGAACCCACAAACCAAGATCATGACCTGCACTGAAGTCAGACACTTAACTGACTGAGCCACCCAGGCACCCCTCTAGGTATTTTTTTTTTAATTTCTCCTTTGATATTTTTCTCGAACCCAGTAGTTTTTCAGAAACATGTTGCTTAATCTCCATGTATTTGTAGTTTTTCCAGTTTTCTTCTTGTTATTGATTTCTAGTTTTATACCATTATGATTAGAAAAGATATTTAACATGATTTCAATCTTCTTTAATTTATTGAGACTTGTTTTGTGGCCTAACAAGTGATCTATCCTAGAGAATGTTCCATGTGCACTTGTATTCAGCTTTTGAATGGAATGTTCTGTGTGTATCTATTAAGACTATTTGGGCTAATATGTCATTTAAGGCTGATGTTCCTTCATTAATTGTCTGTCTAGATGATCCACTGATGTAAGTGGGGTGTTAAAATTCCCTACTATTATTATATTGCTGTCAGTTTCTCCCTTTAGTTCTTATAGTATTTGTTTTGTATATTTTGGTGTTTCTATGTTTGGTGCATATATATTTATAAATGCTATATTTTTGTTGGATTGACTCTTATTACATAGTGCCCCTCTCTATCTTTTGTTACAATCTTTGTTTTAAAATCTATTTTGTCTGACATAAGTATAACTATGCCAGCTTTCTTTTTGTTTTAATTTGCACGAAGTATCTTTTTCCATCCCTGCACTTTCAGTCTATGTGTGTCCTTACTTCTGAAATGAGTCTCCAGTAAGCAGCATATAGATGAGTCTTGTTGTTGTTGTTGTTGTTGTTGTTGCTGTTTTAAATCTATTCAACCATTCTACATCTTTTGATGTGTTATTTGTTCCATTTACATTTAAAGTAATTATTGATAGATATGTATTTATTGCCATTTTGTTGTTTTCTGGCTGTTTTCTGGTAGTTCTCTATTCCTGTTTTCTCCTTCTCACTTTCTTTTTGGTTTGATGACTTCTTTTAGTGTTGTGTTTAGATTCCCTTCTCATTTACTTTTGTGTATTTACTGTAAGTGTTTGTTTTATGGAATGCATATCAAAACCCTACATATTTACTCCCCCACCCTGATTTTATATTTCTGATGTAATTTTTTACAGATTTTATTTTATGTATCCTTTAATTATTATAGATTTAGTTAATTTTACTACATTTTTTTAAACTTCTTAGTAGCTTTATAAGTGACTGGTCACTAACTTTACTATATGTTTACCTTTTCCAATTAGATTCTTTTGTATGTTTTCTTGTTATTAATTAGTGCCATTTCTTTTCAGGTTAAAAAAAGTCCCTTTAATATTTCTTGTAAAACCAGCTTAGTAGTGAGGAACTCATTTAGCTTTTGCTTAACTGGAAAACTTGTTATCTCTTCTTCAAATTTGAATGATAATCTTGCCAGGTAGAGTATTCTTGCTTGGATTTTTTTTCTTTTCAGTACTTCGAATAAGTCATGCCACTCCTTTCTGGCTTGTAGTTTCTGCTGAGAAACCCGATAGCCTTATGTGGTTTCCCTTATACCAAACAATTTGTTTTTCTCTTGCTATTTTTAAGATTCTCTCTTTATCTTTAACTGTTGACATTTTAATTATAATGTGTCTTGGTATGACTCTGTTTGGCTTCATTTTATTTGGAATTCTCTGAGCTTCCTTGATGTGAATGTCTGTTTTCTTCCCCAGGTTAGGAAAGTTTTCAGCCGTTATTTCTTCAAATAAGTTTTCTGCCCCTTTATTTTCCTCTCTTCTCCTTCAGGACCCCTAAAATGCAAATAATATTCCATTTGCTATTGTCATAGGTCCCTTAAGTTACATTCACTTTTATTTTTTTTTTCTTTTTGTAGCTGTGTCTAAATTTATTGCTTTATATTCCAGCTTACTCATCCATACTACTCCTTTACCCAGTCCACTGTTGAACCCCTCAACAGTATTTTTCAGCTCAGTTGTATTCTTCATCTCTATGACTTCTGTTTGGTGCTTTTTTATGTTTCCAAATCTTTGTTGAAATTCTTACTGTATTCACCCATTCTTCTCCTGAGTTTGGTGAGCATCTTTATGACCACTGTTTTAAATTATTCATCAGGTAGGTTACTTATCTCCACATCATTAAAGCCTTTTTCTAAACTTTTGTCTTGTTCTTTCATTTGGTACATATTTTACCATTTCCTCATTTTGCTAGACTCTCTGTGTTTGCATCTATGCAGTAAGTGAAACAGCTACCTCTCTTAGTCTTAAAGGAGTGGTCTTCTGCAGGTGATAATACTTCTTGTTCCACTTTGCCCTAACTTTTGATTGCCTTTCAAACCTTTATCATTGTCTAAACTGCCTGATTTATTCTTGACATGCCCCCACTGTTGAGGCAGTATCAAGACCTGTCAATGATTCAAAGGGAGGATTCTTATTTAGCACCTCGTTTCAGGTTAATTGGAAGCCAGATCCTTAGGCAGCAGCTTTTAAAGTATGTAAATATATTTAGTCCTATGGTCCATAATCATAATACCTGCTGGACTCCAGACCAGATGATCTGAATGTATCCCCTGGAAAACAGTTTAAAAAATTGAGTCTCCTTTGTAGTAAGTGTCATCAAGTTGTACTGAGGCCAAGGAAATGCACAAGAATAGTGTCTTCTTGTTTGTTTTCTGGGAACCCCCTCCTTAGCTTTTAGATATGTGGAAACCTGAAGCCTTTTTTTAAGGCTGAAGCTCCAGGCTAAGTAAATAGGTCTTTTTTGTAGGAAAACTTGGGTTGTGTTTCAGTCTGCTGTTTTTGCAGTGCCCTGGGAGTGGTAGCCTGCCAAGAACTGTCTTTCCATTTTTTTTTAGCCCTTGAAGCTCTAGAATGCCAAAGCTCTTAGCCATCAGAGGCGAGCAATCAAGAGCTGTCCCCTGTGTGGATCGTATGCTCCCACTGGCTTTAGCAAGGCAGCTGGGGCATGCTCACCAGTTTCAAAAAAGGCATCAGGAAAATGTCTTTTCTGTGTATGTACATGGGTTTTAGCAATTCAGTGGGAAAATGACTTATGTGTGGGTGTGTGCCAGTTTTAGGCAAGAAATGGAAGAATGCCATGACTGCTTGCCCTTGCCAGCCCCAATCAGGGGCCCAAGGAGTTTGCAACCACCCATGCTCACAGACTTAGCTAGGGAGTGGGAGAATCCCATGACCATTTGCATTTGTCCACCCAAGCCAGGGAGCAGGGGAACACTGCAACCACCCATGCTCTCTGGTCTCAGCAAATGCCATCACTGCTCACTTTTGCCCATCCCAGAAAGGCAGTGGGAGGGTGCTGTGTCCACACTTGCTCACGTGTGTTAGAAAACTATGTGGAGAATGCAACAATGACATCCACCAGTCACTCTCTCTCCAGGGAACATCTCCAACTGTCCCCCATCCCTTTAGTCAATGCCCCCAGATCAGCAAATCAATATCCCTCACATATAATTCAGACGTTTTTCAAAGTGCTAGGTTTTTTTTTCCTGAGTGTTGGGGTGAACAAGACTACACATGAACCTTCCAAAAGGAGAATCCCAGTTTGGGACCCCTGGACATCAGCCCCATTGGTTTTCTAAGCCAGACATTCTGGTGCCTCATTTTTTCATGCAGATCCCTGGGGCCAGGGTGCCTGATGTGGGGTACTAACCGTTCAGTCCAACTGGAGCAGTACCTGTTTGGTGAGATCCCTCTCTGTTGTGTATTGCTGCATGAGGGTGGGGTGCAGATTTTTTTGTGAGACTATGTCTCTGCCTCTCTTATCCATCACAATGTGGCCCTTTTAGCCTTTGTTGTAGAGGGCAGTTCATCTAGTTTTCAGATCTTTTTCAGAGGGAAATGATCTATATGTAGCTGTGGATTTGGGGTGTCTGTGAGAGAAGGTGTGTTCAGGATCTTTCTCCACCAACAATTTGGTCCCTGTGTTGGGCACTTTTAATATCTCCATTTAAAATATGGAAGAACTGAGTAAGAGTCAAAATGTTAACCTTAGCTAATATAGGGTCCAGAGGTTTCCTCCATAATCACCTATGCATGTTTTGGACGTGGTGGCTTATATTAATAGGCAGAGGCTCTTTGCAGCAAAAGATTATTATTTGGCAGCTGTATATTAGATTCAGTTTTGTCTATCATCATTATGTTGTATAGCTTGATGGCTTACTACACATCTGAAGTTAGCCTATAATCACTTTACCATTTGACCTCAAAAAAAAAAATCATGTTCATATAAAATATTGGAAAAGCTTTAGAAAATAAGGATTTCAATTATACAGAATTCACAGGTATTTTTTAACCTCTAAGTTAGGCAAAGAAAAA